>NC_053390.1:824019460-824391960 GCF_905171765.1 Bufo bufo | reverse complement strand
TTTTAAATATTCTCTCCTCTTTTACCTTGTTGATTCCCTTTATGTATTTAAAAGTTTCTATCATCTCCCCTCTGTCTCGTCTTTCTTCCAAGCTATACATGGAAAGGTCCTTTAATCTTTCCTGGTAAGTTTTATCCTGCAATCCATGTACTAGTTTAGTAGCTCTTCTCTGAACTCTCTCCAAAGTATCAATATCCTTCTGGAGATATGGTCTCCAGTACTGAGCACAATACTCCAAATGAGGTCTCACTAGTGCTCTGTAGAGCGGCATGAGCACCTCCCTCTTTCTACTGGTAATGCCTTTCCCTATACACCCAAGCATTCTGCTAGAATTTCCTGCTGCTCTATGACATTGTCTGCCTACCTTTAAGTCTTCTGAAATAATGACCCCTAAATCCCTTTCCTCAGATACTGAGGTTAGGACTGTATCACTGATTTTATATTCTGCTCTTGGGTTTTTACGCCCCAGGTGGATTATCTTGCACTTATCAACATAAAATTTTAGTTGTCAGATTTTTGACCATTCCTCTAGTTTTCCTAAATCCTTTTCCATTTGGTGTATCCCTCCAGGAACATTAACCCTGTTACAAATCTTTGGGTCATCAGCAAAAAGACACACCTTACCATCGAGGCCTTCTGCAATGGCAATTAAGGAATTGCCTGCTGGAAAAGCACCTGGTCCTGATGGTATTCCGGTAGAAGTGTATTCTAAATATGTAGAGGTACTAGGGCGCCAGCTTCTAAAATTATACCTGGCTATTCAGCAACAACATCAGTTGTCGGAATCCATGTATGATGCTACTATAGTGGTGATCCTGAAGCCCGATAAAAATCCATTGGAGTGCGGATCGTATCGACCAATCTCGCTACTGAACTTAGATTAGATAAGATTGGATTTATATCGGGTAGATCGACATCTGATAACATTAGGAGAGCGCAGGCCATCGCACAGATAGAAATGGCAGGGGATAAGCATTGGGCCCTGGCATCACTGGATACAGAAAAAGGCTTTCAACTCTGTGGAGTGGATGTATTTATTGGCGGTGTTACAGAGTTTTGGTTTTGGCCCTAAGTTTATCAAATGGATAGAGATACTATATCAACTTCCCAAGGCTAACATATTAGTGAATGGGTCTCAGTCAGATTCATTTAGGCTCCACAGAGGCACTAGGCAAGGATGCCCCCAGTCGCCGCTATTATTTGCGGTGGCGATAGAACATCTCGCCCTTAGGATAAGACAGGATCAGGTCTTTATAAGTGTTAGCATGGGGGATAGAGTAGATAAAGTGGGATTATATGCAGATGATCTCTTTTTTATGGATAAGCCTGAGACTACGCTTCCTAGAGCGATTGAAATAATTGGAAATTTTGGGAAGTACTCGGGCTTGCACATAAACTGCAATTATGCCCCTCTGGGCACATATGTGGACCCCACAATATTGCAATTTACCGGTTGTGGATCACTTCAAATACTTGGGATTGTGATCACCAAAGATCCCCAACTGTCGTACTTCCTAAATATAGCACCCCTGGAACCCCTGTTTATTGATATATTCAGAACGTGGAAGTCCCTACCATTATCAATCATGGGGAGACTGAACTTGGTCAAAATGATTATTTTGCCTTAGGGTGTCTACCTACTAGCACATGCATGTACACCTGTACCGCGAGGATTCTTTGGTCGCATCTATGCACTGATGGCTAACTTTATCTGGGGAGGAGCCAGAAGGAAACTCTCCCTTAGTGTTCTGCAGAGATCTAAACTAGAAGGGGGTGACCCCATGTTTGCTCATCTGAGAGGACTGGAAGGAGCAAATATGTGGAAACGCCATGGTGTACTCATCCTGCGAGACTTATATGTTGAAGGAACCTTGCGCTCCTTTTCGCAGATGTAGGAGAGATTCGAGCTAACCCGCAACTTTTTCTTCAGATATCTGCAACTGAGACACGCGTTAAAGGCCCAGTTTGGGGAGAGAGGGCGGAACATCTCAAAATAAACTTTAATAGGTATACTGAGGTCGCAGGGTCCGAGGGGCATCATCTCTGTGTTTTATACACATCTGCTCAGTAACCATATGATGTTTAATCCTCTAGCTATTGAGGGAAAGTGGAACGAAGCTTTAATGGCTCCGCTGAAGGTCTCTCCATCAATCAACAATAGGTTGATTCAGCTGTTTATATTGCACAGAAGTTACCATACTCCAAATAGGTTACACAAAATGAGTAGACTACCACACAATAGATGCCACAGATGTTTAGAGGATAATGCTGATTTTTGGCATCTGCTGTGGGATTGTACTTACTTGAGAGGCTATTGGAGAGAGGTGGTAGGAGTATTGTCAACTATGGTTCCCTCTGCAGTACCACTATGTCCTAAAATTTGTGTTCTGGGTATATTAGATGAGGAGACATAGGGGCATTACCATAGGGTGTTCCTGAGTGAAACTCTATTCTTTGCTAGAAAAGCCATTGCTTTGAGGAAAATTTCACAAGGTGTGGGGAGAGTGGTATTCATCTTCCCTAACATTGCATAATGCATGCATGTACTCTGTGGCCGTTATTGACATCCATCTGCTTTATAATAATGTACGACTCTCAGGTTCTGGATCATAGCTTTATTATACCTGTTACTTACTCCTCTCTGATTAAGAATGGATTTTTCTTAGTGTATCCCCTGCGTGGGATGTATCCTTGCTATGCTTCCTTGTCACAAGCCTTATTTGTTAAACTTCAATAAAACGAGTAAAAAAAAATACTTGTGATGTTCTTTCAAGGATTTATTTGGTATTCGGAAACCAGGCGACAGCACAAAGAAGAGTAAAGATGGGTCTCAGACCATACACCTGTTAAAAGTGGTATGAAAGCAGGTAAGTATAAAGCTAATGCTAAACCGTATACAGTGAACCCAATGTAGTTGACATTGATGGGACAGGAGGTCTCATTTGGGAAGGATTTAACTAATTTGGGATCAGCTGGGATGGATGCAGTCTGGGACGCGTCTAAGTCCTACATGAGAGGCCTTCTGAAAAAACAGATTATCCCGTTAAAAATAGGTTTTAAAAGAAAAGAAAATGAACTGTCGCTTGCAGTGGTAGAAGCAGAACACTTGTTTGTACCCCAGAAAACTGAAGAGGTTAAGGAGGCTTGGCGTCAAAGAATTATAATAACTACCAGTATTAAGAGGGTATATGTTTCGTCAAAGTGACAGGTACCACGCCCCCTTTTATACGCCCCTTTTATATCGCTTGATATTAATTTTATATCGCTTGATATTAGGTTTATATCGCATGATATTAAGTTTATATCGCGTGATATTAGGTTTATATTGGTTATCACTTTTCAGATTCCTGCTGATATCAGTCAGTTCACAAATGCCAGCAAAAGCACATTGCTTAAATCGAGACTTTCTCAGACCCGTCACAGGATGTGCTCTACAAGGTCATGACATCTGTCATGTACTTCAAAAGCACAGCTTTTAAAGCAGGGCTTTAGCAAATTGATTCGATTATATGTTTAAAAGTATGATAGATTAATAATATCCTTCAGACTTAAATCATTCAGACTTAAATCCAGACGTTTCTAATGCAAAGGTCATGACATCTTACTACAAAGGCTGTGTTCTACAAGATCGTGACATCTGTTTAGACTTTCTACTGCAATGGTCATGACTAGGGATGAGCGAACCCGAACTGTATAGTTCGGGTTCGTACCGAATTTTGGGGTGTCCGTGACACGGACCCGAACCCGAACATTTTCATAAAAGTCCGGGTTCGGGTTCGGTGTTCGGCGCTTTCTTGGCGCTTTTTGAAAGGCTGCAAAGCAGCCAATCAACAAGCGTCATACTACTTGCCCCAAGAGGCCATCACAGCCTTGCCTACTATTAGCATGGCTGTGATTGGCCAGTGCAGCATGTGACCCAGCCTCTATATAAGCTTGGGTCACGTAGCGCTGCACGTCACTCTGCTGATTCAAACATAGGGAGAGGTTGCTGCTGCGACGTTAGGGCGAGATTAGGCAGATTAACTCCTCCAAAAGACTTAATTCAGTGATCGATCTCCAGCTGTGGATCATTGAAGTGCTGATATTTAATTGCTCACTTTTTTTAGGCTGCCCAGAGCGTTTTTATATCACTTTTTTCTGGGGTGATCGGCGGCCATTTTGTGGCTTGTGGTGCGCCAGCACAAGCTACCAGCCAAGTGCATTTAACCATCAATAGTGTGGTTATTTTTTGCTATATCCTACATCAGGTGCAGGCTGAGCCTGTGTCACCCAAGTGCATTTAACCATCAACAGTGTGGTTATTTTTTGGCCATATACTACATCAGGTGCAGGCTGAGCCTGTGTCACCCAAGTGCATTTAACCATCAACAGTGTGGTTATTTTTTGGCCATATACTACATCAGGTGCAGGCTGAGCCTCTGTCACCCAAGTGCATTTAACAATCAACAGTGTGGTTATTTTTTGGCCATATACTACATCAGGTGCAGGCTGAGCCTGTGTCACCCAAGTGCATTTAACCATCAATAGTGTGGTTATTTTTTGCTATATCCTACATCAGGTGCAGGCTAAGCCTGTGTCACCCAAGTGCATTTAACTATCAACAGTGTGGTTATTTTTTGGCCATATACTACATCAGGGGCAAGTTGAGCCTGTCACCCAGCGCCTAAAAAATAGGCCTGACATTTCTATTCCTCCAAATCAGTACAGTTTTAGCTGGTCAAGTTATATTTAGTGACCGTAAAAGCACAGTTTTTGTTCTGGGTTGAAAAACTATTCCCAAATTTGCCATTCTCAAAATTAGTAGTTTCTGCTATATCAGGCCTACTTTAAATCTATCCCAAAAAGGATATCTTAGATTCAAGGTGCTGATAGTGTCATTCTGAAAAACTTAACACACATGCTACAGTGCAGATACAAGTCTAATTCTGTGATTAAAGGTATATCTGTCACACAGCGCGTAAAAAATAGGCCTGACATTTCTATTCAACCAAATCTGTACTGTTTTAGCTGGTCAAATTATTTGTAGTGACCGTAAAAGCACAGTTTTTGTTCTGGGTTGAAAAACTATTCCCAAATTTGCCATTCTCAAAATTAGTAGTTTCTGCTATATCAGGCCTACTTTAAATCTATCCCAAAAAGGATATCTTAGATTCAAGGTGCTGATAGTGTCATTCTGAAAAACTTAACACACACGCTACAGTGCAGATACAAGTCTAATTCTGTGATTAAAGGTATATCTGTCACACAGCGCGTAAAAAATAGGCCTGACATTTCTATTCTTCCAAATCAGTACAGTTTTAGCTGGTCAAGTTATATTTAGTGACCGTCAAAGCACAGTTTTTGTTCTGGGTTGAAAAACTATTCCCAAATTTGCCATTCTCAAAATTAGTAGTTTCTGCTATATCAGGCCTACTTTAAATCTATCCCAAAAAGGATATCTTAGATTCAAGGTGCTGATAGTGTCATTCTAAAAAACTTAACACACACGCTACAGTGCAGATACAAGTCTAATTCTGTGATTAAAGGTATATCTGTCACACAGCGCCTAAAAAATAGGCCTCACATTTATATTCAGCTAAATCTGTCATTACTGGTGTGCCTGTATTAGTGTAATACGGTACCTAAATAGATAGCCAGACAGTGTTAGGTGTCTGTAAAAAAAGGCCTGAATTTTAATTCAATACATTGGCCTGAATAATATTTTTCTTATTGTGGTGAACGGTAACAATGAGGAAAAAAACTAGTAAGGGACGCGGACGTGGACATGGTCGTGGTGGTGTTAGTGGACCCTCTGGTGCTGGGAGAGGACGTGGCCGTTCTGCCACAGCCACACGTCCTAGTGTACCAACTACCTCAGGTCCCAGTAGCCGCCAGAATTTACGGTGATATTTGGGTGGGCCCAATGCCGTTCTAAGGATGGTAAGGCCTGAGCAGGTACAGGCATTAGTCAATTGGGTGGCCGACAGTGCATCCAGCATGTTCACATTATCTCCCACCCAGTCTTCTGCAGAAAGCGCACAGATGGCGCATGAAAACCAAGCCCATCAGTCTGTCACATTACCCCCATGCATATCAGGGAAACTGTCTGAGCCTCAAGTTATGCAGCAGTCTCTTATGCTGTTTGAAGACTCTGCTGCCAAGGTTTCCCAAGGGCATCCACCTAGCCCTTCCCCAGGGGTAGAAGAGATAGAATGCACTAACGCACAACCACTTATGTTTCCTGATGATGAGGACATGGGAATACCACCTCAGCACGTCTCTGATGATGACGAAACACAGGTGCCAACTGCTGCGTCTTTCTGCAGTGTGCAGACTGAACAGGAGGTCAGGGATCAAGACTGGGTGGAAGACAATGCAGGGGACGATGAGGTCCTAGACCCCACATGGAATGAAGGTCGTGCCACTGACTTTCACAGTTCGGAGGAAGAGGCAGTGGTGAGACCGAGCCAACAGCGTAGCAAAAGACAAAGAGGGAGCAGTGGGCCAAATCAGAACACCCACCGCCAAGAGACTCCGCCTGCTACTGACCGCCGCCATCTGGGACCGAGCACCCAAAAGGCAGCTACAAGGAGTACCCTGGCATGGCACTTCTTTAAACAATGTGCTGACGACAAGACCCGAGTGGTTTGCACGCTGTGCCATCAGAGCCTGAAGCGAGGCATTAACGTTCTGATCCTTAGCACAACCTGCATGACCAGGCACCTGCATGCAAAGCATGAACTGCAGTGAAGTAAACACCTTAAAAACAAAGAAGTCACTCAGGCTCCCCCTGCTACCTCTTCTGCTGCTGCCGCCTCGGCCTCTTCTGCTGCTGCCGCCGCCTCGGCCTCTTCCTCCGCCTCTGGAGGAACGTTGGCACCTGCCGCCCAGCAAACATGGGATGTACCACCAACACCACCACCTGCGTCACCAAGCATCTCAACCATGTCACACGGCAGCGTTCAGCTCTCCATCTCACAAACATTTGAGAGAAAGCGTAAATTCCCACCTAGCCACCCTCGATCCCTGGCCCTAAATGCCAGCATTTCTAAACTACTGGCCTATGAAATGCTGTCATTGAGGCTGGTGGACACACACAGCTTCAAACAGCTCATGTCGCTTGCTGTCCCACAGTATGTTGTTCCCAGCCGGCACTACTTCTCCAAGAGAGCCGTGCCTTCCCTGCACAACCAAGTGTCAGATAAAATCAAGTGTGCACTGCGCAACGCCATCTGTGGCAAGGTCCACCTAACCACAGATACGTGGACCAGTAAGCACGGCCAGGGACGCTATATCTCCCTAACTGCACACTGGGTAAATGTAGTGGCGGCTGGGCCCCAGGCGGAGAGCTGTTTGATGCACGTCCTTCCGCCGCCAAGGATCGCAGGGCAACATTCTTTGCCTCCTGTCTCCTCCTCCTCCTACTCAGCTTCCTCCTCCTCTTCTTCCACCTGCTCATCCAGTCAGCCACACACCTTCACCACCAACTTCAGCACAGCCCGGGGTAAACGTCAGCAGGCCGTTCTGAAACTCATATGTTTGGGGGACAAACCCCACACCGCACAGGAGTTGTGGCGGGGTATAGAACAACAGACCGACGAGTGGTTGCTGGTAGTGAGCCTCAAGCCCGGCCTGGTGGTGTGCGATAATGGGCGAAATCTCGTTGCAGCTCTGGGACTAGCCGGTTCGACGCACATCCCTTGCCTGGCGCATGTGCTGAATTTGGTGGTGCAGAAGTTCATTCGCAACTACCCCAACATGTCAGAGCTGCTGCATAAAGTGCGGGCCGTCTGTTCGCGCTTCCGGCGTTCACACCCTGCTGCTGCACGCCTGTCTGCGCTACAGCGTAACTTCGGCCTTCCCGCTCACCGCCTCATATGCGATGTGCCCACCAGGTGGAACTCCACCTTGCACATGCTGGACAGACTGTGCGAGCAGCAGCAGGCCATAGTGGAGTTTCAGCTGCAGCACGCACGGGTCAGTCGCTCTGCGGAACAGCACCACTTCACCACCAATGACTGGGCCTCCATGCGAGACCTGTGTGCCCTGTTGCGCTGTTTCGAGTACTCCACCAACATGGCCAGTGGCGATGACGCCGTTATCAGCGTTACAATACCACTTCTATGTCTCCTTGAGAAAACACTTAGGGCGATGATGGAAGAGGAGGTGGCCCAGGAAGAAGAGGAGGAAGAGGGGTCATTTTTAGCACTTTCAGGCCAGTCTCTTCGAAGTGACTCAGAGGGAGGTTTTTTGCAACACCAGAGGCCAGGTACAAATGTGGCCCACTACTGGAGGACGAGGAGGACGAGGATGAGGAGGAGGTGGAGGAGGATGAGGATGAAGCATGTTCACAGCGGGGTGGCACCCAAAGCAGCTCGGGCCCATCACTGGTGCGTGGCTGGGGGGAAACACAGGACGATGACGATACGCCTCCCACAGAGGACAGCTTGTCCTTACCTCTGGGCAGCCTGGCACACATGAGCGACTACATGCTGCAGTGCCTGCGCAACGACAGCAGAGTTGCCCACATTTTAACGTGTGCGGACTACTGGGTTGCCACCCTGCTGGTTCCCTGGTACAAAGACAATGTGCCCACCTTTCTTCCTACACTGGAGCGTGATAGAAAGATGCGCGAGTACAAGCGCACGTTGGTAGACGCGCTACTGAGAGCATTCCCAAATGTCACAGGAGAACCAGTGGAAGCCCAAGGCGAAGGCAGAGGAGGAGCAAGAGGTCGCCAACGCAGCTGGGTCACGGCCAGCTCCTCTGAGGGCAGGGTTAGCATGGCAGAGATGTGGAAAAGTTTTGTCAACACGCCACAGCTAACTGCACCACCACCTGATACGGAACGTGTTAGCAGGAGGCAACATTTTACTAACATGGTGGAACAGTACCTGTGCACACCCCTCCACGTACTGACTGATGGTTCGGCCCCAATCAACTTCTGGGTCTCCAAATTGTCCACGTGGCCAGAGCTAGCCTTTTATGCCTTGGAGGTGCTGGCCTGCCCGGCGGCCAGCGTTTTGTCTGAACGTGTATTCAGCACGGCAGGGGGCGTCATTACAGACAAACGCAGCCGCCTGTCTACAGCCAATGTGGACAAGCTGACGTTCATAAAAATGAACCAGGCATGGATCCCACAGGACCTGTCCATCCCTTGTGCAGATTAGACATTAACTACCTCCCCTTAACAATATATTATTGTACTCCAGGGCACTTCCTCATTCAATCCTATTTTTGTTTTCATTTTACCATTATATTGCGGGGCAACCCAAAGTTGAATGAACCTCTCCTCTGTCTGGGTGCCGGGGCCTAAATGTGTGACAGTGGCCTGTTCCAGTGGTGGGTGACGTGAAGCCTGATTCTCTGCTATGACATGAAGACTGATTCTGTGCTGACATGAAGCCAGATTCTCTGTTACGGGACCTCTCTCTTCTGTCTGGGTGCCGGGGCCTAAATATGTGACAGTGGCCTGTTCCAGTGGTGGGTGACGTGAAGCCTGATTCTCTGCTATGACATGAAGACTGATTCTCTGCTGACATGAAGCATGAATCTCTGTTACGGGACCTCTCTCCTCTGTCTGGGTGCCGGGGCCTAAATGTGTGACAGTGGCCTGTTCCAGTGGTGGGTGACGTGAAGCCTGATTCTCTGCTATGACATGAAGACTGATTCTGTGCTGACATGAAGCCAGATTCTCTGTTACGCAACCTCTCTCCTCATCCTGGGTGCCTGGGCCTAAATATGTGACAGTGGCCTGTTCCAGTGGTGGGTGATGTGAAGCCTGATTCTCTGCTATGACATGAAGACTGATTCTGTGCTGACATGAAGCCAGATTCTCTGTTACGGGACCTCTCTCCTCTGTCTGGGTGCCAGGGCCTAAATGTGTGACAGTGGCCTGTTCCAGTGGTGGGTGACGTGAAGCCTGATTCTCTGCTATGACATGAAGACTGATTCTCTGCTGACATGAAGCCTGAATCTCTGTTACGGGACCTCTCTCCTCTGTCTGGGTGCCAGGGCCTAAATGTGTGACAGTGGCCTGTTCCAGTGGTGGGTGACGTGAAGCCTGATTCTCTGCTATGACATGCAGACTGATTCTCTGCTGACATGAAGCTAGATTCTCTGTTACGGGACCTCTCTCCTCTGCCTGGGTGCCTGGGCCTAAATATCTGACAATGGACTGTTCCAGTGTTGGGTGACGTAAAGCCTGATTCTCTGCTATGACATGCAGACTGATTCTCTGCTGACATGAAGCCAGATTCTCTGTTACGGGACCTCTCTCCTCTGCCTGGGTGCCGGGGCCTAAATATATGACAATGGACTGTTACAGTGGTGGGTGACGTGAAGCCAGATTCTCTGCTATGACATGAAGACTGATTCTCTGCTATCGTGAAGCCAGATTCTCTGCTATGGGACCTCTCTTCAATTGATATTGGTTTATTTTTATATATTTTATTTTTATTTTAATTCATTTCCCTATCCACATTTGTTTGCAGGGGATTTACCTACATGTTGCTGCCTTTTGCAGCCCTCTAGCTCTTTCCTGGGCTGTTTTACAGCCTTTTTAGTGCCGAAAAGTTCGGGTTTCCATTTACTTCAATGGGGTTCGGGTTCGGGACGAAGTTCGGGTCGGGTTCGGATCCCGAACCCGAACATTTCCGGGAAGTTCGGCCGAACTTCTCGAACCCGAACATCCTGGTGTTCGCTCAACTCTAGTCATGACATCTGTCTGGACATACCACAGGCTGTATTCTTGTCATTGAATTTATTCTACTTATAAAAATCTTACAGGCCTATAATAAACATATAAATCGTAGAGTAATGCCCGCTGTCGTGTATTTGTCTGTTTCGATACCTTATAGTCTTAGAAGTTTATATAAACTTCATAAAGTCGCCAGGAAATATTTCCTTGCGGCTTTATAAATAAATTTTGTAATTTTATAACATTTTGATATAAAAGCTACCCACTTTGATATGAATTTATATTAATTTATGCAGTTGATAAATTTCATTTCATAAAATCTTTTTGATAATCCCATTTATAACATTTTAGTTTTTGATATAAAAGCTACCCACTTTGATATGTATTTATATCAATTTATACAGTTTGATAAGTTTCATTTCATAAAATCTTAAATATTTCAGTGCGGCTTTATAAATAAATTTTGTAATTTTATAATATTTTGATAAAAAAGCTACCCACTTTGATATGAATTTATATCTTTTTTTTACAGTTGATAAATTTCACTTCATAGAATCTTTTTGATAGCCCATTTATAACATTTTAGTTTTTGATATAAAAGCTACCCACTTTGATATGTATTTATATCAATTTATACAGTTTGATAAGTTTAATTTAATAAAATCTTATTGATAACCCCATTTATAACATTGATAAGCTTTTGATATAAAAGCTACCCACTATAAACATATAAATTCTTATAAAACATAATCTAACTATTCGAGCTACATCAACTAATTAATATGCTAATCGTTACCACATGGTATAGTTTACAACATAAACAGCCTATATAAACAGGGCCCAGTCTGTGTATTGATAGCACAGAGATACCTAGGCAAGGAGAGGCATAGGCCACCAAGACATAAAAACACTTAAAAAGGTAAGCACCATTTGTCTGTTATGCTTTTAAATCTTTCACTATTTTTTGAATATGACTTATGTTATCTTTTTCTATGTAACTGTGCTTATGTATAGTTCATAATGCTTCACTAACTAAATGTCTTTTCTTTTACCGCATACAAATGTTGCTATATTTTAACTAACAATATCTTTCACTATTTATTGAATATGACTTATGTTATCTGCATCTATGTAACTGTGCTTATTTATAATTCGTAATGCTTCACTAACTAAATGTCTTTTTCTTTTACCGCATACAAATGTTGCTATATTTAAACTAACAATATCTTTCACTATTTATTGAATTTGACTTATGTTATCTGCATCTATGTAACTGTGCTTATTTATAGGGCGTAATGCGGCCCCTAACTAAATGTCTTTTACCGGCTATATTTTAACTAACAATATACATTTCGTTATATGGATTCTTACCAAAATTTATGGGGAGATGACATTATACCTGATGCGCAGCTGCTTATTGCGGCCAATGATTTTTATGAGTCGTACATTAGCGGCGGTGGGGCACAATTGCTTTCAGACGAGTCGCCCAGTATGGCGCTAGCTCATACTGACATTTCAAGTGAACCCGATTACAATCCGACATCTCCTTGCCGGATCGGTAAGTATAACCATCTTATGCTTTTATTACGTATATAGTTTTAGAGCTAGTTATATTTCATGCACGTTTATTACAGACAAGCAAATCCGAGACATTTTAAGAATTGTTGTTGCTAGTAACTTCAATGTTTGAATGTTCTGTATTTTCAGTATCAACGTCTCTGTTCACAATTCTTAAAATGTCTCGGATTTGCTCGTCTGTAATAAACGTGCATGAAATATACCGTATTTTTCGCCCTATAAGACGCACCGGCACATAAGACGCACCTAGGTTTTTGAGGAGGAAAATAAGAAAAAAAATATTTTTAACCAAAAGGTGTGCTTTTGGTGGGTTTTGAACTAATTGTGGTCTGTGGATGGCACTGTTATGGGGGATCTGTGGGTGACACTTATGGGGGATCTGTGTATGACAGTTATGGGGGGGATCTGTGGATGACACATATATAGCATCTTATGCTATGTGTCATCCACAGATCCCCTCCATAAGTGTCCCTGTAGTGAATGACCCTCAATACACGGGCTGGGGGCCGGCATCTGCTTTTTTAATGACAGCGGGGCCCGTGCAGTGACTGTATTCTACTACACGGGCCCCGCTCACTGTATATTATTGTATCTCTAATAGTAAATTGTTATGCATATAATCGCATAATGAGCGCTGTGTATTACTTACAACTACAGTACAAGCGCTCGCCGCTCGGTAGGTAGCAGAGAGGAGGGAGGAGGCAGGCCGGGAGGACGGGCGCTGGCAGCGTGAGTCATACGTCACACGCCTGCTTCATTCATAAAGTAGGCGGCGCAAGCGCGTGACGTATGACTCACGCTGCCAGCGCCCGTCCTCCCGGCCTGCCTCCTCCCTCCTCTCTGCTACCTACCGAGCGGCGAGCGCTTGTACTGTAGTTGTAAGTAACACACAGCGCTCATTATGCGATTATATGCATAACAATTTACTATTAGAGATACAATAATATACAGTGAGCGGGGCCCGTGTAGTAGAATACAGTCACTGCACGGGCCCCGCTGTCATTATAAAAGCAGATGCCGGCCCCCAGCCCCTCCTCCCTCACAGCTGATACACCCGCACGCACGGCATCGCGGCGGGTGTATCATTGAAAACTCGGCAAAATCAGCAGCATTCGCCGTATAAGACGCACTGCTATTTCCCCCCCACTTTTTGGGGGAAAAAAGTGCGTCTTATACGGCGAAAAATACGGTAACTAGCTCTAAAACTATATACGTAATAAAAGCATAAGATGGTTATACTTACCGATCCGGCAAGGAGACGTCGGATTGTAATCGGGTTCGCTTGAAATGTCAGTATGAGCTAGCGCCATACTGGGCGACTCGTCTGAAAGCAATTGTGCCCCACCGCCGCTAATGTACGACTCATAGAAATCATCGGCCGCGATAAGCAGCTGCGCATCGGTATAATGTCATCTCCCCATAAATTTTGGTAAGAATCCATCTAACGAAATGTATATTGTTAGTTAAAATATAGCTGGTAAAAGACATTTAGTTAGGGGCCGCATTCCGCCCTATAAATAAGCACAGTTACATATATACAGATAACATAAAGTTATATTCAATAAATAGTGAAAGATATTGTTAGTTAAAATATAGCAATATTTGTATGCGGTAAAAGAAAAAGACATTTAGTTAGTGAAGCATTACGAATTATAAATAAGCACAGTTACATAGATGCAGATAACATAAGTCATATTCAGTAAATAGTGAAAGATATTGTTAGTTAAAATATAGCAACATTTGTATGCGGTAAAAGAAAAGACATTTAGTTAGTGAAGCATTACGAACTATACATAAGCACAGTTACATAGATACAGATAACATAAGTCATATTCAAAACATAGTGAAAGATTTAAAAGCATAACAGACAAATGGTGCTTACCTTTTTAAGTGTCTTTATGTCTTGGTGGTCTATGCCTCTCCTTGCATAAGTATCTCTGTGCTATCAATGCACAGACTGGGCCCTGTTTATATAGGCTGTTCATGTTGTAAACTATACCATGTGGTAACGATTAGCATATTAATTAGTTGATGTAGCTCGAATAGTTAGATTATGTTTTATAAAAATGTATATGTTTATAGTGGGTAGCTTTTATATCTAAAGCTTATCAATGTTATAAATGGGGTTATCAATAAGATTTTATTAAATGAAACTTATCAAACTGTATAAATTGATATAAATACATATCAAAGTGGGTAGCTTTTATATCAAAAACTAAAATGTTATAAATGGGGTTATCAAAAAGATTTTATGAAGTGAAATTTATCAACTGTATAAATTGATATAAATTCATATCAAAGTGGGTAGCTTTTATATCAAAATGTTATAAAATTACAAAAATTATTTATGAAGCCGCACTGAAATATTTAAGATTTTATGAAATGAAACTTATCAAACTGTATAAATTGATATAAATACATATCAAAGTGGGTAGCTTTTATATCAAAAACTAAAATGTTATAAATGGGGTTATCAAAAGGTAGCTTTTATATCAAAATGTTATAAAATTACAAAATTTATGTATAAAGCCGCAATGAAATATTTCCTGGCGACTTTATGAAGTTTATATAAAACTTCTCATATCAAAGTGGGTAGCTTTTATATCAAAATGTTATAAAATTACAAAATTTATTTCTAAAGCCGCGATGAAATATTTCCTGGCGACTTTATGAAGTTTATATAAAACTTCTCATATCAAAGTGGGTAGCTTTTATATCAAAATGTTATAAAATTACAAAATGTATTTATAAAGCCGCAAGGAAATATTTCCTGGCGACTTTATGAAGTTTATATAAACTTCTAAGACTATAAGGTATCGAAACAGACAAATACACGACAGCGGGCATTACTGTACAATTTATATGTTTATTATAGGCCTGTAAGATTTTTATAAGTAGAATAAAATCAATGACAAGAATACAGCCTGTGGTATGTCCAGACAGATGTCATGACCATTGCAGTAGAAAGTCTAAACAGATGTCACGACCTTGTAGAACACAGCCTTTGTAGTAAGATGTCATGACCTTTGCATTAGAAACGTCTGGATTTAAGTCTGAATGATTTAAGTCTGAAGGATATTAGTAATCTATCATACTTTTAAACATATAATCGAATCCATTTGCTAAAGCCCTGCTTTAAAAGCTGTGCTTTTGATGTAGATGACAGATGTCATGACCTTGTAGAGCACATCCTGTGACGGGTCTGAGAAAGTTTTGATTTAAGCAATGTGCTTTTGCTGGCATTTGTGAACTGACTGATATTAGCAGGAATCTGAGAAGTGATAACTAGAGTTGAGCGAACACCTGGATGTTCGGGTTCGAGAAGTTCGGCCGAACTTCCCGGAAATGTTCGGGTTCGGGATCCGAACTCGACCCGAACATCGCCCCGAACTCTAACCCCATTGAAGTCAATGGGGACTCGAACTTTTCGGCACTAAAAAGGCTGTAAAATAGCCAAGGAAAGGGCTAGAGGGCTGCAAAAGGCAGCAAAATGTAGGTAAATCCCCTGCAAACAAATGTGGATAGGGAAATGAATAAAAATAAAAATAAAATAAATTAAAATTAACTAATATCAATTGGAGAGAGGTCTCATGGCAGAGAATCAGGCTTCATGTCATAGCAGAGAATCAGGCTTCATGTCATAGCAGAGAATCTTGCTTCACGTCACCCACCACTGGAACAGGCCATTGTCAGATATTTAGGCCCCGGCACCCAGACAGAGGAGAGAGGTCCCATAGCAGAGAATCAGGCTTCATGGCATAGCAGAGAATCAGGCTTCACGTCACCCACCACTGGAACAGGCCACTGTCAGATATTTTTAGGCCCCGGCACCCAGACAGAGGAGAGAGGTCCCATAGCAGAGAATCAGGCTTCATGTCACCCACCACTGGAACAGGCCATTGTCAGATATTTTTAGGACCCGGCACCCAGACAGAGGAGAGAGGTCCCATAGCAGAGAATCAGGCTTCATGTCATAGTAGAGAATCAGGCTTCAAGTCATAGCAGAGAATCAGGCTTCATGTCATAGCAGAGAATCAGGCTTCACGTCACCCACCACTGGAACAGTCCATTGTCAGATATTTAGGCCCCGGAACCCAGACAGAGGAGAGAGGTCCCATAGCAGAGAATCAGGCTTCATGTCATAGCAGAGAATCAGGCTTCATGTCACCCACCACTGGAACAGGCCATTGTCAGATATTTTTAGGTCCCGGCACCCAGACAGAGGAGAGAGGTCCCATAGCAGAGAATCAGGCTTCATGTCATAGCAGAGAATCAGGCTTCAAGTCATAGCAGAGAATCAGGCTTCATGTCATAGCAGAGAATCAGGATTTACGTCACCCACCACTGGAACAGGCCATTGTCAGATATTTAGGCCCCGGCACCCAGACAGAGGAGAGAGGTCCCATAGCAGAGAATCAGGCTTCATGGCATAGCAGAGAATCAGGCTTCACGTCACCCACCACTGGAACAGGCCACTGTCAGATATTTTTAGGCCCCGGCACCCAGACAGAGGAGAGGTTCATTCAACTTTGGGTTGCCCAGCAATATAATGGTAAAATGAAAATAAAAAAAGGATTGAATGAGGAAGTGCCCTGGAGTACAATAATATATGGTTAAGGGGAGGTAGTTATAAATGTCTAATCTGCACAAGGGATGGACAGGTCCTGTGGGATCCATGCTTTGTTCATTTTTATGAACGTCAGCTTGTCCACATTGGCTGTAGACAGGCGGCTGCGTTTGTCTGTAATGACACCCCCTGCCGTGCTGAATACACGTTCAGACAAAACGCTGGCCGCCGGGCAGGCCAGCACCTCCAAGGCATAAAATGCTAGCTCTGGCCACGTGGACCATTTGGAGACCCAGAAGTTGAATGGGGCCGAACCATCAGTCAGTACGTGGAGGGGTGTGCACACGTACTGTTCCACCATGTTAGTGAAATGTTGCCTCCTGCTAACATGTTCCGTATCAGGTGGTGGTGCAGTTAGCTGTGGCGTGGTGACAAAACCTTTCCACATCTCTGCCATGCTAACCCTGCCCTCAGAGGAGCTTGCCGTGACACAGCTGCGTTGGCGACCTCTTGCTCCTCCTCTGCCTTTGCCTTGGGCTTCCACTTGTTCCCCTGTGACATTTGGGAATGCTCTCAGTAGCGCGTCTACCAACGTGCGCTTGTACTCGCGCATCTTCCTATCACGCTCCAGTGCAGGAAGTAAGGTGGGCACATTGTCTTTGTACCGGGGATCCAGCAGGGTGGCAACCCAGTAGTCCGCACACGTTAAAATGTGGGCAACTCTGCTGTCATTGCGCAGGCACTGCAGCATGTAGTCGCTCGTGTGTGCCAGGCTGCCCAGAGGTAAGGACAAGCTGTCCTGTGTGGGAGGCGTATCGTCATCTTCCTGCGTTTCCCCCCAGCCACGCACCAGTGATGGGCCCGAGTTGTGTTGGGTGACACCCCGCTGTGAACATGCTTCATCCTCATCCTACTCCACCTCCTCCTCGTACTCCTCGTCCTCTAGTAGTGGGCCCTGGCTGGCCACATTTGTACCTGGCCTCTGCTGTTGCAAAAAATCTCCCTCTGAGTCACTTCGAAGAGACTGGCCTGAAAGTGCTAAAAATGACCCCTCTTCCTCCTCCTCCTCCTCCTGGGCCACCTCATCTTCCATCATCGCCCTAAGTGTTTTCTCAAGGAGACATAGAAGTGGTATTGTAACGCTGATAACGGCGTCATCGCCACTGGCCATGTTGGTGGAGTACTCGAAACAGCGCAACAGGGCACACAGGTCTCGCATGGAGGCCCAGTCATTGGTGGTGAAGTGGTGCTGTTCCGCAGTGCGACTGACCCGTGCGTGCTGCAGCTGAAACTCCACTATGGCCTGCTGCTGCTCGCACAGTCTGTCCAGCATGTGCAAGGTGGAGTTCCACCTGGTGGGCACGTCGCATATGAGGCGGTGAGCGGGAAGGCCGAAGTTACGCTGTAGCGCAGACAGGCGAGCAGCGGCAGGATGTGAACGCCGGAACAGCGCACAGACGGCCCGCATTTTATGCAGCAGCTCTGACATGTCGGGGTAGTTGTGAATGAACTTCTGCACCACCAAATTCAGCACATGCGCCAGGCAAGGGATGTGCATCAAACCGGCTAGTCCCAGAGCTGCAACGAGATTTCGCCCATTATCGAAAACACCACCAGGCCGGGCTTGAGGCTCACTACCAGCAACCACTCGTCGGTCTGTTGTTCTATACCCCGCCACAACTCTTGTGCGGTGTGGGGCCTGTCCCCCAAACATATGAGTTTCAGAATGGCCTGCTGACGTTTACCCCGGGCTGTGCTGAAGTTGGTGGTGAAGGTGTGTGGCTGACTGGATGAGCAGGTGGAAGAAGAGGAGGAGGAGGCAACAGGAGGCAAAGAATGTTGCCCTGCGATTCTTGGCGGCGGATGGACGTGCGCCAATCAGCTCTTCGTCTGGGGCCCAGCCGCCACTACATTTACCCGCTTGTGCAGTTAGGGAGATATAGCGTCCCTGGCCGTGCTTACTGGTCCACGTATCTGTGGTTAGGTGGACCTTTTAAGGTGTTTACTCCACTGCAGTTCATGCTTTGCATGCAGGTGCCTGGTCATGCTGGTTGTGCTAAAGTTCAGAACGTTAATGCCTCGCTTCAGGCTCTGATGGCACAGATGGCAAACCAATCGGGTCTTGTCGTCAGCACATTGTTTGAAGAACTGCCACGCCAGGGAACTCCTTGAAGCTGCCTTTGGGGTGCTCGGTCCCAGATGGCGGTGGCCTGTAGCAGACGGACTCTCTTGGCGGCGGGTGTTCTGCTTTTGCCCACTGCTCCCTCTTTTGCTACGCTGTTGGCTCGGTCTCACCACTGCCTCTTCCTCCGAATTCTGAAAGTCAGTGGCATGACCTTCATTCCATGTGGGGTCTAGAACCTCATCGTCCCCTGCATCGTCTTCCACCCAGTCTTCCTCCCTGACCTCCTGTTCAGTCTGCACACTGCAGAAAGACGCAGCAGTTGGCACCTGTGTTTCGTCATCATCAGAGACGTGCTGAGGTGGTATTCCCATGTCCTCATCATCATGAAACATAAGTGGTTGTGCGTCAGTGCATTCTATGTCTTCCTTTGCTGGGGAAGGGCTAGGTGGATGCCCTTGGAAACCCTGCCAGCAGAGTCTTCAAACAGCATAAGAGACTGCTGCATAACTTGAGGCTCAGACAGTTTCCCTGATATGCATGGGGGTGATGTGACAGACTGATGGGCTTGGTTTTCATGCGCCATCTGTGCGCTTTCTGCAGAAGACTGGGTGGGAGATAATGTGAACGTGCTGGATGCACTGTCGGCCACCCAATTGACTAATGCCTGTACCTGCTCAGGCCTTACCATCCTTAGAACGGCATTGGGCCCCACCAAATATCGCTGTAAATTCTGGTGGCTACTGGGACCTGAGGTAGTTGGTTCAGTAATACGTGTGGCTGTGGCAGAACGGCCACGTCCTCTCCCAGCACCAGAGGGTCCACTAACACCACCACGACCATGTCCGCGTCCTCGTCCCTTACTAGATGTTTTCCTCTTTGTTACCGTTCACCACAATAAGAAAAAAATTATTTGGCCCAATGTATTGAATTCAAATTCAGGTCTTTTTTTAACAGGCACCTAACACTATCTGGCGATCTATTTAGGTACCGTATTACACTAATACAGGCACAGCAGTAACGACAGATTTAGCTGAATATAAATTGTAGGCCTAGTATTTAGGCGCTGGATGACAGGTATCCCTTTTACGGACAGAATTAGACTTGGAAATGCACGGTAGCGTGTGAAGTTATTGAGGATGACCCTATCCGCACCTTCAATCTAATATACCCTTTTATGGATAGATTTAACCTTGGCCTGATAGAGCAGAAACCACTAATTTGTGCTTCGACAGACAGCAGACAGTATTACAATTGGCTAGCCACAGCTGAAACACCAGATTTAGGGTACTGCTATTTTGGCAATTGTATTTTACCCCTCAATAAAATAGCAAGCACAGCCAAGCCCCTGATGTAGGATATAGCAAAAAAAAAACAACACACTATTGATGGTTAAAAATGGACTTGGTGGCAGCTTGTGCTTGCGCACCACAAGACACAAAATGGCCGCCGATCACCCCAGAAAAAAGTGACTGAAAAACGCTCTGGGCAGCCTTAAAACAGTGAGCAATTGAATAGCAGAGGTTGTATGATACACAGCTGTATATCGATCACTTCAGTAAATAAATCCCTGCCTAATCTCGCCCTAACAGCAGCAGCTGCATCCTATCCCTACACTGATCAGAGCAGAGTGACGTGCGGTGCTACGTGACTCCAGCTTAAATAGAGGCTGGGTCACATGCTGCACTGGCCAATCACAGCCATGCCAATAGTAGGTACGGCTGTGATGGCCTCTTGGGGCAAGTAGTATGACGCTTGTTGATTGGCTGCTTTGCAGCCTTTCAAAAAGCGCCAAGAAAGCGCCGAACACCGAACCCGGACTTTAACGAAAATGTTCGGGTTCAGGTCCGTGTCACGGACACCCCAAAATTCGGTACAAACCCGAACTATACAGTTCGGGTTCGCTCATCCGTAGTGATAACCAATATAAACCTAATATCAGGCGATATAAACTTAATATCATGTGATATAAACCTAATATTAAGCGATAAAACATTAATATCAATCGATATAAAAGGGGGCGTATAAAAGGGGGCGTGGTACCTGTCACTTTAACGAAACATATACCCTCATACTACTACTACCTCTTTGAAAAAATGCAGAACATGTTTTTTTTTGCTAAAGCCAAAATACGTGGGGGGGGGGGGGGTAAACCGGGCAAATATGTCTTAAATATAATCAGAAGTGATAACCCAAATGCTAATATTTTTGCGATACGTGATTGCGATGGGGTGTTGTAGAATGAGTCAGATATTATCTTAGGGGTGTTCAAGGATTTTTACAAGAATCTCTTCTCCTCGTAGAAGCAGTTAGAAGAGCTTTGCTTAAACAAGTATTTGGCACATATATATATATAATACACAAAGCTCAATAGTCAGACAATGGAAGAATCGGATCAACCTATCTCACTAAGTCCTGTTTCACACTTGCATTGTCTCTTAGATAGGTTTGGCCCAGTTTATATTAATTGGATAAAGACTATATATAAACACCCAAGATTAAAGGTTGTAAAAAATGGCTTTGCATCAAAATATTTTAGTGGGGAGGGGGGTTGTGCTATAGGGCTGTCCTCTCTTCCTCTACTTTTCGCCCTGGTAGTCGAACTTCTAGCTATGAAGATTTCATGGTTGGGGGGAGAGGACAAAATATTGCTATATGCATATAATCTTCTTTTTCTTGGGGATACCAACTCAACTCTGAAATTTATTATGGACATTATGGAAGAATTTGGTAGTTTTTCGGGTGTCAAATTTAATTGGAGCAAATACTTCTTCCACTAAATGATAAGGTAGAGGTAAGGATAGTAATTTAAGAGGGTTGGGCTATCAGGACAGTTTTAAATATTTGGGGATAGAAATCTTACCCAAAGTAATTAGATTTGTCAAACTGAATTTAACCCCTTTGATTAAAAATATCAGCACTAGCATAAAAATATGGAATAAAATGCCACTAAATAAAGCAGACAGGATCAGTTTGCTAAAGATTCCCCAGAATCCTAGTAACTATAACCTATAGTAAGTGCGAGAAATAAATGGTTACATTTCAAGCTAATTCCATCTCAACAGTTTCAGTAAGAGCCTGGCAGTTTATCGAAGCCGCTCTTGCACCATAATCTTGTGGAGACATTGTGCAGTCACCATGACAGATCTAATAGCCATTAAGGTTCAAGTTAGGGATGTGTGGACTGACTGCGTCTCACTTGAGGGTGATACCTGACAGGCTGATAACCTTTAAAGCCTTTAATAAATGTTCACATGGACAGTGTGTTTCAGGGTACTCAGGATCCTTTTTCTTCAGGATCTTTTTCCTGAAGCAGGAACGCAAGTGTCTTCTTGTTTTTGCCGATGCAGCGTCTTACAGACAGCACGCAGCACATGCGGTGTGTGTAAAAGTACAGAAAGTGATGTGTATTGTAGGAGCGAGAGGGAAAGGGAGGGATTTCAGGAGTTGTGGCTCGACCATGTGTCCTTTCCGAGGCAGCAGGAAATAGTCAAAATTCTGTATTGTAGCTTGAGAAAAGGTCGTTTTAATTATTTGATTCAGTAATTTCCTGCAAGAAGTTGTTAGGCTACTTTCACAAATGCGATTTTCTTTCTGGTTTTGAGATCCAGAAGAGGATGTCAAAACCGGAGGAAAACGCTTTAGTTTGTACCCATTTATTGTCAACGGGGACAAAACCGTACAAACTGGAGAGGAGTGCATCAGAATGCATTACGTTCCAGTTTGTTGCGTTCTGTGACCGAACACAAAACCGCTACAAACTGCAGTTTTGTGTACGGTTTGCAAACCTGAACAACCCAGATCCGGCACTAAATACAATGTAAGTCAATGGTGCCAGATCTGTTTTTTTCGGTTTGTTCATTTTCAATTTAGTACAACTGCATCTGAATGGAGTGGCTGCAGCCAATTGTATTAAATCAAACTGAAGCGTTTTCCTCTGGTTTTGAGATCCTCTGCTGGACCACAAAAACAGAAAGAAAATCGCATAAAGTAGCCTTAACATGCAGCTTGAACTCATAGACAATGTCTGTGACCCTTCTTCCCTGACCATTCAACTGAAAGACAGAAGGAGAGGAACTCGACATTCCATATAAGCCTATATGAGCCTTATTTTTTTTTACACACACACACAACTAAATAATTCTTTTCTGTAGGATGAGTTTTTTAGAATTACTCTCAGGTTTTAAAATTATAATATACATTTTTGGAAAAAATAAGCAACTTAATATTCCAGCGCATGAGGTCAAAATGGCGAATATCTCCACAGCCACCATGTATTTTCCTCTTGTACTCAGATAAGCCGGGATCATAGCAATCCAAACACTGCAGAAGACCAGCATGCTGAAGGTGATGGATTTAGCTTCATTAAAAGTGTCCGGTAATGTCCTCACTATGAAAGCCAGAACAAAGCTCACCACTGCCAGGAACCCCATATAACCCAAGACAGAGTAGAACCAGATATCTGACCCTTCATTACACCGAATGATGATCTTCTCATTATAAGTGTGATAGTCCAACTCCTGATGAGGAGGAGAACCAGATAACCAAAAACAGCAAATAAGAGCTTGAAACGAGGAACAAATAAAAACCACATAATTGCCTTTTTTTAAATCCATCCACTTCTTCCAGAAACTATTGGGCTTAGTGGCTTTAAAAGCAATGAAAACGGTGATAGTCTTAGACAATACACAAGACACAGTGATTGAAAAGAAGATTGCAAATGAGGTTTGTCTGAGCATGCAGGTGATGTTCTCTGGACGTCCAAGAAAGAGAAACACGCAGAGGAAGCTCAACAAGATGGAGATCAGAAGAATGAAGCTCACAGTTCTGTTATTGGCTTTGACAATAGGAGTGTCCCAACAGGAGAGAAATTTTCCTAAAATGAATAGTGTTAATAAAGAAAAAAGTAAAATAACTGCTATAAAAATAATGACCAAAGTATCATGTTCATAAGACAGAAAGTCGTAAAGTTTAAGGACACATTTTGTTCTTGAGTTGTCAGGCCATTCTTCATCAGGACATTTTTGACAATTTTCATTGTCTATAAGAAAACAAGAAAACGCAGTATAATTAATGCAAGTTTTATCATTATTTACTAAATTAAAAAATTAGAAAATAAAGCCATACTGGGAAAAGCAAAAAGAATTTTTTTTTATTCCTAACCTACCCACATATCCCATTTTTTACCTATGCAACAGGCTGAGGGTTTCATCTTAAAATTAGTGCAAAGTTTATCACATGTACAGACCAGGTAAATCATTTTATAAAAAATTGTTCTCTGACCTGCTGTAATTATTTAATCCAAAATGAAAACCTTTTGACTTGTGAATGGAGAGAATAACCTTCTGACACTACAAGAACAATAGGATAATTAGCATGAATGACATAAAGGCCTCTTGCACATGACCGTATGGCTTTTTCAGTATTTTGCGGTCCGCAAAAAATGGATCCGCTAAAAATACAGATGACGTCCGTGTGCATTCTGTTTTTTGTGGAACGGAACAGCTGGCCCCTGATAGAACAGTATTACCTTGTCCGTTATGCGGACAATAATAGGACATGTTCTATCTTTGAACGGAACGGAAAAACGAAAACGGAATGCATACGGAGTACATTCCGTTTTTTTTGCGGACCCATTGAAATGAATGGTTCCGGATATGGACCATATACGGAACACAAAAAACGGAAAGTACACGGAAAAAAAAACATTTGTGTGCAAGAGGCCTAAGGCCTTAATTGCTTCTTTTACCCAAAAAATTTTATAAAATGTGATCAAAAACTCACACACACTCCAAAATGGTATCAAATAAAAAGATCACCCTGCAAAAAATTAGCCCCCCACACAGCTCAGTAGACATAACTAAAAAAAGTTATGGGGGTCAGGACAGAGAGTTTTAATTTATTTTTACACTATTTAGACATAAAAACCTATACATTTGCGGTATCTTTGCAATCATACTGACCCAGGAAATTAAGGGCATCGGTCATGTTTTCTGCAAAGGGAACACCGTAGGGACAAAACCTGTAAAATGGTGGAGGAATTGCGTATTTTTTTAAAATTTCACCCCATCTGTTTTCCTGCTTCCCACTACATTGTATGGCGCATTAAATGGTGGCATTAGAAAGTACAATTTGTCCTTCAAAAAACAAGCCCTTATATGGATATGCGAACTGAAAAATAAAAAAAGTTTTGGCTCCAGGAAGCTAGGGTGGAAAAATGAAAATGAAAAAACCTCTGGTATCCTAAGGGTTAAAAGGTTGAACATTGACATAGAATAGCTTCCTTACATCTGGTGGCATTAGAGGCTGAGCTTGTTATGAGCTCACTTGCATCCCTTTCTTGTATGTATGGCCTATAAGTCTACTCATACTGATTAAGGCGTTCTCGCCTCAAGGAGAGATAGTACCCCCCAATAGGAGAAGGAGGAAACTCTTATTTCGCTAGAGTTAGCCACTTCTGTTTTCCCTCAGAAACTGGTGATGCCACTTCCTGTGATTCAGTAGAGCTGTGGTGTCTGTGTTTATGTTTGAACGCCCATGTCTTCTTTTAATCCACCAGATCTTGCATGATCAAGGCTTTCGTCTTTTGGCACTGTGGAGAAAAACTGCTAGATTGGAGATGCAACAAGACATTGTGGAAGAAGAATAGCTTCCACATTTTGCTCACCACCCTGTAGCTGTTGGGGACCCATACTGATGAACGTGGGGATAAGAGTAAGGGGTGATGGATAAGGATGAAGAACTATTACTGGAGGAGGCGGAGCAGGAGGAGGAATTGGTCTGTAGAGGTGGATGAGGCTGATGGTAACGATGACACTGGACATGACCAATAATTGCAGTGAGAAACGGAGATTCAAAGAACTGGGTCTTTCTTATGCTGGGAAGCATGGTCAGCTGCATGCTGACTGCTACTAATAAATAATAATACTATTTATTTATATAGCTCCACCATATTCCGCAGCGCTAACGTAACTAGCTAATATACAACTAAAACACTAGGAGTGAGAGTCCTGCTTGCAAGAGCTTACAATCTATGATTAATTGGGGGTGACACAAGAGGTAGTTGATTGTCATATGTAGTAGTCAAGCCATTATTGTACTAAAAGCAGTGGTGTAGGCTGATCTGCTTCAGGTGTGGGACTGTTAGAAGATCGAGTTCAGGCCTGGGGAGCTGGTGGGGGAGGGGTTTACTTGTGGAAGAGTCATTTAAGATGCTTGATAAGCCTGTCTAAAAAGATGTGTTTTTAGGGCACCTTTGAAGGTAGGGAAGTTGTGAATTGACCTGATATTCTGAGCCAGAGTATTCCAGAGAGTAGGTACAGCTCGAGAAAAGTCTTAAAGACGGGAGTGAGAGGTATGAATTATGGAGGATTTTTATTTTAGGTCACAAACAGAGCAGAGAGTACGAGTAGGGTAGGGAAATAAGGGAGGAGATGTATGGAGGTGCAGCACTATGGAGAGCTTTTTGGGTGAGGTTGAGTGGTTTGAACTAAATTCTGTGGTGGATGGGGAACAGTGAAGTGACTGGCAAAGGCTAGTAGCATCAGAATAGCTGGTAGACAGATAGATGAGCCTGGCTGCAGCATTTAGGACAGACTGAAGGGGGGAGAGTTTAGTGAGAAAGAAACCGAATGAGTTGCAGTAGTCAAGACGAGAATGAATCAAGGCAACACCAAGAGTTTTTGCCATTTCCACTGTAAGAAAATGGCAGATTCTGGCAATATTCTTGAGGTGCAGACAACAAGAGCACTCAAGTGATTGGATATGTCTACTGGAAATCCTTAGTTTTAGACCGTCACTATCAAAGCAATGTACAGAAATGTTTTCCTGTTTTCCTGATACCAAAAAGGATGCAAGATTGTTGTATTACAAGGATATGGTCTGCATACAGCTTTCACCTAGCAGATGCCTATTGCCCATTTGTCTGACCAGGAGGCCACACTTTGCTTCCACTGAGTCATCAATCTTGTGCCATCTTTGCTATGACAAGTAGCAGAAGCCATAGCAGAGGCAGGCAGTTCAGTTTGATGAACAAGATGAAGCAATTTTATCAAGTGCCATGTAAAAAACCTGTAATGGAGACGGTGTGGACTGGGAAATCCCACTACCAAACCTATCTCCCAGACCAAAGAAATCCAGCCTATATGGACTTAAACAATGAGCTCCAGCAGACTATGCTCTGCTGAAGCAAATCCATCTTTTCTGGATTTCAGCTATCTCCTCTAGCTAAGGAACCTGGTGAGATATACGCTTCCTCCACTAGTTTACCATAAACATTACCACAGTTTATATATATATTGTAGAAAGGTACAAGGGACCATTGTTGATGGTAGATACGTGTCACTGAGGTTCCTGGCCTTGGTGAAATAGGAGACAGTAGTTCAGGTGTGTCAGCAGCAGTAGGTGGTTGACATTTCGTTTATTTAGTATAGCTGTGAATAGCTGATCCGGGACAGCTCTGACTGGGAGTAGTCATAGTGCTGGGTGGGTGACTACTCCCCATGTACCAGGCCGGGTCTTGACTGGCCTACAAAAAAAACAGCCAGCAGTGTCAGGTGAGGGTGATTACCTCTCTGACTGTGGAGCTCTGTGGAGTGCTGTGTGAGATCAGAGTCTGAGCTGGAGTTGCAGTGCCTGAAAGACTGAGGACAAAGCGAGGTGGGGTTACGGTACTGTACAAAACCATACCTGTGTGATTCTATAGAGACAGGATTTTTTTGTTTAACGCCAGCTGGAGCAAGCCGGTCACTGCCGTTTACTGCCTTAGGCCTATTTCACACGGGTGTTCCGGATTTGCTCCGGATGCTTCGCGTGTGCATTGTGGGAAAACCGCGCGAGTAGGCACGCAATTGCAGTTTGACTGCGATTGTGTTCCGATGTTCCGTTTTTTCCACGCAAGTGCAATGCATTTTGTACGTGCGTGACTAAAAACTGACTGTGGTACCCAGACCCGAACCCGGACTTCTTCACTGAAGTTCGGGTTTGGGTTAGGTGTTCTGTATATTTTATTATTTTCCCTTATATCATGGTTATAAAGGAAAATAATAGCATTCTTAATAGAGAATGCTTACAAAAATGTTGCTTGAGGGGTTAAAAAAATTAATAAAATTAATTCACCTCATCCTGTTGTTTGCGCAGCCAGCATCATCTTCTTTCTTCTTCTTTCAGGACCTGCAAAAGGACCTTTGATGATGTAATCGCGCTCACCACGTGGTGAACTCGGTAACGTAGGCACAGGTCCTGCTGAATTACGTCATCAAAGGTCCTTTTGCAGGTCCTGAAAGAAGAAGAAAGATGATGATGTGGGCTGCGCGAACAACAGGATGAGGTGAGATAATTTATTTTTAATTTTTTAATCCCTCAAGCCACATTTTAGTAAGCATTCTGTATTTAGAATGCTATTATTTTCCCTTATAACCATGTTATAAGGGAAAATAATACAGTAAATTGACTTTTATCAATTTGCTAACTTCATCTCCTAGCAACCATGCGTGAAAATCGCACCGCATCCGCACTTGCTTGCGGATGCTTGTGATTTTCACGCAGACCCATGCATTTCTATGGGGCCTGAAAAACGCAGAAAATAAAACATGCTGCGATTTTAAAGCAACGCACAAGTGATGTGTGAAAATCACTGCTCATCTGAACAGCCCCATTGAAGTGAATGGATCCGGTATCAGTGCGGGTGCAATGCGTTCACCTCACGCATGGCACCCGCACGGAATTCTCGCCCATGTGAAAGGGGCCTTATTGTTTTGTCAGGAATAAAAGACAACTATTGCTTTGCTTTCACCGCTAAAAGGCTGCTGCTGTGTTCTTATCTTAAGGCTACCATTGGGGCAGTTCCCTACAATATACAGTAAAGACCAAAAGTTTGGACACACCTTCTCATTCAAAGAGTTTTCTTTGTTTTCATGACTATGAAGGCATCAAAACTATGAATTAACACATGTGGAATTATATACATAACAAACAAGTGTGAAACAACTGAAAATATGTCATATTTTAGGTTCTTCAAAGTAGCCACCTTTTGCTTTGATTACTGCTTTGCACACTCTTGGCATTCTCTTGATGAACTTCCCGAAAAATTGGGAAACTTTGAAAGTAAGGGCTATTTGACCATGAAGGAGAGTGATGGGGTGCTGCGCCAGATGACCTGGCCTCCACAGTCACTGGACCTGAACCCAATCAAGATGGTTTGGGGTGAGCTGGACCGCAGAGTGAAGGCAAAAGGGCCAACAAGTGCTAAGCATCTCTGGGAACTCCTTCAAGACTGTTGGAAGACCATTTCAGGGGACTACCTCTTGAAGCTCATCAAGAGAATGCCAAGAGTGTGCAAAGCAGTAATCAAAGCAAAAGGTGGCTACTTTGAAGAACCTAGAATATGACATATTTTCTGTTGTTTCACACTTGTTTGTTATGTATATAATTCCACATGTGTTAATTCATAGTTTTGATGCCTTCATAGTCATGAAAATAAAGAAAACTCTTTGAATGGGAAGGTGTGTCCAAACTTTTGGTCTGTACTGTGTATATATATATATATATATATATATCTCCAATACATACGTATGACTCAGATTTAACACTGACCATGTCTTGTGTGTCTAATTGCTATATCCGAATGAAACTTCATATCACATCAGCGGCTGAGCTCAGAATGGTGTCTCTGAGATTTGGCTTAATTTATAAATAGGGATGAGCGAACCCGAACTGTATAGTTCGGGTTCGTACCGAATTTTGGGGTGTCCGTTACACGGACCCGAACCCGAACATTTTCGTAAAAATCCGGGTTCGGGTTCGGTGTTCGGCGCTTTCTTGGCGCTTTTTGAAAGGCTGCAAAGCAGCCAATCAACAAGCGTCATACTACTTGCCCAAAGAGGCCATCACAGCCTTGCCTACTATTGGCATGGCTGTGATTGGCCAGTGCAGCATGTGACCCAGCCTCTATATAAGCTTGGGTCACGTAGCGCTGCACGTCACTCTGCTGATTCAAGCATAGGGAGAGGTTGCAGCTGCGACGTTAGGGCGAGATTAGGCAGATTAACTCCTCCAAAAGACTTCATTCTGTGATCGATCTCCAGCTGTGGATCATTGAAGTGCTAATATCGAATTACTCACTTTTCTTAGGCTGCCCAGAGCGTTTTTATATCACTTTTTTCTGGGGTGATCGGCGGCCATTTTGTGGCTTGTGGTGCGCCAGCACAGGCTATCACCAAGTGTATTTAACCATCAATAGTGTGGTTATTTTGTGCTATATCCTACATCAGCTGCAGGCTGAGCCTGTGTCACCGAAGTGCATTTAACCATCAACAGTCTGGTTATTTTTTGGCCATATACTACATCAGCTGCAGGCTGAGCCTGTGTCACCGAAGTGCATTTAACCATCAACAGTCTGGTTATTTTTTGGCCATATACTAAATCTGGTGCAGGCTGAGCCTGTGTCACCCAAGTGCATTTAACCATCAACAGTCTGGTTATTTTTTGGCCATATACTACATCTGGTGCAGGCTGAGCCTGTGTCACCCAAGTGCATTTAACCATCAATAGTGTGGTTATTTTTTGGCCATATACTACATCAGGGGCAAGTTGAGCCTGTCACCCAGCGCCTAAAAAATAGACCTGACATTTCTATTCAACCAAATCTGTACTGTCTTAGCTGGTCAAGTTATTTGTAGTGACCGTAAAAGCACACTTTTTGTTCTGGGTTGAAAAACTATTCCCAAATTTGCCATTCTCAAAATAACTAGTTTCTGCTATATCAGGCCTACTTGAAATCTATCCCAAAAAGGATATCTTAGATTCAAGGTGCTGATAGTGTCATTCAGAAAAAATTAACACACACACTATTCCAAAATTTGCCATTCTCAAAATTGTGGTGAACGGGAACAATGAGGAAAACATCTAATAAGGGACGCGGACGCGGACGTGGACATGGTCGTGGTGGTGTTAGTGGACCCTCTGGTGCTGGGAGAGGACGTGGCCATTCTGCCACAGCCACACGTCCTAGTGAACCAACTACCTCAGGTCCCAGTAGCCAGCAGAATTTACAACGATATTTGGTGGGGCCTAATGCCGTTCTAAGGATGGTAAGGCCTGAGCAGGTACAGGCATTAGTCAATTGGGTGGCCGACAGTGGATCCAGCACGTTCACATTATCTCCCACCCAGTCTTCTGCAGAAAGCGTACAGATGGCGCATGAAAACCAAGCCCATCGGTCTGTCACATCACCCCCATGCATATCAGGGAAACTGTCTGAGCCACAAGTTATGCAGCAGTCTCTTATGCTGTTTGAAGACTCTGCTGCCAGGGTTTCCCAAGGGCATCCACCTAGCGCTTCCCCAGGGGTGGAAGAGATAGAATGCACTAACGCACAACCACTTATGTTTCCTGATGATGAGGACATGGGAATACCACCTCAGCACGTCTCTGATGATGACGAAACACAGGTGCCAACTGCTGCGTCTTTCTGCAGTGTGCAGACTGAACAGGAGGTCAGGGATCAAGACTGGGTGGAAGACGATGCAGGGGACGATGAGGTCCTAGACCCCACATGGAATGAAGGTCGTGCCACTGACTTTCACAGTTCAGAGGAAGAGGCAGTGGTAAGACCGAGCCAACAGCGTAGCAAAAGAGGGAGGAGTGGGCAAAATCAGAACACCCGCCGCCAAGAGACTCCGCCTGCTACTGACCGCCGCTATCTGGGACCGAGCACCCCAAAGGCAGCTTCAAGGAGTTCCCTGGCATGGCACTTCTTTAAACAATGTGCTGACGACAAGACCCGAGTGGTTTGCACGCTGTGCCATCAGAGCCTGAAGCGAGGCATTAACGTTCTGAACCTTAGCACAACCTGCATGACCAGGCACCTGCATGCAAAGCATGAACTGCAGTGGAGTAAACACCTTAAAAACAAGGAACTCACTCAGGCTCCCCCTGCTACCTCTTCTGCTGCTGCCGCCTCGGCCTCTTCTGCTGCTGCCGCCGCCTCGGCCTCTTCTGCTTCTGCTGCCGCCGCCTCGGCCTTTTCTTCCGCCTCTGGAGGAACGTTGGCACCTGCCGCCCAGCAAACATGGGATGTACCACCAACACCACCACCTGCGTCACCAAGCATCTCAACCATGTCACACGGCAGCGTTCAGCTCTCCATCTCACAAACATTTGAGAGAAAGCGTAAATTCCCACCTAGCCACCCTCGATCCCTGGCCCTGAATGCCAGCATTTCTAAACTACTGGCCTATGAAATGCTGTCATTTAGGCTGGTGGACACAGACAGCTTCAAACAGCTCATGTCGCTTGCTGTCCCACAGTATGTTGTTCCCAGCCGCCACTACTTCTCCAAGAGAGCCGTGCCTTCCCTGCACAAACAAGTGTCCGATAAAATCAAGTGTGCACTGCGCAACGCCATCTGTGGCAAGGTCCACCTAACCACAGATACATGGACCAGTAAGCACGGCCAGGGACGCTATATCTCCCTAACTGCACACTGGGTAAATGTAGTGGTGGCTGGGCCCCAGGCGAAGAGCTGTTTGGCGCACGTCCTTCCGCCGCCAAGGATCGCAGGGCAACATTCTTTGCCTCCTGTCTCCTCCTCCCCCTACTCAGCTTCCTCCTCCTCTTCTTCCACCTGCTCATCCAGTCAGCCACACACCTTCACCACCAACTTCAGCACAGCCCGGGGTAAACGTCAGCAGGCCGTTCTGAAACTCATATGTTTGGGGGACAGGCCCCACACCGCACAGGAGTTGTGGGGGGGTATAGAACAACAGACCGACGAGTGGTTGCTGCCGGTGAGCGTCAAGCCCGGCCTGGTGGTGTGCGATAATGGGCGAAATCTCGTTCCAGCTCTGGGACTAGCCGGTTTGACGCACATCCCTTGCCTGGCGCATGTGCTGAATTTGGTGGTGCAGAAGTTCATTCGCAACTACCCTGACATGTCAGAGCTGCTGCATAAAGTGCGGGCCGTCTGTTCGCGCTTCCGGCGTTCACACCCTGCCGCTGCTCGCCTGTCTGCGCTACAGCGTAACTTCGGCCTTCCCGCTCACCGCCTCATATGCGACGTGCCCACCAGGTGGAACTCCACCTTGCATATGCTGGACAGACTGTGCGAGCAGCAGCAGGCCATAGTGGAGTTTCAGCTGCAGCACGCACGGGTCAGTCGCACTGCGGATCAGACCCACTTCACCACCAATGACTGGGCCTCCATGCGAGACCTGTGTGCCCTGTTGCGCTGTTTCGAGTACTCCACCAACATGGCCAGTGGCGATGACGCCGTTATCGGCGTTACAATACCACTTCTATGTCTCCTTGAGAAAACACTTAGGGCGATGATGGAAGAGAAGGTGGCCCAGGAGGAAGAGGAGGAAGAGGGGTAATTTTTAGCACTTTCAGGCCAGTCTCTTCGAAGTGACTCAGAGGGAGGTTTTTTGCAACACCAGAGGCCAGGTACAAATGTGGCCAGACAGGGCCCACTACTGGAGGACGAGGAGGACGAGGAGGAGGAGGAGGTGGAGGAGGATGAGGATGAAGCATGTTCACAGCGGGGTGGCACCCAAAGCAGCTCGGGCCCATCACTGGTGCGTGGCTGGGGGAATTACAGGACGATGACGATACGCCTCCCACAGAGGACAGCTTGTCCTTACCTCTGGGCAGCCTGGCACACATGAGCGACTACATGCTGCAGTGCCTGCGCAACGACAGCAGAGTTGCCCACATTTTAACGTGTGCGGACTACTGGGTTGCCACCCTGCTGGATCCCCGGTACAAAGACAATGTGCCCACCTTACTTCCTACACTGGAGCGTGATAGGAAGATGCGCGAGTACAAGCGCACATTGGTAGACGCGCTACTGAGAGCATTCCCAAATGTCACAGGGGAACCAGTGGAAGCCCAAGGCGAAGGCAGAGGAGGAGCAAGAGGTCGCCAACGCAGCTGTGTCACGGCCAGCTCCTCTGAGGGCAGGGTTAGCATGGCAGAGATGTGGAAAAGTTTTGTCAACACGCCACAGCTAACTGCACCACCACCTGATACGAACGTGTTAGCAGGAGGCAACATTTCACTAACATGGTGCAACATTCAACTTCTGGGTCTCCAAATTGTCCACGTGGCCAGGGCTAGCCTTTTATGCCTTGGAGGTGCTGGCCTGCCCGGCGGCCAGCGTTTTGTCTGAACGTGTATTCAGCACGGCAGGGGGCGTCATTACAGACAAACGCAGCCGCCTGTCTACAGCCAATGTGGACAAGCTGACGTTCATAAAAATGAACCAGGCATGGATCCCACAGGACCTGTCCATCCCTTGTGCAGATTAGATATTAACTACCTCCCCTTAACAATATATTATTCTACTTCAGGGCACTTCCTCATTCAATACTATTTTTATTTTCATTTTACCATTATATTGCGGGGCAACCCAAAGTTGAATGAACCTCTCCTCTGTCTGGGTGCCGGGGCCTAAATGTGTGACAGTGGCCTGTTCCAGTGGTGGGTGACGTGAAGCCTGATTCTCTGCTATGACATGAAGACTGATTCTCTGTTACGGGACCTTTCTCCTCTGCCTGGGTGCCTGGGCCTAAATATGTGACAGTGGCCTGTTCCAGTGGTGGGTGACGTGAAGTCTGATTCTCTGCTATGACATGAAGACTGATTCTTTGCTGACAGAAGGCCAGATTCTCTGTTACGGGACCTCTCTCCTCTGCCTGGGTGCCTGGGCCTAAATATGTGTCAGTGGCCTGTTCCAGTGGTGGGTGACGTGAAGCCTGATTCTCTGCTATGACATGAAGACAGATTCTGTGCTGACATAAGGCCTGATTCTCTGTTACGGGACCTCTCTCCTCTGCCTGGGTGCCTGGGCCTAAATCTGTGACAGTGGCCTGTTCCAGTGGTGGGTGACGTGAAGCCTGATTCTCTGCTATGACATGAAGACAGATTCTGTGCTGACATAAGGCCTGATTCTCTGTTACGGGACCTCTCTCCTCTGCCTGGGTGTCTGGGCCTAAATGTGTGACAGTGGCCTGTTCCAGTGGTGGGTGACGTGATGCCTGATTCTCTGCTATGACATGAAGACAGATTCTGTGCTGACATAAGGCCTGATTCTCTGTTACGGGACCTCTCTCCTCTGTCTGGGTGCCTGGGCCTAAATGTCTGACAGTGGCCTGTTCCAATGGTGGGTGACGTGAAGCCTGATTCTCTGCTATGACATGAAGACTGATTCTGCGCTGACATGAAGCCAGTTTCTCTGCTATGGCATGAAGAGACTGATTCTCTGCTGACATGAAGCCAGATTCTTTGCTATGGCATGAAGAGACTGATTCTCTGCTGACGTGAAGCTAGATTCTCTGCTATGGGACCTCTGTCCAATTGATATTGGTTAATTTTTATTTTTTTAATTTTTATTTTAATTCATTTCCCTATCCACATTTGTTTGCAGGGGATTTACCTACATGTTGCTGCCTTTTGCAGCCCTCTAGCTCTTTCCTGGGCTGTTTTACAGCCTTTTTAGTGCCCAAAAGTTCGGGTCCCCATTGACTTCAATGGGGTTCGGGTTCGGGACGAAGTTCGGGTCGGGTTCGGATCCCGAACCCGAACATTTCCGGGAAGTTCGGCCGAACTTCTCGAACCCGAACATCCAGGTGTTCGCTCAACTCTATTTATAAATAGATTTTTTGAGAAATTCGCAATGAATCACTACTCAAGAAGTTTCTGAACCCAGAAGAAGTAAATTCACATAGGAAGGGGTTTGCGCATGATAGGGTATTATCACGTCATCATTAGTGATGTCCCGAACTATTCGCCGGCGAACATGGCTTGTTCGCGTTCGCCGCGGCGGGCGAACATATGCGATGTTCGGTCTGCCCCCTATACATCATCATTGAGCAAACTTTGACCCTGTACCTCACAGTCAGCAGACACATTCCAGCCAATCAGCAGCAGACCCTCCCTCCGAGACCCTCCCACCTTCTGGACAGCATCCATTTTAGATTCATTCGAAAGCTACATTCTTAGTGAGAGGAGGGACAGTGCTGCTGCTGCTGATTTAATAGGGAAAGCGTTAGCTAGGGCAGTGTTCTGTGTCTACAGACTCATCTGCTGTAAGGACAACGTCCTGACAGCACCCCAAAAAACCCTTTTTAGGGCTGGTACATCAGTCTGTTTTTTATATTTTATATATATATATATATATATATATATTGCAGTTGCCTGCCCGTGTGTGAGAGGCTGCAGGCCCACAGACTGTACAGTGTGCACACCACTCATATAGGGTGTCACAGACAGTACCTTGCAGATAAAAAAAAAGTCAATTTATTATTATTTTTTTAATATAATCTCAGTTGCCAGACAGTGAGAGGCTGCAGGCTCACATACTGTACTGTGTGCACACCATTCATACAGGGTGTCACAATACCTTGCAGATAAAACTAAAGTCAATTTATTTTTCTCTGTAATAAATATAATCGCAGTTGCAAGCCAGTGATTGTCTGGCCCACAGACTGTACTGTGGCCACTGGCCAGGCCACCACTCATACCGTTACAGGGTGTCACAATACCTTGCAGATTAAACTAAAGTCAATTTATTTTTTCTCTGTGATATAATCGCAGTTGCAAGCCAGTGTGTGTCAGGCCCACACAGACTGTACTGTGCCCACTGCCCACCACTTATATATGGTGGCACAGTACCTTGCACGCATAGTACCACTTATCTAAAAAAAAAAACAGGCAGAGGCAGGCCACCCCGCAGGGGCCGTCGTGGTCGTGGTGCTGTGATTTCCACTGGCCCTGGAATAATGCCCATTGTTCAGAGGCCACGTACCCTGAACCCGAAATAGGACATAGTTGACTGGCTTACACAGGACACCCAATCTTCAACAGCTTCCGCTAAGAACCTTGACGCACCATCCTCCTCCAGCTCAGCTTCGGTCACCTGCTCTCAAGTTACCACTCTCCCGCCCGCCTCCACCACCACCACTGCCACCACAGCCACCACAGCCGCTTCACTTGATCCGTCAGAGGAGTTATTTACACATCAGTTGGATGAAATTAGTGATGCACAACCATTATTGCCAGAGGATGTAGATAACAGGGATATGCCTCAGTCAGGCAGGATTACACACATGGACGTACAGTGTGATGATGATGATGATGATGTTGTACCCGCTGCTGCTTCCTTTGCTGAGGTGTCAGATACAAGTGAAGTGGTTGATGACGATGTGTCCGTGGATGCCACGTGGGTGCCTGCTCGAAGAGAAGAAGAAGAGGGGGAAAGTTCAGAAGGGGAGACAGAGAGAAGGAGGAGACGAGTTGGAAGCAGGGGGAGGTCGTCGCAAGGAGCTAGTGGCACAGTCAGACAGCATGTATCGGCACCCGGGGTCAGCCAGACAGCACGCCAATCAACGCATGCTGTTGCCACCACCAGAATGCCGTCATTGCAAAGCTCAGCAGTGTGGCATTTTTTTTGAGTGTCTGCCTCTGATAACAGCAATGCCATTTGCAGCCTGTGCCAAAAGAAACTGAGTCATGGGAAGTCGAACACCCACCTCGGTTTAACTGCTTTGCGAAGGCACATGATCTCACATCACAAACGCCAATGAGATCAACACATGAGTACAAGCAGCACACAAACTCAAAGCCACCATCCTCCTCCTGGTCCAGCATCTTCAGCCACATCAACCACTGCTGTCCTCCTTGCCCCCTCTCAACCACCCGCCACTCCGCCTCTCACCTTCAGCAGTTCCATCTCATCTGCCCACAGTCAGGTGTCTGTCAAGGAAATGTTTGAGCGTAAGAAGCCAATGTCACAGAGTCACCCCCTTGCCCGGCGTCTGACAGCTGGCTTGACGGAACTCTTAGTCCACCAGCTTTTACCATACCAGCTGGTGGAGTCTGAGGCCTTCAAAAAATTTGTCGCTATTGGGACACCACAGTGGAAGGTACCCAGACAAATTTTTTTTTCAAAAAAGGCAATCCCAAACCTCTACTCTGTTATTGAAAAGGAACTCATGGCATCTCTGGCATACAGTGTTGGGGCAAGGGTCCATCTGACCACTGATACCTGGTCTGCAAATCACGGTCAGGGCAGGTATATCACGTACACTGCGCATTGGGTCAACCTGCTGACGGCTGACAAGCATGGAATGCGTGGCTCTGCAACGGAGTTGGTGACACCGCCACGACTTGCAGGCAGGCCTGCTGCCACCTCCTCTACTCCTCCTACTCCATCCTCTTCGATAACCTCCTCGGCTGAGTCCTCTTCTGCTGCGGTGTCTGCCTGCACATCAACTGAATCCCCCCAGCTCCCCAGGGGCTATTCCACATCCCGGATACGACAGTGTCACGCTGTCTTAGGGTTAACTTGCCTGAAAGCAGAGAGCCACACCGGACCAGCACTCCTGTCCGCCCTGAACGCACAGGTGGATCAGTGGCTGACCCCGCACCAACTGGAGATCGGCAAAGTGGTGTGTGACAATGGAAGCAATTTGTTGGCGGCATTGAATTTGGGCAAGTTGTCACATGTGCCGTGCATGGCACATGTGTTGAATCTCATCGTACAACACTTTGTGTCTAAGTACCCAGGCTTACAGGATGTCCTCAAGCAGGCCAGGAAGGTGTGTGGCCATTTCAGGCATTCCTACATGGCCATGGCGCACTTTTCCGATATTCAGTGGCGAAACAACATGCCATTGAGGCGCTTGATTTGCGACAGCCCAACACGTTGGAATTCAACACTCCTAATGTTCGACCGCCTGCTCCAACAAGAAAAAGCCGTCAACAAGTATTTGTATGACCGGGGCTCTAGGACAGCCTCTGCAGAGCTGGGAATTTTTTTGCCACGTTACTGGACGCTCATGCGCAATGCCTGTAGGCTCATGCGTCCTTTTGAGGAGGTGACAAACCTAGTCAGTTGCACCGAAGGCACCATCAGCGACTTCATCCCATTTGTTTTCTTCCTGGAGCATGCCCTGCGAAGAGTGCTGGATCAGGCTGTAGATGAGCGTGAAGAGGAAGAGGAAGAGTTGTGGTCACCATCACCACCAGAAACAGCCTTGTCATCATTGCTTGCCGGACCTACGGCAACGCTGGAAGAGGAGTATGAGGAAGAGGAGTCAGAGGAGGAATGTGGCTTTGAGGAGGAGGAAGACCAACCACAGCAGGCATCCCAGGGTGCTTGTTGTTGTCAACTATCTGGGACCCGTGGTGTTGTACGTGGCTGGGGGGAAGAACAGAATGTCAATGACATCAGTGAGGATGAGGAACGGGAAATGAGTAGCTTGGCATCCAACCTTGTGCAAATGGGGTCTTTTATGCTGTCATGTCTGTTGAGGGACCCTCGTATAAAAAGGATGAAGGAGAACGACCAGTACTGGGTGGCCACGCTACTAGACCCCCGGTATAAGCAGAAAGTGGCCGAAATGTTACCAAATTACTGCAAGTCGGAAAGGATGCAGCAGTTCCAAAATAAATTAAAAAGTATGCTTTACACAGCGTATAAGGGTAATGTCACAGCACAATGGTAATCTAACAGGGGAAGAGGTGAAAGTAATCCTCCTCCTACCACGACCACGCCGGCAAGGACAGGACGCTTTACAGATGTGTTGTTGATGGAGGACATGCAGAGCTATTTCAGTCCTACACATCGCCACAGCCCTTCGGGATCCAGCCTTAGAGAACGACTCGACCGACAGGTAGCAGACTACCTCGCCTTAACTGCAGATATCGACACTCTGAGGAGCGATGAACCCCTTGACTACTGGGTGTGCAGGCTTGACCTGTGGCCTGAGCTATCCCAGTTTGCGATAGAACTTCTGGCCTGCCCCGCTTCAAGTGTCCTGTCAGAAAGGACCCTCAGTGCAGCAAGAGGCATTGTCACTGACAAGAGAAGTCGCCTCGATCAAAAAAGTGTTGATTACCTCACCTTCATAAAGATGAATGAGGCATGGATCCCGAAGGGACTGACAGTGGGGAATACGTTTGACTAACAAAAGGCCTGATGACATGCCTTGGCCTCAAAATGGTCCCCACGTTGATGTATTTAATGTCTGCATACCGGATGACTTTCAGGAATTCTCCGCCACCAACTAGGGTTCAAGCCGCAATGTTTTAGTCACCTTTCTGCATGGAAAATATCTATTTTTCCGGCCGCTGCTACAACAGCAGCTGCAACAATGGCATTATTTTTCAGGCATGTGTACATGCCTAATTTTTCTGGCCTCTGGTGCTGCACTGTGGCTGCAAAAACAAAACAAACAAAAAAAGGCGCATTTAAGTGTCAATTCCCCTTCGTGATCGTTACCTTGTTGTGGTGAAGGGGCTTGCGTATCACAATGAAGAGATCATCACCTCTATGAGTGTGTTGGCAATGTTGCCACACCCCAGATGATAAGGCCTTTGCTTCATTATGATCAGACCAAAAACGATCGGCTGGATAATTTTTCATAGAAAAAACATAATTTTTTTTTTTTTTTTTTTTAAAGTTGTATGGGTTTTTAATACATAAAATAAAAAAATCATAATAAAGTCTCTTAATAGTTTATTAGAAATAATGCAGACAATTTAAAAAATCCCCATCAATTCCAATACAAAGCAAGTACAGAGCTCAGAACTAAATTATTTCAGGATGTCGTAATGGTTCGTTAATTCGACAATGGTTAATCAATTCGACACACGTCCCCGGATAGGGGACGTAACAGGGATTAAACTGATAGGAATAGTACTAGTTAAGACACCACTCATATAGGGTGTCACAGCACATTGCTCCGTGCACGCGCAGTGCCCCAACTTGGGAGTAAGAGGACCGACCAAGCTGCTTTTTCCATCTCCCGGTTCCTAAAATCAATTCAGTTTGGTGTATCAGAGTTTGGTCTGTCACTGTGAAGGCAGTCGAAGGTACCCAGCCTAAAAATGTTTTCACAAAAGGCAATCCCTGATATGGGATGTAACAGGGATTAAACTGATAGGAATAGTACTAGTTAAGACTCCACTCATATAGGGTGTCACAGCACATTGGTCTGTGCACGCGCAGTGCCCCAACTTGGGAGTAAGAGGACCGACCAAGCAGCTTTTTCCATCTCCCGGTTCCTAAAATCAATTCAACACAAGTCCCTGGATAGGGGACGTAACAGGGATTAAACTTATAAGAATAGTTAACACACCACTCATACTGTGTGGCAGAGTACATTGCACGGCACGCGCGCAGTGCCCCAAATTGGAAGTAACAAGGACGCACACAGATAAATCACATTTCTGCAAGGAGTTTGTCAACTTTTGACAACTGTTTGCGGTTGTCTAAAATCCATTCAATACACGTCCTGATACGGGATGTAACAGGGATTAAACTGATGAGAATAGTACTACAGAAAATACCACTCATATCGGGTGTGACAGTAAATTGCACGGCGCAGACGCAGTGACCGTGGATTAAAACAAAGGAGAGGGAGCCAGCGTTTTTTTAACCATCTCCCCGTTCGAAAAATCAATTTAATAAATGGACCCCAGATTGGGGACATAACAGGGATTAAACTGATGAGAAGAGAACTACAGAAAATAACACTCATATCAGGTGTGAGAGTAAATTGCATGGCGCAGATGCAGTGACCGTGGATTCAAACAAAGGGGAGGGAGCCAGCGTTTTTTTAACCATCTCCCCGTTCGAAAAAATCAATTCAATTCACCTTTCGGGGACCCTTGGTGTTGTACGTGGTTGGGTGGAGGAAGAAACCTTCAATGACATCAACGGGACATGGCTAGCTTGGTATCCAACCTTGTGCAAATGGGGAGTTTGCGGTTGGGCAAATGGACTGTTCGTGGTAGTTTGCGGTGCATTAAAAGGAGAGTTTGGTCTGTCAATGTCTGTGAAGCGGGCGTAACCCTTACACTACCTCATCAATACAACATCATACGTGATCGTATACACACACTGGATGTTTTAAACCACGTTTTTCAAAAAAAATTAGGATTGTTAGGTGATTTATGCCCTTTATGGATTAAAACCCAACTCTGCGTCAACTATGTAATTTTCCATGGGAGTTTTGCCATGGATCCCCCTCCGACATGCCACGGTCCAGGTGTTAGTCCCCTTGAAACAACTTTTCCATCACTACTGTGGCTAGAAAGAGTCCCTGTGGGTTTTAAAATTCGCCTGCCTATTGAAGTCTATGGCGGTTCACCCGGTTCGCCCGTTCGTGAACATTTGCGGAAATTTGCGTTCGCCGTTCGCGAACGGAAAATTTTATGTTCGCAACATCTCTAGTCATCATCTGGGTAGAAATTGTCTCCTGTAGATAAACTGCACATTCGGTGATCCCCTAGTATACCTCTCAATAGTTATATCTATTGTAACAAAAGGATACCTTATTATTCGTGATGTCTACATTTGGAGGAGCCCACTGGTGACCTTGGCTCTGGTTGGACGATAAACCCCTTCTGGATTCTGGCTAAATGGTCAAGTTCTTATTCAAGACCAGTTGCCCATATTTCTTGATATAAACTCTGACCCTTTAGACCCTAGATTGACTTGGGACACTCTGAAGGCATATTTATGTGAATGCTTTAAATCTACTATATCATTTTCTAAAGATTAATCCTCTAGTGAAGAGTGATTTTTACTTGATAATTGGAGATTTTCCTAGCTATTGTGCTGGAAAATATAGATTTTATTAAGGACACGAGGCGAGCATCATGCGTAACTTTCTTTTTCTGAATCCGCATCTAAAGAGTTAAACATCGATACATTAAAGGAAAAACTTGTTTAGGTACAACCTAGCATGCTTGAACATATGGTAACCAATGAGGATGTATCAGAGAACATATAAGCAATATAAGGATAAACTCTGCACTCTTTCTTTAGTAATATAACATGGTAAAACAGATAATGAAGATCACAGGAACAGGAATTTCTCTGCATCGGATGACAGTAGAAGTCCGGGTATGGAGAGTATATGGAAGGAAGTCCAGGTATACGATGGATATTTCCTAGAAGCCTGAAGATTATTTTTTATTGTTGGTAAGCTGAAAATTATGAGATAAGAGCATAGGGATGGGTTAAATAGGGTGGGATAATGCTCGCCTCGTGTCCTTAAAAAAATGTATATTTTCCAGCACAATAGCTAGGAAAATCTCCAATTTTATTACAGTAAACGAGGCTCCCAATATGCGAGTTCAAAGCTTGCTATATATCATATATATAAGATTATAATGTCTATAACCAATCGAAAATAGCATAATAATAAATAAGCAATTAGAATAACAATGACTATGAAACTATTCTAGTAAGGTCGTAGAAACATGAGAAATAGGATGAAAATAAAAGGTTTGGAAAGTAGACTCAGAGGACCAGTTAGCGGCTTTAAGAAGATCAGCCAGGGAACCACCTGATTAAATAAGTTTGGTAGAAAAGGCTCCCCTAAGAGAATGGGCCCCAAAAGACAAAATGTCAATGTTAGCAAGGGACATGACTTGTTTAATACATCGGGCTAGAGTGGGAGAGGATAATGGCAAGTGTGGTTTGCAGTAAGAGATCAGTAGTTGAGGTTTGGAGGGATGTCGAAGGGAAGCAGTCTTATACTCCTAAGAATGTAGACATTTGACCACACATAGGTGCTTGTTGTGTGGAAAAGCTGGGAAGAAGATGGAATGAACGTTGGTCTGATTTCGTCTAGTTATAGTAAAATGTACACCGTTAGGGGAATAGGATCTGTTAGAGATATCCAGGGTTTTTACATTCGAGACTCTTTTGAAGGATATAAAACATAATAAGACAGTTAGTTAGACAGTTAGAGATTAACATTTTAGAGGTAAAGAGTCATTATCTCCGCAAGATGATATAAGGTCCAAGACAACGTTAATGTCCCAAGTCGATTGGTATTTTGGTAAGGGGAGGGGGCATTTGAAATGGATACCCTTAAGTAATCTACGGACGAGGGGGTGTTTCCCTATGGGTAAGGATTGAATGGGAACATGAGATGCAGATATAGCCGAATGGTAAAGGTTTATGGTGCGGTATGCTTTACCGGCCTCAAAAGAGGCGGAAATAAAATTTAAGATGTAGGTGAGAGAGGCATGTACGGGATCCAAGTACCGTTGACTGCACCAATCAGCCCAAATTTTCCAGGCTGATCTGTAATCCTTTCTGGTACCCAGAGCCCAGGCTTCAGAAAGGAGATCTTTAGTTGATTGAGAAAGGCTTGGGACACTTTCGGAAGGCCGGATATGAGCCAGGCTACTAGAGGCAGTTGGTGTGAAAGTATTAGCGGGTGTTGTTCGCCAAAATGGTTCAACAGAAGATTTGGAGAATAAGGGAGGATTCTCTGGAAATCTATAAGCATCACCAGAATTTGGGGAAACCACGACTGGGTCGGCCACCAAGGGGTAATGAGAACAATTGTCGATTTCTGAATAGAAACCTGCAGGAGAACTCTGGGAATCAGAGTGAAAGGAGGAAAAGCATAGTTTTTGTCTCGAGGCCAAATCTGGAGAAAAGCATCCACTCCCGAAGTTTCGGGGTCAGGACGCCAACAGAAGAACCTTGGTACTTGTAGGTTGAGGCAAGAAGCAAATAGATCTAGGTGAAGAGGCCCCCAAAGAGTATTGAGGAGATGGAAAATGGACAGATTCAATTGCCAATCGCTAGCATCTATGACATACCGTAAATTCCATTCTGCTATGGAATTGGATAAACCTGGGAGATACTCCGCCTTGAGGACAACATTCCTGATCAGACAAAAGTGCCAAAATTATTTTGCGATACTGGCCAGCATTTATGATCTCGTGCCACCCAGCCGGTTGATGTATTGGACGGCAGAAATGTTGTCCATCCGGAGGAGTATACAACATTGAGACCTGTTGGCTGGGAAGCTCTTGAAAGCAAAGAACCCGGCTAGAAGTTCTAAGCTGTTGATGTGCAAAAAAGCTTCCGAATGAGACCATTTGCCTCCTGTGGAATTGGATCCGCATCTGGCGCCCCAGCCAGAAAGACTGGCATCCAACTCTATGACAAGGTATGGAACGGAGTTGAAGATCGTCTTCCCATTCCACTCTTGGAGCCACTAGAGAAGTTCTTCTCTGGCGTCTGACGAGAGGGGAACCTCGTCTGAATAACCCAGACCGTTCCAAAATTGCAGAATTCTCAGCCGCTGAAGCAAACTGTAGTGTAAAGGGTCTGGAAATATGGCTTGTATGGAGGCCGATAGGAGGCCAACTATACGAGCAAAGGTCAGAAGGGAAATTATATGTTTGTTGATAATCGAACAAATCTCTTTCTGGATTACCTTCAACTTCTTGGAAGGGCGGCGCAACATGGCTGATTGGGTATTGATCATAAAACCTAAAAATTCGACCTCTTGAGAGGAGGTTAATACTGCTTTCTCGTAATTGATGAGAAATCCGAGGTCCGTCAGAAGAGATAAGGTCCAATTCATGTGAAGATGTGCCAGTAATATAGATTCCTCGAGAATCAATATACCTGTCTAGGTATATAATGAGGAGCACTCCACGGGAACGTAGCGAGGCTACTACCGGTTTCAATAACTTGGTGAAGCACCAAGGGGCCGAAGAAAGGCCGAATGGGAGGCAGGTAAACTGCCATCTCTGACCTTCCCAAACGAATTGGAGAAATGGCTGAGAAGAAGGATGGACTGGTACCATGAGGTAGGCATCCCTTAGGTCTTTTTTTTACCAACCAATAATTTTTTTGTAAAAGGTTGCGAAGTAAGTGAATCCCTTCCATTTTGAAGTGTCTGTATTGTATGAATAGACTTAAGTTTATTACTGGGCGAAATCCGCCGTCTTTCTTCTTGACCAGAAACAGGTTGCTCAGAAACCTGGAAGAATGGGAGGGAACTTGAATTATTGCCTGTTTGAAACATAATTCCTTGATTTCTAGGTCTTTTAATAGTCGATCTTTGGTCAAAAATTGTATGGGATGAGGGAGGTGTGATTGTATTGGACAGGACACAAAGTCTATTTGGAAGCCCTGGACCGTTTTGAGGATCTGCAGTTTGCAGAAATCAAAGCCCAATGATGGGTAAAATGTCGGAGTCTGCCTCCTAGGGGTATGAGAGAAGAATGAAGGGAGTGTGGACTTACCGCCAGATGCTCTCGGACGTGTGAAACCTCATTGCCCTCGGCCACGCCAGGATCGTCCCTGATAGGGGAAGAATGGTGGAAATAGGCTAGGTAGAGCAGCAAACGATGTTCTCTCAGGTTGATAGGAACCTCTGTTTCTCCTAATTCCTTTGCCGGCATGGGTAAAAACCTTGTTCTAAAATACTTTCTTTAAATTGGTCTGTGCCCGGTCTAGAGAAGAAAATAATCCCATATATTTATTAATTTCTTTTATGAACGGTTCACCGAAAAGAGAGCCGTCCATGGGAAGATTTGGTTCTGATGTAGTCAATTGGGACAGTTGGGGGTCTAAGTGCATCAGCACTGAACGACGTTAGCACAGAGAGCGGCATTAGCATTGCCTAACAGTCCCATGGCTCTTTGAGACCAACCTTTCATGGTAGGTAAATCAATAGCAATTCCAGAGACTGCTGCCTCTTCAGTCAAGTCAAGTATTCTGGTAAGAGGTCCCAAAATATCCAGGAGCTTATCTTGACACGCTCGAAACGAGCGGTCTATCCCCTTCTTGTTTTTTTTTTCCAGATTTTAACAGGTACTTTATAAGGATACCATCTATGTCACGAGTAGCAGCCGAGTTTCCCGGTAATGTAGGTCACGGGCATTCAGTCCTTAATTTGTTTCTAGAGGCACGATCTAGCCCTTTTTTGATCCATAGGGAAATAAACTGTTGGACCTGTGGATTGGGGACCCACTCTCCAGAACGGGGATGCTTAATTAAGTAGGGGTCGAAGTAAGGAGTCCCCGTGCCATCTAAAATTAAGGACTCTGACGAGGGAGGATCTTGAGAGACACCTTCCTCAAAGTCTGATTCTTCCTCCAGGTCATAATAGCCCTCATTGTCTGAAATATCGGAAGGATCTAGAGAAGACCTGTCCGAAGACTCCATATATGAGTCTGGTTTAAGTCTTTTAACGGCAGTCCGAGCCCGTCTATTTGTATCGTCCTCCCTGGCGGAGGGTCTTTGGATGCATAACATGAGCATCAGTATGGGTACTGCACGATAGCCGTGAGTCGTTATGAATTGCTTGACCTTTCCTGTTATGAGCAGACTTAGTCTGTGTATTGGGAGTATGGTCGTCATTCATTAAATGCCGTTTGAGGGCAGGTTTATGTGATTTTTTAAAACCTTTTGCCAAATTGGTTGTAGAGTCAGTCGCCGATCAAAACACCTCAGATGGAGTTTGCGGTGTAGCCTGAGGGGATTTTGGAAGTGCCGACTGGGCAATCGCCCTAGCTAACGACCTGGAAATTGTCTCTTGTACAGATGACATAGCTGAGCGCACTGCTTCCTGTACAGAGTGTGACACAGACTGGTCAACTAAATTTTGGATTTGGTCCCCTGACATAAAGTCTGTATCCTTGTCTTGATTTGGGGAAGACATGACAAATATTCGATTTAATAAATTTTTTGCGTATTGCGATTTTCTTTAAACTGTATAAGGCAACTTTCATATTGGTTGGCTAATATGTGTATTTTACGAATATTCACTGTATTGCTATAACTTCGTTTTTTTGAATATTACGAATATTCCAAAAATATGAAGTTATAGCAATATATCTAATATTCGTAAAATACACATAATTTAGCTAATATAGTGCTATAATCTTTTTTTTTATAGTCTAATTTTTTTGTCTCTTCTGAACTTCATTTTTGGAAAAAATTGACACTATTAAAAAAAAATACTACAGCACTATATTAGCTAAATTGCAGTCTATATGTGTATATTACGAATTTTCGAAAAAACAAAGTTATAGTAATATATCGAGAATATTTGTAATATACACATATAGACTGCAATTTAACTAATATAGTGCTGTAGTATTTTTTTTTATAGTGTACATTTTTTCCAAAAATGAAGTTCAGAAGAGACAAAAAAATTAGACTATAAAAGAAAAGATTATAGCACTATATTAGCTAAATTGCAGTCTATATGTGTATTTTATGAATATTCGCTATATTGCAATAACTTCGTTTTTTCGAATATTCGTAATATTCTAAAAATCTAAGTTATAGCAATATAGCAAATATTCGTAATATACACATATAGACTGCAATTTAGCAAATATAGTGCTGTACATAAAGAGGAAAATTATAAATCAGTAATGAGAATCGTTAATGATTTATAATTTCCCTCTTTATGTAGGATAGTTTATGTTATGCGACAAATAGGCAATTACATATGCGAGTGAATCGGGTCGCATAAGGGCTGTATGCTATTGGGTTAACTTGGTCGAATAGATGAAGAGATAGAGAATATAGCGCTATATTCGACAATTCTACCAAGCCAACCCATTAGTGATAGTAGTCATTTTTACTATCACAAAATTTGTGATCCTAAATTACTAGCACTAATTTAGTGATAATAAAGTAAATTTCTAACATGACTAATGGGTTCAGATGGAAAAAAAAACGAATATTCGTTATAACGAATATATTGTAATATATTAGACATATTTGCGAATTTACAAAGTTGTAATATTCGTACAAATATTTCGCTATTCGAATATTCGCGCTCATCCCTATTAAGAACGTCCATCCAGTCTGAGAGCAGCGCTCGCACTGACTGGAACGGGCGGGAGACGAAGGCTGATAACCAACCAACGTCGGAAAGGAAAATTAGGACACATATGTTAAGTAAGAAAGATGAAAAAAGATGAATAAAACCACAAGTTAATTCAGGACTCGGAGGGGGTAAGAAACAAGCAGTGAATGTAGAAAAGAAGGACAATAATTAGCAAATATGATAGAATTATATCGTTAATATAACAAGAAATTTTCACTCAGCTGTTATCACCGTGGACGCAGCTAAAGAAAGAGGGCGGAGTTTATCCTCATATTGCTTATATGTTCTCTGATACATCCTCATTGGTTATCATATGTTCAAGCATGCTAGGTTGTACCTAAACAAGTTTTTTCTTTAATGTATCGATGTTTAACTCTTTAGCTGCGGATTCAGTAAAATAAAGTTACGCATAATGGGAGCTTCGTGTACTGTAATAAAATCATAAGATTTCCTTTCATCAGTTTACTATTATATTAAACTATTATGCAATGTGAGATAGAACAGATATGGCTTATGGTAAGGCATCAGGATTAGAATTGTCCTTCCCATGTTCCAATAGCCATAACTTTTATTTTAATTTTTCTGTTCATACAATCATATGAAGGCTTATTTTTGGGGGGACGAGATGCATTTTTTAATTTGCACTTAATTTACCATGTCTTGTATTGGAAAACGGGGAAAAAATCTGTGGGTTAAAATAAAAAAATAATACAATTCTGCCATGGTACTGTGTGCTAAATATGACATGACGTCCTTATTCTGCAGCTCAAATACGATTACGGCGATACCAAACTTGTATAGTTTTATAGTTTTCTTTTTTTAACTTTTGGAAAAAAAAAATCTAAATTTTCTTTGCCTCATCATTTTCTGACAGCCATAACTATACCATGTGTCACATCTTACCTGTTATATTGGATATTTCACCCTCAGAGCATGGGACACAATTATAGCAGCAGCTGTGATAGCCACCATTAGAAGCTTTTCTGAACCCAGGAGCACATCTTTCATTGCACCGAGACTGTGGTACCTAGAATGAAAGAAAGGGGAATTGGATGAGTTATGGTATCCGATATAGTGACTTATATGGATATGGTGCCTATGGTAATAATAAAGGTGTTAACATAAAAAGATGTTGTCTGGTCCCAAATTAAAATTATTTTTATGTGCTCCCCTCACAGTGCATATATATGCCCCGACTACCTAGTTTTCATGCCTCTGCTTTCTTACCCCCTGTCTGGGCATGATAGTGTCTTGGCAGGAATGTTAACATCCAGCATTTCCTGTTTACCTCACTATTAGAGTTGAGCGGACACCTGGATGTTCGGGTTCGGCAGGATCGGCCGAACTTGAAAAAAAGTTCGGGTTCGGGACCCGAACTTGACCCCGAACCTGAGCTTCTGGCCACTAAAATGGCTCTAAAAGAGTTCTGGAAACGGCTAGAGGGCTGCAAAAGGCATCAAAATGTGCTTAAGAGCATGGCAACTGTTCTGCAAACAAATGTGGATAGGGAAATGACTTAAAATAACATAAAATACAGAAAAATTCTAAATAACAATCTGGATCTAGGAGTAGGAAGTTGAGGAGGTGGTGCATGGGTGGATGTGGCGGTGTAGGTTGACGTGGCGATGTAGGTGGAAGCGGCGGTGAAGGAGGAATAGGTAGCCAACACTGATTTGTGTTATTTTTTATTTTTAAATTGGGGTATCCCCCAAAATATTGGGACATATAACAAAATAAAACAGAATAAGTGCACTTGAGTACAAGAATGGATGGTTGAGGCTGGTATAGATGTCTATTCTGCACAAGGTACGGACAAGTCCTGTGGGATCCATGCCTGGTTCATTTTAATAAACATAAGCTTGTCCACATTGGTTGCGGCCTGTGATAATGCTCTCTGCCGTGCTAAACACACGTTCACACTATACACTGGCTGCAGGGCAGGTCAGCACCTTCAAGGCTGACAAAGCTTTTCCACATTTGGGCCATGCTAACCCTGCCTTCTCAGGTGCTGGCGGTGCCCCAGTCGCGTTGGCAACCTCTTCCTCCTCCTCTGCCTTCGCCTTGTGCTTCCACTGTGCCCCCGCTGTCAGGTGGGAATGCTATCATCAGCGTGCGCTTGTAGTTGCGCATCTTCCGATCAGTAACAGATGTTTTCACTAAATTTAGTTCCCTGTGAGCAATGCAGAGCAGGGGTTCATTTACGGCAAAAGGGGGTTCATGTCACCCAGCAATACAACAGAGGATTTTGAGAGATTTAGGCCCCTGTCACCCAGGCACAGCAGCGGTTCATTCACGGCAAAAGGGGGTTCATGTCACCCAGCAATAGAACAGAGGATTTTGAGAGATTTAGGCCCCTGTCAGCAATGCAGAGCAGGGGTTCATTCATGGCAAAAGGGGGATCATGTCACCCAGCAATAGAACAGAGGATTTTGAGAGATTACGGCCCCTGTCACCCAGGCACAGCAGGGGTCCATTCACGGCAAAAGGGAGTTTATGTCACCCAGCAATAGAACAGAGGATTTTGAGAGATTTAGGCCCCTGTCAGCAATGCAGAGCAGGGGTTCATTCATGGCAAAAGGGGGATCATGTCACCCAGCAATAGAACAGAGGATTTTGAGAGATTACGGCCCCTGTCACCCAGGCACAGCAGGGGTCCATTCACGGCAAAAGGGAGTTCATGTCACCCAGCAATAGAACAGAGGATTTTGAGAGATTACGGCCCCTGTCACCCAGGCACAGCAGGGGTCCATTCACGGCAAAAGGGGGTTCATGTCACCCAGCAATAGAACAGAGGATTTTGAGAGATTTAGGCCCCTGTCACCCAGGCACAGCAGGGGTTTGTATACGCCAAAAATTGTAAAATGTCACCCGACAATTGAAAATAAGAATTTTTTCAATTTAGGGTACTAAAATTGGCACTTTTTTAAATTAAAATGGCTCTAAATGAGTCCTTGAAAAGGCTAGAGGAATGTAAAAGGCAGTAAAATGTGGTTAAGAGCATGGCAACTGCTGCTCCCCCAATGAAAAACACGCTACAGTGTTAGGGGTTGAGCAGCTCCTCCAGTATTGCCACTATATTTCTGTGTTTTTGTCTTGTTTTATATGTAGTGTATGTGCCGTTACCTGGCATTCAAACACTCTTTTGCACCTGGTGACCTCCATCACAGGGTCTGATATGGGTGTGGCTTGCAGCCTGACTTTGTTCACATTGCACTGGTTGTCCTGCTAGGCGTTTGTGTGGAAGCCTGGCTGTGAGCTGGATTACATCGCCTTCAGACCCTGTTCACACCATAGTTAGCGTAGTGGTAGGACCCTTTGCCATGCTGAGTGACCGTGACGTGGTGCATGAAGGGCTCCGATATTTTCCTGACAGGAATATATTGGCGAAAGTCTCAGCTTTTAATATCTGCATTTATGACTAGCCAGTATAGTCAGTGGCATATCCGTTTGGTGCATTTTTTCTGTGATTTATAAGAGCATGGCAACTGCTCTGCAAACAAATGTGGATAGGGAAATAACTTAAAATGAAATAAAATAACAAAAAAATTAAAAATTATTAACCTGCAACTCGGAGAAGGAGGTGGATATGGAGTCGGAGGTTGAGGAGGGAGTGAATGTGGTGTTGTAGGTGGAGGCAGCAATGGAGGAGGAACAGGTAGCCAACAATGTATTTTTATTAATTTTTATTGGATAGGTAGCCCCCAAAATATTGGGACAAATAAAAAAAAAGAAAACAAAGAATCATTGCACTTGACTTGAGTACAAGAATGTATGTTTGATGGTGGTATAAATGTCTATTCTGCACAAGGTACAGACAAGTCTTGTTAGATCCAGGCCTGGTTCATTTCAATGAACGTGAGCTTGTCCACGTTGGCTGTGGACAGGCGGCTGCGTCTGTCTGTAATGACGCCTCCTGCCGTGCTAAATACACGTTCCGAGAGTACACTGGCTGCAGGGCAGGCCAGCACCTCCAAGGCATACAGGGCAAGCTCTGGCCATGTGGACAATTTAGAGACCCAGAAGTTGAATGGGGCAGAACCATCAGTCAGTACGTGTAGGCGTGTGCACAGGTACTGTTCCACCATGTTGTTCAAATGCTGCCTCCTGCTAACACGCTCCATATCAGCAGTTGGGGCAGGTTGTTGCGGCGAGGTGACAAAGCTTTTCCACATGTCGGCCATGCTAACCCTGCCTTCTGGCAGGTGCTGGCGCTTCTGGCGCTGACACAGCTGCGTTTGTGACCTCTTCCTCCTCCCCTGCCTTCGCCTTGTGCTTCCACTTTTCCCCCGGCGTCAGTCGGGAATGCTCTCAGGAGCGCGTCTACCAGCGTGCGCCTGTAGTTGCACATCTTCCGATCACGCTCCAGTGAGGGAAATAAGGATGGCACATTGTCTTTGTAATGGGGATCCAGCAGGGTGGCCACCCAGTAGTCAGCACACGTTAAAATGTGGGCAACTCTGCTGTCGTTGCGCAGGCATTGCAGCATGTAGTCGCTCATGTGTGCCAGGCTGCCCAGAGGTAAGGACAAGCTGTCCTCTGTGGGAGGCGTATCGTCTGCGTCCTCCGTATCCCCCCAGCCACGCACCAGTGATGGGCCATTCTGTGTATATTATATTCTAGCTGATCAGATGTGTTTGATTGCGCCATGTGTGTTGTTTCCCATGATCATGTGACCGATTGATTGCATGGTCAGCTGTGTGAACAGCCCATAAGGTGCGATTTTCTCAGAAGTTCGATGTGTCATGAGGAAGGACAGCTATTTGTTTATGGTCTGAAACACGTTACTGAACTTGTCCTGTATGTCAACGATTTTATACCGCAATAAAGCTAGGATTTTTTCATTATCCTTGAGCTGGATATTTTTACTTTTCCTGCCATCCATACTGTATGACCCCATTGTGGATGTCACTGTTATTGCTGCACAGTATGGCATTAGCACAATAGATTTTACAGAGGAATTTTGGGCCGGACAAGTGCATTAAAACCCCACCAGCTGCCGCATCCTTTCTGCCTCCCATTCATTTCAATAGAAGACAGTGGTGATGATTGCAGAGCAGTTCTCACACTTCGGTGTGGGAGGGACACGGCACAAAGCATAAGAGGGAAGAAGGTAACAGGGAGTCAGGCCTAAGAACTAGGGAAGGAGTATGGACACCTCCTAGTAAAACCCTAACCAAAATCCTGACTGACTACCAGTATAAACAGACCCTATAGGTAGGTGTGTTCATACGCAGGAATACCTAGAGTCCTATCTAATCCTATAGAACCCTGGTACTAATGGCAGGGACAAGACTACCTGTTCCTCCGAATGGAAGGACGAACAGGAGTCTCCTTCAGGCCTAATACAAACAATAGGGAAATGCAACACACAGAACCTAAACAAAATACAAAAAGGGAAAGAAAAGACTTAACTTCAAAGGGGCTATGGAAGCACTAGGAACTCCGCCTAGATCCACACACCAGCAATACAAAACTGAAACTGAAGCTCTAAACCGCACATCATTGTGGGAGAAGCAACAATAAAATGGAACGTTAAATGAACAACATTAGCAACACCTGAGGCAAGGGGTGTGTGGCAATTACCAGAAACAACACAGATGCCTATTGATCCACAAGGAAAACCTATTAGATCAAACCACGTGTTGCCAGTCTTACCGATCTCCTGCCACTTGTAGCGGGAACGTCCGTGACAGTATTGCCCCTTGTACGGGTAACCTCCGGGAACCCAGGACTGGCCTTATCCGGGTGAGACCTGTGAAAAGCTTTCACCAAACGACTGGCATTCATGTCAGATGCCGGTACCCACATCCTCTCTAGTGATGAGCGGCAGGGGCAATATTCGAATTTGCGATATTTTGCGAATATTTGGTAGAATATTCGTCATATATTTGCGAATTCGCAAATATGGTCTTGATTGCGAAAATCGGCAATGTAATATGCGCGTAATGCGCGCACAATACAGGCGTGAGTCACTATAGCTACATTTTTCAAGCTGCTAGAAGTTTCCTGAGACTGGATAAAATGGTTGGCACGGCAGAACATTACAATAACTTTATATGCAGATAGAGTGCTCCAATATATTCGCGATTGCGAAATCAGCACTAATGATGCGAACATTTTGGCGCAATACGTGCAACTACACATTTTAACAGGTCTGACTACATATTAGTGATTGGTGCACAAAGTATTGTTGTGAACTTGTGACATCACAGCACTATGTATGTATGTACAGTTGCAAGAAAAAGTATGTGAACCCTTTGGAATGATATGGATTTCTGCACAAATTGGTCATAAAATATGATCTGATCTTCATCTAAGTCACAACAATAGACAATCACAGGTAAAATACAAAAAACAAAAAGTCAGTCCTGTGTCCCAACAAGGACAATTACTTGCGCTGCTGCTGGTCCCGGAATAGTGTGGTAGGTCGCTCACACTGGTTTAGACAAATCAAAGGGTTTTGGAACCGTGCTGCTAGAGACTATGTCTCCCGGTCAACAGTGGCTATGTCTCCTGGTCAACTGTTGACCGGGAGACATAGTCTCTAGCAGCGCGGTTCCAAAACCCTTTGAATAGACAATCACAGTCTGCTTAACCTAATAACACACAAAGAATTAAATGTTACCATGTTTTTATTGAACACATCATGTAAACATTCACAGTGCAGGTGGAGAAAGTATGTGAACCCTTGGATTTAATAACTGGTTGAACCTCCTTTGGCAGCAATAACTTCAACCAAACGTTTCCAGATCAGACGTGCACAACGGTCAGGAGTAATTCTTGACCATTCCTCTTCACAGAACGGTTTCAGTTCAGCAATATTCTTGGGATGTCTGGTATGAATCGCTTTCTTGAGGTCATGCCACAGCATCTCAATCTGGTTGAGGTCAGGACTCTGGCTGGGCCACTCCAGAAGGCGTATTTTCTTCTGTTTAAGCCATTCTGTTGTTGATTTACTTCTATGCTTTGGGTCGTTGTCCTGTTGCAACACCCATCTTCTGTTGAGCTTCAGCTGGTGGACAGATGGCCTTAAGTTCTCCTGCAAAATGTCTTGATAAACTTGGGAATTCATTTTTCCTTTGATGATAGCAATCTGTCCAGGCCATAATGCAGCAAAGCAGCCCCAAACCATGATGCCCCCACCACCATACTTCACAGTTGGGATGAGGTTTTGATGTTGGTGTGCTGTACCTCTTTTTCTCCACACATAGTGTTGTGTGTTTCTTCCAAACAACTCAACTTTGGTTTCATCTGTCCACAGAATATTTTGCCAGTACTGCTGTGGAACATCCAGGTGCTCTTGTGCAAACTGTAATCGTGCAGCAATGTTTTTTTTGGACAGCAGTGGCTTCCTCTGTGGTATCCTCCCATGAAATCCATTCTTGTTTAGTGTTTTATGTATCGTAGATTCGCTAACAGGGATGTTAGCATATGCCAGAGACTTTTGTAAGTCTTTAGCTGACACTCTAGGATTCTTCTTCACCTCATTGAGCAGTCTGCACTGTGCTCTTGCCGTCATCTTTACAGGACGGCCACTCCTAGGGAGAGTAGCAGCAGTGCTGAACTTTCTCCATTTATAGACAATTTGTCTTACCATGGACTGATGAACAGCAAGGCTTTTGGAGATAATTTTATAACCCTTTCCAGCTTTATGCAGGTCAACAATTCTTAATCGTAGGTCTTCTGAGAGCGCTTTTGTGCGAGACATCATTCACATCAGGCAATGCTCCTTGTTAAAAGCAAACCCAGAACTGGTGTGTGTTTTTTATAGGGCAGGGCAGCTGTAACCAACACCTCCAATCTGATCTCATTGACTGGACTCCAGTTGGCTGACACCTCACTCTCAATTAGCTCTTGGAGATGTCATTAGTCTAGGGGTTCATATACTTTTTCCACCTACACTGTGAATGTTTACATGGTTTGTTCAATAAAAACATGGTAACATTTAATTCTTTGTGTGTTATTAGTTTAAGTAGACTGTGATTGTCTATTGTTGTGACTTAGATGAAGATCAGATGACATTTTATGACCAATTTGTGCAGAAATCCATATCATTCCAAAGGGTTAACATACTTTTTCTTGCAACTGTATGTAGCATTCACCCCCCTTGACTTTTTGGTATTTTGTTATATTACAGCCTTAAGTTCAATATTTTGTTAATCTGAATTTTATGTGATGGATCAGAACACAATAGTCTAAGTTGGTGAAATAAGAAAAATATATAAATAAAACTATTGTTCAGAAATAGAAAACATATTTGGCATGTGCGTATGTATTAACCCCCTTTGTTAGGAAGTAGAGATGTCCCGAATAGTTCGCCGGCGAATAGTTCCCGGCGAACATATGCAATGTTCGGTCCGCCCACTATTCGTCATCAATGAGTAAACTTTGACCCTGTACCTCACAGTCAGCAGACACATTCCAGCCAATCAGCAGCAGCCCCTCCCTCCCAGACCCTCCCACCTCATGGACAGCATCCATTTTAGATTCATTCGGAAGCTGCATTCTTAGTGAGAGGAGGGACAGTGCTGCTGCTGCTGATTTAATAGGGAAATTGATAGCTAGGCCAGTGTATTCAGTGTCCACTACAGTCCTGAAGGACTCATCTGATCTCTGCTGTAAGGACAGCACCCCAAAAAGCCCTTTTTAGGGCTAGAACATCAGTCTCCTTTTTTTTTTTTTTTCTGTGTAATCTAATTGCAGTTGCCTGCCAGCCAGCGTGTGTGCCAGGCTCACAGCGTATACTGTGCCCAGTGCCACCACTCATATCTGGTGTCACAATAGCTTGCATTTAAGAAAAACAAAAAACTTTTTGGACTGTAATATAGTTGCCTGCACACGTGTGCGTTTCAGGGTCTGCCAGGGCACAGTGTCACACCAGTGCAACTCATATCTGGTGTAACAGTAGTGTACATTTAAAAAAAAAAATATTTGGACTGTGAAATAATAGCAGTCAGTTTCCTTCACACGTGTGAGTTTCAGGGCCTGCCAGGGCACAGTGTCACACCAGTGCAACTCATATCTGGTGTAACAGCAGTGTACATTTAAAAAAAAAAACAATTCTGACTGTAATAGATTGAATAGCAGTTAGTTGTCTGCAAGCGTGTGTGTCAGGCCTACAGCGTCTACTCTGCCAACTTCTGCCAATGCACAGTGCCACTCATATCTGGTGTCACAGTAGCTTGCACACATAGTACCACTAATCGAAAAAAGAATGACAGGCAGAGGCAGGCCACCCCGCAGGGGCCATGGTGGTCGTGGTGCTGTGATTCCCTTTGGCCCTAGAATAATGCCCTGTCTTCAGAGGCCACGTACCCTGAACTCGAAAGTTCTGAGGACATAGTTGACTGGCTAACACAGGATCTTCTACAGCTTACGCTTAGAACCTTGACGCACCATCCTCCTCCAGCTCAGCTTCGGGCACCTCTCAAGTTACCACTCGCCCGCCTGCCGCCACCACCAACACTAGCACCACAGCCGCTTCACTTGATCTGTCAGAGGAGTTATTTACACATCAGTTGGAAGAAATGAGTGATGCGCAACCATTATTGCCAGAGGATGTAGATAACAGGGATATGTCTCAGTCAAGCAGCATTACACACATGGACGTACGGTGTGATGATGATGATGTTGTACCCGCTGCTGCTTCCTTTGCTGAGTTGTCAGATACAAGTGAAGCGGTTGATGATGACGATGTGTCCGTGGATGTCACGTGGGTGCCCGCTAGAAGAGAAGAAGAACAGGGGGAAAGTTCAGATGGGGAGACAGAGAGGAGGAGGAGACGAGTTGGAAGCAGGGGGAGGTCGTCGCAAGGAGCTAATGGCACAGTCAGACAGCATGCATCGGCACCCGGGGTCAGCCAGACAGCACGCCAATCAACGCATGCTGTTGCCACCACCAGAATGCCGTCATTGCAGAGCTCAGCAGTGTGGCATTTTTTTTGTGTGTCTGCCTCTGACAACAGCGATGCCATTTGCAACCTGTGCCAAAAGAAACTGAGTCGTGGGAAGTCCAACACCCACCTAGGTACAACTGCTTTGCGAAGGCACATGATTGCACATCACAAACGCCTATGGGATCAACACATGAGTACAAGCAGCACACAAACTCAAAGCCGTCATCCTCCTCCTGGTCCAGCATCTTCAGCCACATCAACCACTGCTGTCCTCCTTGCCCCCTCTCAACCATCCGCCACTCCGTCTCTCGCCTTGAGCAGTTCCTTCTCATCTGCCCACAGTCAGGTGTCTGTCAAGGACATGTTTGAGCGTAAGAAGCCAATGTCACAAAGTCACCCCCTTGCCCGGCGTCTGACAGCTGGCTTGTCTGAACTCTTAACCCGCCAGCTTTTACCATACAAGCTGGTCGAGTCTGAGGCGTTCCAAAAATTTGTAGCTATTGGGACACCGCAGTGGAAGGTACCCGGCCGAAATTTCTTTGCACAAAAGGCAATCCCCAACCTGTACTCGATTGTGCAAAAGGAAGTAATGGCATGTCTGGCACACAGTGTTGGGGCAAGGGTCCATCTGACCACTGATACCTGGTCTGCAAAGCTCTGTCAGGGCAGGTATATCACCTACACTGCGCATTGGGTAAACCTGCTGACGGCTGCCAAGCATGGAATGCGTGGCTCTGCAGAGGAGTTGGTGACACTGCCACGATTTGCAGGCAGGCCTGCTGCCACCTCCCCTACTCCTCCTACTCCATCCTCTTCCATAACCTCCTTGGCTGAGTCCTCTTCTGCTGCTGCGTCTTGCTCCACATCAACGGCACCCCCCCAGCTCCCCAGGGGCTATTCCACATCCCGGATACGGCAGTGTCACGCCGTCTTGGGGTTGACTTGCCTGAAAGCAGAGAGTCACACCGGACCAGGACTCCTGTCCGCCCTGAACGCACAGGTGGATCAGTGGCTGACTCCACACCAACTGGAGATCGGCAAAGTGGTGTGTGACAACGGAAGCAATTTGTTGGCGGCATTGAATTTGGGCAAGTTGACACATGTGCCGTGCATGGCACATGTGTGTAACCTGATCGTACAACGCTTTATGCATAAGTACCCAGGCTTACAGGACGTCCTCAAGCAGGCCAGGAAGGTGTGTGGCCATTTCAGGCATTCCTACATGGCCATGGCGCACTTTTCAGATATCCAGCGGCGAAACAACATGCCAGTGAGGCGCTTGATTTGCAACAGCCCGACACGTTGTAATTCAACACTCCTAATGTTCGACCGCCTACTCCAACAAGAAAAAGCTGTTAACGAGTATTTGTATGACCGGGGTGTTAGGACAGCCTCTGGGGAGCTGGGAATTTTTTTGCCACGTTACTGGACGCTCATGTGCAATGCCTGTAGGCTCATGCGTCCTTTTGAGGAAGTGACAAACCTAGTCAGTCGCACCAAAGGCACCATCAGCGAAATCATACCATTTGTTTTCTTCCTGGAGCGTGCCCTGCGAAGAGTGCTGGATCAGGCCGTAGATGAGCGTGAAGAGGAAGAGGAAGAGTTGTGGTCACCATCACCACCAGAAACAGCCTTATGAGCATCACTTGCTGGACCTGCAGCAACGCTGGAAGAGGATTGTGAGGAAGAGGAGTCAGAGGAGGAATGTGGCTTTGAGGAGGAGGAGGAAGACCAACCACAACAGGCATCCCAGGGTGCTCGTTGTCACCTATCTGGTACCCGTGGTGTTGTACGTGGCTGGGAGGGAAGAACATACCTTCAGTGAGATCACTAAAGACGAGGAACGGGACATGAGTAGCTCGGCATCCAACCTTGTGCAAAAGGGGTCTTTCATGCTGTCGTGCCTGTTGAGGGACCCTCGTATAAAAAGGCTGAAGGAGAACGACCTGTACTGGGTGTCCACGCTACTAGACCCAGAAAGTGCCTGAAATGTTAAGCAGAAAGTGCCTGAAATGTTAACGAATTACCCCAAGTCGGAAAGGAAACAGCAGTTCCAAAATAAATTAAAAAGTATGCTTTACACAGCGTATAAGGGTGATGTCACAGCACAACGGGAATCTAACAGGGGAAAAGGTAAAAGTAATCCTCCTCCTCCCATGACCACGCCGGCAAGGACAGGACGCTTTACAGACGTGTTGTTGATGTTGAAGTCCTACGCATCGCCTCAGCCCTTCGGGGTCCACCCTCAGAGAACGACTCGACCGACAGGTAGCAGACTACCTCGCCTTAACTGCAGATATCGACGCTCTGAGGAGCGATGAACCCCTTGACTACTGGGTGTGCAGGCTTGACCTGTGGCCTGAGCTATCCCAATTTGCGATAGAACTTCTGGCCTGCCCCGCTTCAAGTGTCCTGTCAGAAAGGACCTTCAGTGCAGCAGGAGGTATTGTCACTAAGAAGAGAAGTCGCCTAGGTCAAAAAAGTCTAGATTACCTCACCTTTATTAAGATGAATGAGGGATGGATCCCGAAGGGACTGACAGTGGGAGCGATACATTAGACTAAAAAAGGCCTGATGAGATGAGCTGCCGTGTGCTAAAAATGGTCCACACGCTGCTGTATTTCATCACTGAATGCCGGATGACTTGCATGACTTATCCGCCACCAACTAGGGTTCAAGCCGCAATGTTTTAGGGCACTTTCTGCCTGGGAAACAAACATAAATTTTTCTGGCCGCTGCAAAAATACCTAATTTTTCAGGCATGTGTACATGTCAAATTTTTCTGGCCTCTGGTGCTGCACTGTGGCTTCAAAAACCAAACAAAAAAAGGCACATACATGTGTCAATTCCCCTTCGTGATCGTTACCTTGTTGTGGTGAAGGGGCTTGCGTATCACAATGAAGCGATCACCTCTATGAGTGTGTTGGCAATGGCAATGTTGGCACACCCCAGATGATAAGGTCGTTGCTTCATTGTGAACAGACCAAAAGTGATCGGCTGGATAATTTTGCATAGAAAAAACATTAATTTTCTTTGTGATCATCTAAGGTGATCATTAAAGCCTACTAGGCCAACAATGGGCCCACACTGCAAAATCATTGTTTTCTGGGTCACTTAACTGTCACTGAACTACCTCAGCACGACCATAGGCTTTGAAAAACCCCCATCGCCTGCAATCTCCCAAACGTGCACACGAGCACAGTCATAACTAAACCAAGATTGACGCATAGAGGTATAAAATTTATGTCATGAGTGTGTCAACTATTGACAACTCTTTGCGGTTGTCTAAAATCTATTCCATACATGTCCCCTGATAGGGGATGTAACAGGGATTAAACTGATAAGAATAGTACTACTTAACACACCACTCCTATCTGGTGGCACATTAGATTGCACGCGCAGTGCCCCAAATTTGAAGTAGGAGGACCGACCAAGCATATTTTTCCATCTCCCGGTTCCTAAAATCGATTCCATATACACGTCCCCTGATAGGGGACGTAACAAGGATTAAACTGATAAGAATAGAACTACTTAACACACCACTCCTACCTGGTGGCACATTAGATTGCACGCGCAGTGCCCCAAATTTGAAGTAGGAGAACCGACCAAGCATCTTTTTCCATCTCCCGGTTCCTAAAATCGATTCCATATACACGTCCCCTGATAGGGGATGTAACAGGGATTAAACTGATAGGAATAGTACTACTTAACACACCTAATAATAATAATAATAATAATAATAATAATAATACTGGTGGACGTAACAGGGATTAAAATGATAGGAATAGTACTACTTAACATACCTTATATAAAACGCAGAGAGAGGCAACGCAGAGAGAGGAGTCTGAAGAAGAGGAGTCAGAGGAGAAGGGTGGCTTTGAGGAGGTGGAAGACCAAACAAAGCAGGCGTCCCAGGGGGCTTGTTGTCACCTTTCGGGGACCCTTGGTGTTGTACGTGGCTGGGAGGAGGAAGAGACCTTCAATGACATCAGTGAGGACAAGGAACGGGACATGGCTAGCTTGGTATCCAACCTTGTGCAAATGGGGAGTTTTGCGGTTGTGCAAATGGACTGTTTGCGGTTGTTTGCGGTGCGTTAAACGGGGAGTTTGGTCTGTCACTGTGAAGCGGGCGTAACCCTTACACTACCTGATCGATACAACATCATACCTGATGTTTTAAAGCACGTTATTCCAAACAATTTAGGAATGTTAGGTGATTTATGCCCTTTATGGATTAAAACCAGACTCTGCGTCAACTACGTAAGTTTCCATGGGAGTTTTGCCATGGATCCCCTTCCGGCATGCCACAGTCCAGGTGTTAGTCCCCTTGAAACAACTTTTCCATCACTATTGTAGCCAGAAAGAGTCCCTGTGGGTTTTAAAATTCGCCTGCCTATTGAAGTCTATGGCGGTTCGCCCGTTCGCGAACATTTGAGGAAATTCGCGTTCGCCGTTCGCGAACTGAAAATTTTATGTTCGCGACATCTCTATTAGGAAGCCCATAAAAAGCTCTGATGCAACCAATTACCTTCAGAAGTCACATAATTAGTGAAATGATGTCCGCCTGTTGCAATCTAATTGTCATATGATCTGTCATTACATATACACACCTTTTTTGAAAGGCCCCAGAGGCTGCAACACCTAAGCAAGAGGCATCACTAACCAAACACTGCCATGAAGACCAAGTCAGGGTTAGGTTATAATAAAAATATCAAAATCTTTTATGATTCCCAGGAGCACTATCAAATCTTTCATAACCAAATGGAAAGAACATGGCACAACAGCAAACCTGCCAAGAGACGGCCGCCCACCAAAACTCACGGACTGGGCAAGGAGGGCATTAATCCGAGAGGCAGCACAGAGACCTAAGGTAACCCTGGAGGACCTGCAGAGTGCCACAGCAGAGACTGGAGTATCTGTACATAGGACAGCAATAAGCTGTACGCTCCACAGAGTTGGGCTTTATGGCAGAGTGGCCAGAAGAAAACTTTCAGCTAGAAACAAAAAGGCACATTGTGAGTTTGCGAAAAGGCATGTGGGAGACTTCCAAAATGTATGGAGGAAGGTGCTCTGGAGACTAAAATTGAACTTTTCAGCCATCAAAGAAAACGTTATGTCTGGCACAAACCCAACACATCACATCACCCAAAGAACACCATCCCCACAGTGAAGCATGGTGGTGGCAGCCTCATGCTGGGGGGATGTTTTTCAGCAGCTGGGACTGGGAAACTGGTCAGAGTTGAGGAAAATATGGATGGTGCTAAATACAGGGATATTCTTGAGCAAAACCTGTCCCACTCTGTGTGTGATTTGAGGCTAGGACGGAGGTTCACCTTCCAGCAGGACAATGACCCCAAACACACTGCTAAAGCAACACTTAAGTGGTTTAAGGGGAGACATGTAAATGTGTTGGAATGGCCTAGTCAAAGCCCAGATCTCAATCCAATAGAAGATCAGTGGTCAGACTTAAAGATTGCTGTTCACAAGCGCAAACTTGAAGGAGTTGGAGCAGTTTTGCAAGGAGGAATGGGCAAAAATCCTAGTAGTAAGATGTGGCAACTGCTCATAGAGACTTATCCAAAGCGACTTGGAGCTGTGATTGCCGCAAAAGGTGGCTCTACAAAGTATTGACTTTAGGGGGGTGAATAGTTCGGCACATTGACTTTTTCTGTTATTTTGTCCTATTTGTTGTTTGCTTCACAATAAAAAACAAACATCTTCATAGTTGTGGGCATGTTCTGTAAATTAAATGATGCAAATCCACGAACAATCCATGTTGGATCTGTACACACTACATCTATTATATCTCGTACCTCACGTATCAGTACACTGCTGTATATACTATATATCTGTACACATTACATCTATTATATCTCGTACCTCAAGTATCAGTACACTGCTGTATATACTATATATCTATACACACTGCATCTATTATACCTTGTACCTCACATATCAGTACACTGCTGTATATACTATATATCTATACACACTACATCTATTATATCTCGTACCTCAAGTATCAGTACACTGCTGTATATACTATATATCTATACACACTACATCTATTATATCTCGTACCTCAAGTATCAGTACACTGCTGTATATACTATATATCTATACACACTGCATCTATTATACCTTGTACCTCACATATCAGTACACTGCTGTATATACTATATATCTGTACACACTGCATCTATCAGTACACTGCTGTATATACTATATATCTATACACACTACATCTATTATACCTTGTACCTCACGTATCAGTACACTGCTGTATATACTATATATCTATACACACTGCATCTATTATACCTCGTACCTCACATATCAGTACACTACTGTATATACTATATATCTATACACACTGCATCTATTATACCTCGTACCTCACGTATCAGTACACTGCTGTATATACTATATATCTGTACACACTGCATCAATTATACCTTGTACCTCACATATCAGTACACTTCTGTATATACTATATATCTATACACACTGCATATATTATACCTCGTACCTCACATATCAGTACACTGCTGTATATACTATATATCTATACACACTGCATCTATTATACCTTGTACCTCACATATCAGTACACTGCTGTATATACTATATATCTGTACACACTGCATCTATCAGTACACTGCTGTATATACTATATATCTATACACACTACATCTATTATACCTTGTACCTCACGTATCAGTACACTGCTGTATATACTATATATCTATACACACTGCATCTATTATACCTCGTACCTCACATATCAGTACACTGCTGTATATACTATATATCTATACACACTGCATCTATTATACCTCGTACCTCACGTATCAGTACACTGCTGTATATACTATATATCTGTACACACTGCATCAATTATACCTTGTACCTCACATATCAGTACACTTCTGTATATACTATATATCTATACACACTGCATCTATTATATCTCGTACCTCACGTATCAGTACACTGCTGTATATACTATATATCTGTACACACTGCATCTATTATTTCTCGTACCTCACATATCAGTACACTGCTGTATATACTATATATCTATACACACTGCATCTATTATATCTCGTACCTCACGTATCAGTACACTGCTGTATATACTATATATCTATACACACTGCATCTATTATATCTCGTACCTCACATATCAGTACACTGCTGTATATACTATATATCTATACACACTGCATCTATTATATCTCGTACCTCACGTATCAGTACACTGCTGTATATACTATATATCTATACACACTACATCTATTATATCTCGTACCTCACGTATCAGTACACTGCTGTATATACTATATATCTATACACACTGCATCTATTATACCTTGTACCTCACATATCAGTACACTTCTGTATATACTATATATCTGTACACACTGCATCTATTATATCTCGTACCTCACATATCAGTACACTGCTGTATATACTATATATCTATACACACTGCATCTATTATATCTCGTACCTCACGTATCAGTACACTGCTGTATATACTATAAATCTATACACACTGCATCTATTATATATCGTACCTCACATATCAGTACACTGCTGTATATACTATATATCTATACACACTGCATCTATTATATCTCGTACCTCACGTATCAGTACACTGCTGTATATACTATATATCTATACACACTACATCTATTATATCTCGTACCTCACGTATCAGTACACTGCTGTATATACTATATATCTATACACACTGCATCTATTATATCTCGTACCTCACGTATCAGTACACTGCTGTATATACTATATATCTATACACACTACATCTATTATATCTCGTACCTCACGTATCAGTACACTGCTGTATATACTATATATCTATACACACTGCATCTATTATATCTCGTACCTCACATATCAGTACACTGCTGTATATACTATATATCTATACACACTGCATCTATTATATCTCGTACCTCACGTATCAGTACACTGTTGTATATAATATATATCTGTACACACTGCATCTATTATATCTCGTACCTCACGTATCAGTACACTGCTGTATATAATATATATCTGTACACACTGCATCTATTATACCTTTTACCTCACGTATCAGTACACTGCTGTATATACTATATATCTATACACTGCATCTATTATACCTCGTACCTCACATATCAGTACACTGCTGTATATACTATAAATCTATACACACTGCATCTATTATATCTCGTACCTCACATATCAGTACACTGCTGTATATACTATATATCTATACACACTGCATCTATTATATCTCGTACCTCACGTATCAGTACACTGCTGTATATACTATATATCTATACACACTACATCTATTATATCTCGTACCTCACGTATCAGTACACTGCTGTATATACTATATATCTATACACACTGCATCTATTATATCTCGTACCTCACGTATCAGTACACTGCTGTATATACTATATATCTATACACACTACATCTATTATATCTCGTACCTCACGTATCAGTACACTGCTGTATATACTATATATCTATACACACTGCATCTATTATACCTTGTACCTCACATATCAGTACACTTCTGTATATACTATATATCTGTACACACTGCATCTATTATATCTCGTACCTCACATATCAGTACACTGCTGTATATACTATATATCTATACACACTGCATCTATTATATCTCGTACCTCACGTATCAGTACACTGCTGTATATACTATAAATCTATACACACTGCATCTATTATATATCGTACCTCACATATCAGTACACTGCTGTATATACTATATATCTATACACACTGCATCTATTATATCTCGTACCTCACGTATCAGTACACTGCTGTATATACTATATATCTATACACACTACATCTATTATATCTCGTACCTCACGTATCAGTACACTGCTGTATATACTATATATCTATACACACTGCATCTATTATATCTCGTACCTCACGTATCAGTACACTGCTGTATATACTATATATCTATACACACTACATCTATTATATCTCGTACCTCACGTATCAGTACACTGCTGTATATACTATATATCTATACACACTGCATCTATTATACCTTGTACCTCACATATCAGTACACTGCTGTATATACTATATATCTGTACACACTGCATCTATTATATCTTGTACCTCACATATCAGTACACTGCTGTATATACTATAAATCTATACACACTGCATCTATTATATCTCGTACCTCACATATCAGTACACTGCTGTATATACTATATATCTATACACACTGCATCTATTATATCTCGTATCTCACGTATCAGTACACTGCTGTATATACTATATATCTATACACACTACATCTATTATATCTCGTACCTCACGTATCAGTACACTGCTGTATATACTATATATCTTTACACACTGCATCTATTATATCTCGTACCTCACGTATCAGTACACTGCTGTATATACTATATATCTATACACACTACATCTATTATATCTCGTACCTCACGTATCAGTACACTGCTGTATATACTATATATCTATACACACTGCATCTATTATATCTCGTACCTCACATATCAGTACACTGCTGTATATACTATATATCTATACACACTGCATCTATTATATCTCGTACCTCACGTATCAGTACACTGCTGTATATAATATATATCTGTACACACTGCATCTATTATACCTTTTACCTCACGTATCAGTACACTGCTGTATATACTATATATCTATACACTGCATCTATTATACCTCGAACATCACATATCAGTACACTGCTGTATATACTATATATCTATACACACTACATCTATTATATCTCGTACCTCACATATCAGTACACTGCTGTATATACTATATATCTGTACACACTGCATTTATTATATCTTGTATCTCACATATCAGTACACTGCTGTATATACTATATATCTATACACACTGCATCTATTATATCTCGTACCTCACGTATCAGTATACTGCTGTATATACTATATATCTGTACACACTGCATCTATTATATCTCGTACCTCACGTATCAGTATACTGCTGTATATACTATATATCTGTACACACTGCATCTATTATATCTCGTACCTCACGTATCAGTACACGCCTGTATATACTATATATCTATACACACTGCATCTATTATATCTCGTACCTCACGTATCAGTACACGCCTGTATATACTATATATCTATACACACTGCATCTATTATATCTCGTACCTCACGTATCAGTATACTGCTGTATATACTATATATCTGTACACACTGCATCTATAATATCTCGTACCTCATGTATCAGCACACTGCTGTAAATACTATATATCTGTACACACTGCATCTATTATATCTCGTACCTCATGTATCAGCACACTGCTGTAAATACTATATATCTGTACACACTGCATCTATTATATCTTGTACCTCATGTATCAGTACAGTGCTGTATATAATATATATCTGTACACACTGCATCTATTATATCTCGTACCTCACATATCAGTACACTGCTGTATATACTATATATCTGTACACACTGCATCTATTATATCTCGTACATCATGTATCAGTACACTGCTGTATATACTATAAATCTATACACACTGCATCTATTATATCTCGTACCTCACGTATCAGTACACTGCTGTATATACTATATATCTGTACACACTGCATCTATTATATCTCGTACCTCGTGTATCAGCACACTGCTGTAAATACTATATATCTGTACACACTGCATCTATTATACCTTGTACCTCACATATCAGTACACTGCTGTATATACTATATATCTATACACACTGCATCTATTATATCTCGTACCTCACGTATCAGTACACTGCTGTATATACTATATATCTGTACACACTGCATCTATTATATCTCGTACCTCACATATCAGTACACTGCTGTATATACTATATATCTGTACACACTGCATCTATTATATCTCGTACCTCATGTATCAGTACACTGCTGTATATACTATAAATCTATACACACTGCATCTATTATACCTCGTACCTCACATATCAGTACACTGCTGTATATACTATATATCTGTACACACTGCATCTATTATATCTTGTACCTCACATATCAGTACACTGCTGTATATACTATAAATCTATACACACTGCATCTATTATACCTTGTACCTCACATATCAGTACACTGCTGTATATACTATATATCTGTACACACTGCATCTATTATAACTTGTACCTCACATATCAGTACACTGCTGTATATACTATATATCTATACACACTGCATCTATTATACCTCGTACCTCACGTATCAGTACACTGCTGTATATACTATATATCTGTACACACTGCATCTATTATACCTCGTACCTCACATATCAGTACACTGCTGTATATACTATATATCTATACACACTGCATCTATTATACCTCGTACCTCAAGTATCAGTACACTGCTGTATATACTATATATCTGTACACACTGCATCAATTATATCTCGTACCTCACGTATCAGTACACTGCTGTATATACTATATATCTATACACAATGAATCTATTATATCTCGTACCTCATGTATCAGTACACTGCTGTATATACTATATATCTATACACACTGCATCTATTATATCTCGTACCTCACATATCAGTACACTGCTGTATATACTATATATCTATACACTCTGCATCTATTATACCTTGTACCTCACATATCAGTACACTGCTGTATATACTATATATCTATACACACTACATCTATTATATCTCGTACCTCAAGTATCAGTACACTGCTGTATATACTATATATCTGTACACACTGCATCTATTATACCTTGTACCTCACGTATCAGTACACTGCTGTATATACTATATATCTATACACACTGCATCTATTATATCTCGTACCTCATGTATCAGTACACTGCTGTATATACTATATATCTGTACACACTGCATCTATTATATCTCGTACCTCACGTATCAGTACACTGCTGTATATACTATATATCTATACACACTGCATCTATTATATCTCGTACCTCACATATCAGTACACTGCTGTATATACTATATATCTATACACACTGCATCTATTATATCTCGTACCTCACATATCAGTACACTGCTGTATATACTATATATCTGTACACACTGCATCTATTATATCTCGTACCTCACGTATCAGTACACTGCTGTATATACTATATATCTATACACACTGCATCTATTATATCTCGTACCTCATGTATCAGTACACTGCTGTATATACTATATATCTATACACACTGCATCTATTATATCTCGTACCTCACATATCAGTACACTGCTGTATATACTATATATCTGTACACACTGCATCTATTATATCTCGTACCTCACATATCAGTACACTGCTGTATATACTATATATCTATACACACTACATATATTATATCTCGTACCTCACGTATCAGTATACTGCTGTATATACTATATATCTATACACACTGCATCTATTATATCTCGTACCTCACGTATCAGTATACTGCTGTATATACTATATATCTGTACACTGCATCTATTATATCTCGTACCTCACGTATCAGTATACTGCTGTATATACTATATATCTGTACACACTGCATCTATTATATCTCGTACCTCACGTATCAGTACACGCCTGTATATACTATATATCTATACACACTGCATCTATTATATCTCGTAACTCACGTATCAGTACACGCCTGTATATACTATATATCTATACACACTGCATCTATTATATCTCGTACCTCACGTATCAGTATACTGCTGTATATACTATATATCTGTACACACTGCATCGATAATATCTCGTACCTCATGTATCAGCACACTGCTGTAAATACTATATATCTGTACACACTGCATCTATTATATCTCGTACCTCATGTATCAGCACACTGCTGTAAATACTATATATCTGTACACACTGCATCTATTATATCTTGTACCTCATGTATCAGTACAGTGCTGTATATACTATATATCTGTACACACTGCATCTATTATATCTCGTACCTCACATATCAGTACACTGCTGTATATACTATATATCTGTACACACTGCATCTATTATATCTCGTACCTCACATATCAGTACACTGCTGTATATACTATATATCTATACACACTACATATATTATATCTCGTACCTCACGTATCAGTATACTGCTGTATATACTATATATCTATACACACTACATCTATTATATCTCGTACCTCACGTATCAGTACACTGCTGTATATACTATATATCTATACACACTACATCTATTATATCTCGTACCTCACGTATCAGTACACTGCTGTATATACTATATATCTGTACACACTGCATCTATTATATCTCGTACCTCACGTATCAGTACACTGCTGTATATACTATATATCTATACACACTGCATCTATTATATCTCGTACCTCACGTATCAGTATACTGCTGTATATACTATATATCTGTACACACTGCATCTATTATATCTCGTACCTCACGTATCAGTATACTGCTGTATATACTATATATCTGTACACACTGCATCTATTATATCTCGTACCTCACGTATCAGTACACGCCTGTATATACTATATATCTATACACACTGCATCTATTATATCTCGTACCTCACGTATCAGTACACGCCTGTATATACTATATATCTATACACACTGCATCTATTATATCTCGTACCTCACGTATCAGTATACTGCTGTATATACTATATATCTGTACACACTGCATCTATAATATCTCGTACATCATGTATCAGCACACTGCTGTAAATACTATATATCTGTACACACTGCATCTATTATATCTCGTACCTCATGTATCAGCACACTGCTGTAAATACTATATATCTGTACACACTGCATCTATTATATCTTGTACCTCATGTATCAGTACAGTGCTGTATATACTATATATCTGTACACACTGCATCTATTATATCTCGTACCTCACATATCAGTACACTGCTGTATATACTATATATCTGTACACACTGCATCTATTATATCTCGTACCTCATGTATCAGTACACTGCTGTATATACTATAAATCTATACACACTGCATCTATTATATCTCGTACCTCACGTATCAGTACACTGCTGTATATACTATATATCTGTACACACTGCATCTATTATATCTCGTACCTCGTGTATCAGCACACTGCTGTAAATACTATATATCTGTACACACTGCATCTATTATACCTTGTACCTCACATATCAGTACACTGCTGTATATACTATATATCTATACACACTGCATCTATTATATCTCGTACCTCACGTATCAGTACACTGCTGTATATACTATATATCTGTACACACTGCATCTATTATATCTCGTACCTCACATATCAGTACACTGCTGTATACACTATATATCTGTACACACTGCATCTATTATATCTCGTACCTCATGTATCAGTACACTGCTGTATATACTATAAATCTATACACACTGCATCTATTATACCTCGTACCTCACATATCAGTACACTGCTGTATATACTATATATCTGTACACACTGCATCTATTATATCTTGTACCTCACATATCAGTACACTGCTGTATATACTATAAATCTATACACACTGCATCTATTATTCCTTGTACCTCACATATCAGTACACTGCTGTATATACTATATATCTGTACACACTGCATCTATTATATCTTGTACCTCACATATCAGTACACTGCTGTATATACTATATATCTATACACACTGCATCTATTATACCTCGTACCTCACGTATCAGTACACTGCTGTATATACTATATATCTGTACACACTGCATCTATTATACCTCGTACCTCACATATCAGTACACTGCTGTATATACTATATATCTATACACACTGCATCTATTATACCTCGTACCTCAAGTATCAGTACACTGCTGTATATACTATATATCTGTACACACTGCATCAATTATATCTCGTACCTCACGTATCAGTACACTGCTGTATATACTATATATCTATACACAATGAATCTATTATATCTCGTACCTCATGTATCAGTACACTGCTGTATATACTATATATCTATACACACTGCATCTATTATATCTCGTACCTCACATATCAGTACACTGCTGTATATACTATATATCTATACACTCTGCATCTATTATACCTTGTACCTCACATATCAGTACACTGCTGTATATACTATATATCTATACACACTACATCTATTATATCTCGTACCTCAAGTATCAGTACACTGCTGTATATACTATATATCTGTACACACTGCATCTATTATACCTTGTACCTCACGTATCAGTACACTTCTGTATATACTATATATCTATACACACTGCATCTATTATATCTCGTACCTCATGTATCAGTACACTGCTGTATATACTATATATCTGTACACACTGCATCTATTATATCTCGTACCTCACGTATCAGTACACTGCTGTATATACTATATATCTATACACACTGCATCTATTATATCTCGTACCTCACGTATCAGTACACTGCTGCATATACTATATATCTATACACACTGCATCTATTATATCTCGTACCTCACATATCAGTACACTGCTGTATATACTATATATCTGTACACACTGCATCTATTATATCTCGTACCTCACGTATCCGTACACTGCTGTATATACTATATATCTATACACACTGCATCTATTATATCTCGTACCTCACGTATCAGTACACTGCTGTATATACTATATATCTATACACACTGCATCTATTATATCTCGTACCTCACATATCAGTACACTGCTGTATATACTATATATCTGTACACACTGCATCTATTATATCTCGTACCTCACATATCAGTACACTGCTGTATATACTATATATCTATACACACTACATATATTATATCTCGTACCTCACGTATCAGTATACTGCTGTATATACTATATATCTATACACACTACATCTATTATATCTCGTACCTCACGTATCAGTACACTGCTGTATATACTATATATCTATACACACTACATCTATTATATCTCGTACCTCACGTATCAGTACACTGCTGTATATACTATATATCTGTACACACTGCATCTATTATATCTCGTACCTCACGTATCAGTACACTGCTGTATATACTATATATCTATACACACTGCATCTATTATATCTCGTACCTCACGTATCAGTACACTGCTGTATATACTATATATCTATACACACTGCATCTATTATATCTCGTACCTCACGTATCAGTATACTGCTGTATATACTATATATCTATACACACTGCATCTATTATATCTCGTACCTCACATATCAGTACACTGCAGTATATACTATATATCTATACACTCTGCATCTATTATACCTTGTACCTCACATATCAGTACACTGCTGTATATACTATATATCTATACACACTACATCTATTATATCTCGTACCTCAAGTATCAGTACACTGCTGTATATACTATATATCTGTACACACTGCATCTATTATACCTTGTACCTCACATATCAGTACACTGCTGTATATACTATATATCTATACACACTGCATCTATTATATCTCGTACCTCACGTATCAGTACACTGTTGTATATACTATATATCTGTACACACTGCATCTATTATATCTCGTACCTCATGTTTCAGTACACTGCTGTATATACTATATATCTGTACACACTACATCTATTATATCTCGTACCTCACGTTTCAGTACACTGCTGTATATACTATATATCTGTACACACTGCATCTATTATATCTCGTACCTCATATATCAGCACACTGCTGTAAATACTATATATCTGTACACACTGCATCTATTATATCTCGTACCTCACGTATCAGTACACGCCTGTATATACTATATATCTATACACACTGCATCTATTATATCTTGTACCTCACGTATCAGTACACGCCTGTATATACTATATATCTATACACACTGCATCTATTATATCTCGTACCTCACGTATCAGTATACTGCTGTATATACTATATATCTGTACACACTGCATCTATTATATCTCGTACCTCATATATCAGCACACTGCTGTAAATACTATATATCTGTACACACTGCATCTTTTATATCTCGTACCTCATGTATCAGCACACTGCTGTAAATACTATATATCTGTACACACTGCATCTATTATATCTTGTACCTCATGTATCAGTACAGTGCTGTATATACTATATATCTGTACACACTGCATCTATTATATCTCGTACCTCACATATCAGTACACTGCTGTATATACTATATATCTGTACACACTGCATCTATTATATCTCGTACCTCATGTATCAGTACACTGCTGTATATACTATAAATCTATACACACTGCATCTATTATATCTCGTACCTCACGTATCAGTACACTGCTGTATATACTATATATCTGTACACACTGCATCTATTATATCTCGTACCTCGTGTATCAGCACACTGCTGTAAATACTATATATCTGTACACACTGCATCTATTATACCTTGTACCTCACATATCAGTACACTGCTGTATATACTATATATCTATACACACTGCATCTATTATATCTCGTACCTCACGTATAAGTACACTGCTGTATATACTATATATCTGTACACACTGCATCTATTATATCTCGTACCTCACATATCAGTACACTGCTGTATATACTATATATCTGTACACACTGCATCTATTATATCTCGTACCTCATGTATCAGTACACTGCTGTATATACTATAAATCTATACACACTGCATCTATTATACCTCGTACCTCACATATCAGTACACTGCTGTATATACTATATATCTGTACACACTGCATCTATTATATCTTGTACCTCACATATCAGTACACTGCTGTATATACTATAAATCTATACACACTGCATCTATTATACCTTGTACCTCACATATCAGTACACTGCTGTATATACTATATATCTGTACACACTGCATCTATTATATCTTGTACCTCACATATCAGTACACTGCTGTATATACTATATATCTATACACACTGCATCTATTATACCTCGTACCCCACGTATCAGTACACTGCTGTATATACTATATATCTGTACACACTGCATCTATTATACCTCGTACCTCACATATCAGTACACTGCTGTATATACTATATATCTATACACACTGCATCTATTATACCTCGTACCTCAAGTATCAGTACACTGCTGTATATACTATATATCTGTACACACTGCATCTATTATATCTCGTACCTCACGTATCAGTACACTGCTGTATATACTATATATCTATACACAATGAATCTATTATATCTCGTACCTCATGTATCAGTACACTGCTGTATATACTATATATCTATACACACTGCATCTATTATATCTCGTACCTCACATATCAGTACACTGCTGTATATACTATATATCTATACACTCTGCATCTATTATACCTTGTACCTCACATATCAGTACACTGCTGTATATACTATATATCTATACACACTACATCTATTATATCTCGTACCTCAAGTATCAGTACACTGCTGTATATACTATATATCTGTACACACTGCATCTATTATACCTTGTACCTCACGTATCAGTACACTGCTGTATATACTATATATCTATACACACTGCATCTATTATATCTCGTACCTCATGTATCAGTACACTGCTGTATATACTATATATCTGTACACACTGCATCTATTATATCTCGTACCTCACGTATCAGTACACTGCTGTATATACTATATATCTATACACACTGCAATCATTATATCTCGTACCTCATGTATCAGTACACTGCTGTATATACTATATATCTATACACACTGCATCTATTATATCTCGTACCTCACATATCAGTACACTGCTGTATATACTATATATCTGTACACACTGCATCTATTATATCTCGTACCTCACGTATCAGTACACTGCTGTATATACTATATATCTATACACACTGCATCTATTATATCTCGTACCTCATGTATCAGTATACTGCTGTATATACTATATATCTATACACACTGCATCTATTATATCTCGTACCTCACATATCAGTACACTGCTGTATATACTATATATCTGTACACACTGCATCTATTATATCTCGTACCTCACATATCAGTACACTGCTGTATATACTATATATCTATACACACTACATATATTATATCTCGTACCTCACGTATCAGTATACTGCTGTATATACTATATATCTATACACACTACATCTATTATATCTCGTACCTCACGTATCAGTACACTGCTGTATATACTATATATCTATACACACTACATCTATTATATCTCGTACCTCACGTATCAGTACACTGCTGTATATACTATATATCTGTACACACTGCATCTATTATATCTCGTACCTCACATATCAGTACACTGCTGTATATACTATATATCTATACACACTGCATCTATTATATCTCGTACCTCACGTATCAGTACACTGCTGTATATACTATATATCTATACACACTGCATCTATTATATCTCGTACCTCACGTATCAGTATACTGCTGTATATACTATATATCTATACACACTGCATCTATTATATCTCGTACCTCACATATCAGTACACTGCAGTATATACTATATATCTATACACTCTGCATCTATTATACCTTGTACCTCACATATCAGTACACTGCTGTATATACTATATATCTATACACACTACATCTATTATATCTCGTACCTCAAGTATCAGTACACTGCTGTATATACTATATATCTGTACACACTGCATCTATTATACCTTGAACCTCACATATCAGTACACTTCTGTATATACTATATATCTGTACACACTGCATCTATTATATCTCGTACCTCACGTATCAGTACACTGCTGTATATACTATATATCTATACACACTACATCTATTATATCTCGTACCTCATGTATCAGTACACTGCTGTATATACTATATATCTGTACACACTGCATCTATTATACCTTGTACCTCACATATCAGTACACTGCTGTATATACTATATATCTATACACACTGCATCTATTATATCTCGTACCTCACGTATCAGTACACTGTTGTATATACTATATATCTGTACACACTGCATCTATTATACCTTGGACCTCACATATCAGTACACTTCTGTATATACTATATATCCATACACACTGCATCTATTATATCTCGTACCTCACGTATCAGTACACTGCTGTATATACTATATATCTATACACACTACATCTATTATATCTCGTACCTCACGTATCAGTATACTGCTGTATATACTATATATCTATACACAATACATCTATTATATCTCGTACCTCACGTATCAGTACACTGCTGTATATACTATATATCTGTACACACTGCATCTATTATACCTTGTACCTCACATATCAGTACACTGCTGTATATACTATATATCTGTGCACACTGCATCTATTATATCTCGTACCTCACATATCAGTACACTGCTGTATATACTATATATCTATACACACTGCATCTATTATATCTCGTACCTCACGTATCAGTACACTGCTGTATATACTATATATCTATACACACTGCATCTATTACATCTCGTACCTCACGTATCAGTATACTGCTGTATATACTATATATCTATACAAACTGCATCTATTATATCTCGTACCTCACATATCAGTACACTGCTGTATATACTATATATCTATACACATGCATCTATTATATCTCGTACCTCACATATCAGTACACTGCTGTATATACTATATATCTATACACACTGCATCTATTATGTCTCGTACCTCACGTATCAGTACACTGCTGTATATAATATATATCTGTACACACTGCATCTATTATACCTCGTACCTCACATATCAGTACACTGCTGTATATACTATATATCTATACACACTGCATCTATTATATCTCGTACCTCACGTATCAGTACACTGCTGTATATACTATATATCTATACACACTGCATCTATTATATCTCGTACCTCACGTATCAGTACACTGCTGTATATAATATATATCTGTACACACTGCATCTATTATACCTCGTACCTCACATATCAGTACACTGCTGTATATACTATATATCTGTACACACTGCATCTATTATACCTTTTACCTCACGTATCAGTACACTGCTGTATATACAATATATCTATACACTGCATCTATTATACCTCGTACCTCACATATCAGTACACTGCTGTATATACTATATATCTATACACACTACATCTATTATATCTCGTACCTCACATATCAGTACACTGCTGTATATACTATATATCTGTACACACTGCATTTATTATATCTTGTATCTCACATATCAGTACTCTGCTGTATATACTATATATCTATACACACTGCATTTATTATATCTCGTACCTCACGTATCAGTATACTGCTGTATATACTATATATCTGTACACACTGCATCTATTATATCTCGTACCTCACATATCAGTATACTGCTGTATATACTATATATCTGTACACACTGCATCTATTATATCTCGTACCTCACGTATCAGTACACGCCTGTATATACTATATATCTATACACACTGCATCTATTATATCTCGTACCTCACGTATCAGTACACGCCTGTATATACTATATATCTATACACACTGCATCTATTATATCTCGTACCTCACGTATCAGTATACTGCTGTATATACTATATATCTGTACACACTGCATCTATTATACCTTGTACCTCACATATCAGTACACTGCTGAATATACTATATATCTATACACACTGCATCTATTATATCTCGTACCTCACGTATCAGTACACTGCTGTATATACTATATATCTGTACACACTGCATCTATTATATCTCGTACCTCATGTATCAGCACACTGCTGTAAATACTATATATCTGTACACACTGCATCTATTATATCTTGTACCTCATGTATCAGTACACTGCTGTATATACTATATATCTATACACACTGCATCTATTATATCTCGTACCTCATGTATCAGCACACTGCTGTAAATACTATATATCTGAACACACTGCATCTATTATACCTTGTATCTCACATATCAGTACACTGCTGTATATACTATATATCTATACACACTGCATCTATTATACCTCGTACCTCACATATCAGTACACTGCTGTATATACTATATATCTATACACACTGCATCTATTATATCTCGTACCTCACGTATCAGTACACTGCTGTATATACTATATATCTATACACACTACATCTATTATATCTCGTACCTCACGTATCAGTACACTGCTGTATATACTATATATCTATACACACTGCATCTATTATACCTTGTACCTCACATATCAGTACACTGCTGTATATACTATATATCTGTACACACTGCATCTATTATATCTTGTACCTCACATATCAGTACACTGCTGTATATACTATAAATCTATACACACTGCATCTATTATATCTCGTACCTCACATATCAGTACACTGCTGTATATACTATATATCTATACACACGGCATCTATTATATCTCGTATCTCACGTATCAGTACACTGCTGTATATACTATATATCTATACACACTACATCTATTATATCTCGTACCTCACGTATCAGTACACTGCTGTATATACTATATATCTATACACACTGCATCTATTATATCTCGTACCTCACGTATCAGTACACTGCTGTATATACTATATATCTATACACACTACATCTATTATATCTCGTACCTCACGTATCAGTACACTGCTGTATATAATATATATCTGTACACACTGCATCTATTATACCTTTTACCTCACGTATCAGTACACTGCTGTATATACTATATATCTATACACACTGCATCTATTATATCTCGTACCTCACGTATCAGTACACTGCTGTATATAATATATATCTGTACACACTGCATCTATTATACCTTTTACCTCACGTATCAGTACACTGCTGTATATACTATATATCTATACACTGCATCTATTATACCTCGTACCTCACATATCAGTACACTGCTGTATATACTATATATCTATACACACTACATCTATTATATCTCGTACCTCACATATCAGTACACTGCTGTATATACTATATATCTGTACACACTGCATTTATTATATCTTGTATCTCACATATCAGTACACTGCTGTATATACTATATATCTATACACACTGCATCTATTATATCTCGTACCTCACGTATCAGTATACTGCTGTATATACTATATATCTGTACACACTGCATCTATTATATCTCGTACCTCACGTATCAGTATACTGCTGTATATACTATATATCTGTACACACTGCATCTATTATATCTCGTACCTCACGTATCAGTACACGCCTGTATATACTATATATCTATACACACTGCATCTATTATATCTCGTACCTCACGTATCAGTACACGCCTGTATATACTATATATCTATACACACTGCATCTATTATATCTCGTACCTCACGTATCAGTATACTGCTGTATATACTATATATCTGTACACACTGCATCTATTATATCTCGTACCTCATGTATCAGCACACTGCTGTAAATACTATATATCTGTACACACTGCATCTATTATATCTCGTACCTCATGTATCAGCACACTGCTGTAAATACTATATATCTGTACACACTGCATCTATTATATCTTGTACCTCATGTATCAGTACACTGCTGTATATACTATATATCTGTTCACACTGCATCTATTATATCTCGTACCTCGTGTATCAGCACACTGCTGTATATACTATATATCTATACACTCTGCATCTATTATACCTTGTACCTCACATATCAGTACACTGCTGTATATACTATATATCTATACACACTACATCTATTATATCTCGTACCTCAAGTATCAGTACACTGCTGTATATACTATATATCTGTACACACTGCATCTATTATACCTTGTACCTCACGTATCAGTACACTGCTGTATATACTATATATCTATTCACACTGCATCTATTATATCTCGTACCTCATGTACCAGTACACTGCTGTATATACTATATATCTGTACACACTGCATCTATTATATCTCGTACCTCACGTATCAGTACACTGCTGTATATACTATATATCTATACACACTGCATCTATTATATCTCGTACCTCATGTATCAGTACACTGCTGTATATACTATATATCTATACACACTGCATCTATTATATCTCGTACCTCACATATCAGTACACTGCTGTATATACTATATATCTGTACACACTGCATCTATTATATCTCGTACCTCACGTATCAGTACACTGCTGTATATACTATATATCTATACACACTGCATCTATTATATCTCGTACCTCATGTATCAGTACACTGCTGTACATACTATATATCTATACACACTGCATCTATTATATCTCGTACCTCACATATCAGTACACTGCTGTATATACTATATATCTGTACACACTGCATCTATTATATCTCGTACCTCACATATCAGTACACTGCTGTATATACTATATATCTATACACACTACATATATTATATCTCGTACCTCACTTATCAGTATACTGCTGTATATACTATATATCTATACACACTACATCTATTATATCTCGTACCTCACGTATCAGTACACTGCTGTATATACTATATATCTATACACACTACATCTATTATATCTCGTACCTCACGTATCAGTACACTGCTGTATATACTATATATCTGTACACACTGCATCTATTATATCTCGTACCTCACATATCAGTACACTGCTGTATATAATATATATCTATACACACTGCATCTATTATATCTCGTACCTCACGTATCAGTACACTGCTGTATATACTATATATCTGTACACACTGCATCTATTATATCTCGTACCTCACATATCAGTACACTGCTGTATATAATATATATCTATACACACTGCATCTATTATATCTCGTACCTCACGTATCAGTACACTGCTGTATATACTATATATCTATACACACTGCATCTATTATATCTCGTACCTCACGTATCAGTACACTGCTGTATATACTATATATCTATACACACTACATCTATTATATCTCGTACCTCACATATCAGTACACTGCAGTATATACTATATATCTATACACTCTGCATCTATTATACCTTGTACCTCACATATCAGTACACTGCTGTATATACTATATATCTATACACACTACATCTATTATTTCTCGTACCTCAAGTATCAGTACACTGCTGTATATACTATATATCTATACACACTGCATCTATTATATCTCGTACCTCACATATCAGTACACTGCAGTATATACTATATATGTATACACTCTGCATCTATTATACCTTGTACCTCACATATCAGTACACTGCTGTATATACTATATATCTATACACACTACATCTATTATTTCTCGTACCTCAAGTATCAGTACACTGCTGCATATACTATATATCTGTACACACTGCATCTATTATACCTTGTACCTCACATATCAGTACACTTCTGTATATACTTTATATCTGTACACACTGCATCTATTATATCTCGTACCTCACGTATCAGTACACTGCTGTATATACTATATATCTATACACACTACATCTATTATATCTCGTAACTCACGTATCAGTACACTGCTGTATATACTATATATCTGTACACACTGCATCTATTATACCTTGTACCTCACATATCAGTACACTGCTGTATATACTATATATCTATACACACTGCATCTATTATATCTCATACCTCACGTATCAGTACACTGCTGTATATACTATATATCTGTACACACTGCATCTATTATACCTTGTACCTCACATATCAGTACACTTCTGTATATACTATATATCTATACACACTGCATCTATTATATCTCGTACCTCACGTATCAGTACTCTGCTGTATATACTATATATCTATACACACTACATCTATTATATCTCGTACCTCACGTATCAGTATACTGCTGTATATACTATATATCTATACACACTACATCTATTATATCTCGTACCTCACATATCAGTACACTGCTGTATATACTATATATCAATACACACTGCATCTATTATATCTCGTACCTCACGTATCAGTACACTGCTGTATATACTATATATCTGTACACACTGCATCTATTATATCTCGTACCTCACATATCAGTACACTGCTGTATATACTATATATCTATACACAATGCATCTATTATATCTCGTACCTCACTTATCAGTATACTGCTGTATATACTATATATCTATACACACTACATCTATTATATCTCGTACCTCACGTATCAGTACACTGCTGTATATACTATATATCTATACACACTACATCTATTATATCTCGTACCTCACGTATCAGTACACTGCTGTATATACTATATATCTGTACACACTGCAGCTATTATATCTCGTACCTCACATATCAGTACACTGCTGTATATAATATATATCTATACACACTGCATCTATTATATCTCGTACCTCACGTATCAGTATACTGCTGTATACACTATATATCTATACACACTGCATCTATTATATCTCGTACCTCACATATCAGTACACTGCAGTATATACTATATATCTATACACTCTGCATCTATTATACCTTGTACCTCACATATCAGTACACTGCTGTATATACTATATATCTATACACACTACATCTATTATATCTCGTACCTCAAGTATCAGTACACTGCTGCATATACTATATATCTGTACACACTGCATCTATTATACCTTGTACCTCACATATCAGTACACTTCTGTATATACTATATATCTGTACACACTGCATCTATTATATCTCGTACCTCACGTATCAGTACACTGCTGTATATACTATATATCTATACACACTACATCTATTATATCTCGTACCTCATGTATCAGTACACTGCTGTATATACTATATATCTGTACACACTGCATCTATTATACCTTGTACCTCACATATCAGTACACTGCTGTATATACTATATATCTATACACACTGCATCTATTATATCTCATACCTCACGTATCAGTACACTGCTGTATATACTATATATCTGTACACACTGCATCTATTATACCTTGTACCTCACATATCAGTACACTTCTGTATATACTATATATCTATACACACTGCATCTATTATATCTCGTACCTCACGTATCAGTACACTGCTGTATATACTATATATCTATACACACTACATCTATTATATCTCGTACCTCACGTATCAGTATACTGCTGTATATACTATATATCTATACACACTACATCTATTATATCTCGTACCTCACGTATCAGTACACTGCTGTATATACTATATATCTGTACACACTGCATCTATTATACCTTGTACCTCACATATCAGTACACTGCTGTATATACTATATATCTGTGCACACTGCATCTATTATATCTCGTACCTCACATATCAGTACACTGCTGTATATACTATATATCTATACACACTGCATCTATTATATCTTGTACCTCACGTATCAGTATACTGCTGTATATACTATATATCTATACACACTGCATCTATTACATCTCGTACCTCACGTATCAGTATACTGCTGTATATACTATATATCTATACACACTGCATCTATTATATCTCGTACCTCACATATCAGTACACTGCTGTATATACTATATATCTATACACATGCATCTATTATATCTCGTACCTCACATATCAGTACACTGCTGTATATACTATATATCTATACACACTGCATCTATTATATCTCGTACCTCACGTATCAGTACACTGCTGTATATAATATATATCTGTACACACTGCATCTATTATACCTCGTACCTCACATATCAGTACACTGCTGTATATACTATATATCTATACACACTGCATCTATTATATCTCGTACCTCACGTATCAGTACACTGCTGTATATACTATATATCTGTACACACTGCATCTATTATACCTTGTACCTCACGTATCAGTACACTGCTGTATATACTATATATCTGTGCACACTGCATCTATTATATCTCGTACCTCACATATCAGTACACTGCTGTATATACTATATATCTATACAAACTGCATCTATTATATCTCGTAACTCACGTATCAGTATACTGCTGTATATACTATATATCTATACACACTGCATCTATTATATCTCGTACCTCACATATCAGTACACTGCTGTATATACTATATATCTATACACACTGCATCTATTATATCTCGTACCTCACATATCAGTACACTGCTGTATATACTATATATCTATACACACTGCATCTATTATATCTCGTACCTCACGTATCAGTACACTGCTGTATATAATATATATCTGTACACACTGCATCTATTATACCTTTTACCTCACGTATCAGTACACTGCTGTATATACTATATATCTATACACTGCATCTATTATACCTCGTACCTCACATATCAGTACACTGCTGTATATACTATATATCTATACACACTACATCTATTATATCTCGTACCTCACATATCAGTACACTGCTGTATATACTATATATCTGTACACACTGCATTTATTATATCTTGTATCTCACATATCAGTACACTGCTGTATATACTATATATCTATACACACTGCATTTATTATATCTCGTACCTCAGGTATCAGTATACTGCTGTATATACTATATATCTGTACACACTGCATCTATTATATCTCGTACCTCACGTATCAGTATACTGCTGTATATACTATATATCTGTACACACTGCATCTATTATATCTCGTACCTCACGTATCAGTACACGCCTGTATATACTATGTATCTATACACACTGCATTTATTATATCTCGTACCTCAGGTATCAGTACACTGCTGTATATACTATATATCTGTACACACTGCATCTATTATATCTCGTACCTCACATATCAGTACACTGCTGTATATACTATATATCTGTACACACTGCATCTATTATATCTCGTACCTCACATATCAGTACACTGCTGTATATACTATATATCTGTACACACTGCATCTATTATATCTCGTACCTCATGTATCAGTACACTGCTGTATATACTATAAATCTATACACACTGCATCTATTATACCTCGTACCTCACATATCAGTACACTGCTGTATATACTATATATCTGTACACATGCATCTATTATATCTCGTACCTCACATATCAGTACACTGCTGTATATACTATATATCTATACACACTGCATCTATTATATCTCGTACCTCACGTATCAGTACACTGCTGTATATAATATATATCTGTACACACTGCATCTATTATACCTCGTACCTCACATATCAGTACACTGCTGTATATACTATATATCTATACACACTGCATCTATTATATCTCGTACCTCACGTATCAGTACACTGCTGTATATACTATATATCTGTACACACTGCATCTATTATACCTTGTACCTCACATATCAGTACACTGCTGTATATACTATATATCTGTGCACACTGCATCTATTATATCTCGTACCTCACATATCAGTACACTGCTGTATATACTATATATCTGTACACACTACATCTATTATATCTCGTACCTCACATATCAGTACACTGCTGTATATACTATATATCTATACACACTGCATCTATTATATCTCGTACCTCACATATCAGTACACTGCTGTATATACTATATATCTATACACACTGCATCTATTATATCTCGTACCTCACATATCAGTACACTGCTGTATATACTATATATCTATACACACTGCATCTATTATACCTTGTACCTCACGTATCAGTACACTGCTGTATATACTATATATCTGTGCACACTGCATCTATTATATCTCGTACCTCACATATCAGTACACTGCTGTATATACTATATATCTATACAAACTGCATCTATTATATCTCGTAACTCACGTATCAGTATACTGCTGTATATACTATATATCTATACACACTGCATCTATTATATCTCGTACCTCACATATCAGTACACTGCTGTATATACTATATATCTATACACACTGCATCTATTATATCTCGTACCTCACATATCAGTACACTGCTGTATATACTATATATCTATACACACTGCATCTATTATATCTCGTACCTCACGTATCAGTACACTGCTGTATATAATATATATCTGTACACACTGCATCTATTATACCTTTTACCTCACGTATCAGTACACTGCTGTATATACTATATATCTATACACTGCATCTATTATACCTCGTACCTCACATATCAGTACACTGCTGTATATACTATATATCTATACACACTACATCTATTATATCTCGTACCTCACATATCAGTACACTGCTGTATATACTATATATCTGTACACACTGCATTTATTATATCTTGTATCTCACATATCAGTACACTGCTGTATATACTATATATCTATACACACTGCATTTATTATATCTCGTACCTCAGGTATCAGTATACTGCTGTATATACTATATATCTGTACACACTGCATCTATTATATCTCGTACCTCACGTATCAGTATACTGCTGTATATACTATATATCTGTACACACTGCATCTATTATATCTCGTACCTCACGTATCAGTACACGCCTGTATATACTATATATCTATACACACTGCATCTATTATATCTCGTACCTCACGTATCAGTACACGCCTGTATATACTATATATCTATACACACTGAATCTATTATATCTCGTACCTCACGTATCAGTATACTGCTGTATATACTATACATCTGTACACACTGCATCTATTATACCTTGTACCTCACATATCAGTACACTGCTGTATATACTATATATCTATACACACTGCATCTATTATATCTCGTACCTCACGTATCAGTACACTGCTGTATATACTATATATCTGTACACACTGCATCTATTATATCTCGTACCTCATGTATCAGCACACTGCTGTAAATACTATATATCTGTACACACTGCATCTATTATATCTTGTACCTCATGTATCAGTACACTGCTGTATATTCTATATATCTATACACACTGCATCTATTATATCTCATACCTCATGTATCAGCACACTGCTGTAAATACTATATATCTGTACACACTGCATCTATTATACCTTGTACCTCACATATCAGTACACTGCTGTATATACTATATATCTATACACACTGCATCTATTATATCTCGTACCTCATGTATCAGTACACTGCTGTATATACTATATATCTGTACACACTGCATCTATTATATCTCGTACCTCACATATCAGTACACTGCTGTATATACTATATATCTGTACACACTGCATCTATTATATCTCGTACCTCACGTATCAGTACACTGCTGTATATACTATAAATCTATACACACTGCATATATTATACCTCGTACCTCACATATCAGTACACTGCTGTATATACTATATATCTGTACACATGCATCTATTATATCTCGTACCTCACATATCAGTACACTGCTGTATATACTATATATCTATACACACTGCATCTATTATATCTCGTACCTCACGTATCAGTACACTGCTGTATATAATATATATCTGTACACACTGCATCTATTATACCTCGTACCTCACATATCAGTACACTGCTGTATATACTATATATCTATACACACTGCATCTATTATATCTCGTACCTCACGTATCAGTACACTGCTGTATATACTATATATCTATACACACTGCATCTATTATATCTCGTACCTCACGTATCAGTACACTGCTGTATATACTATATATCTGTACACACTGCATTTATTATATCTTGTATCTCACATATCAGTACACTGCTGTATATACTATATATCTATACACACTGCATTTATTATATCTCGTACCTCACGTATCAGTATACTGCTGTATATACTATATATCTGTACACACTGCAACTATTATATCTCGTACCTCACGTATCAGTATACTGCTGTATATACTATATATCTGTACACACTGCATCTATTATATCTCGTACCTCACGTATCAGTACACGCCTGTATATACTATATATCTATACACACTGCATCTATTATATCTCGTACCTCACGTATCAGTATACTGCTGTATATACTATATATCTGTACACACTGCATCTATTATACCTTGTACCTCACATATCAGTACACTGCTGTATATACTATATATCTATACACACTGCATCTATTATATCTCGTACCTCACGTATCAGTACACTGCTGTATATACTATATATCTGTCCACACTGCATCTATTATATCTCGTACCTCATGTATCAGCACACTGCTGTAAATACTATATATCTGTACACACTGCATCTATTATATCTTGTACCTCATGTATCAGTACACTGCTGTATATACTATATATCTATACACACTGCATCTATTATATCTCGTACCTCATGTATCAGCACACTGCTGTAAATACTATATATCTGTACACACTGCATCTATTATACCTTGTACCTCACATATCAGTACACTGCTGTATATACTATATATCTATACACACTGCATCTATTATATCTCGTACCTCATGTATCAGTACACTGCTGTATATACTATATATCTGTACACACTGCATCTATTATATCTCGTACCTCACATATCAGTACACTGCTGTATATACTATATATCTGAACACACTGCATCTATTATATCTCGTACCTCATGTATCAGTACACTGCTGTATATACTATAAATCTATACACACTGCATCTATTATACCTCGTACCTCACATATCAGTACACTGCTGTATATACTATATATCTGTACACACTGCATCTATTATATCTTGTACCTCACATATCAGTACACTGCTGTATATACTATAAATCTATACACACTGCATCTATTATACCTTGTACCTCACATATCAGTACACTGCTGTATATACTATATATCTGTACACACTGCATCTATTATATCTTGTACCTCACATATCAGTACACTGCTGTATATACTATATATCTATACACACTGCATCTATTATATCTCGTACCTCACGTATCAGTACACTGCTGTATATACTATATATCTGTACACACTGCATCTATTATACCTCGTACCTCACATATCAGTACACTGCTGTATATACTATATATCTATACACACTGCATCTATTATACCTCGTACCTCAAGTATCAGTACACTGCTGTATATACTATATATCTGTACACACTGCATCTATTATATCTCGTACCTCACGTATCAGTACACTGCTGTATATACTATATATCTATACACACTGCATCTATTATATCTCGTACCTCACGTATCAGTACACTGCTGTATATACTATTTATCTGTGCACACTGCATCTATTATACCTTGTACCTCACATATCAGTACACTGCTGTATATACTATATATCTGTGCACACTGCATCTATTATATCTCGTACCTCACGTATCAGTACACTGCTGTATATACTATATATCTGTGCACACTGCATCTATTATACCTTGTACCTCACGTATCAGTACACTGCTGTATATACTATATATCTGTGCACACTGCATCTATTATACCTTGTACCTCACATATCAGTACACTGTTGTAATACTATATATTTGTACATATTGCATCTATAATACTGTGTAATATATGCAGTGTGTGTGTGTGTGTGTATAAATATATATATATACACATACATACCTATACTAGGTATAATAGATGCAGTGTGTACAGATATATGTGGTCCATTATACATTATGGTCACTGTGTGTGAGGTACATGAGGTAGTGATCACTGTAACTGTCTGAAGTATTATGTGAGCAATGAGTAAAAACAGGACATAGGTGGGGGCAAATGAAGAGAAAAGTGGAGGACCTTCTCTTTCTACTCCATTTCTGTCTGTATGGATCAATGCAGAGCTGATTGTGAACTTTTGATACTTGCTATTAGTGGTTGAAGGACCTGTGATGATGTCCTGGCAGAAGTACCTTTCAAACCTGGGAAATACACCATTTTTGGTGCAGTTCCTTTGCTAGATCCTGCAGGACCTGTGATGTTAAAGATTATGTCATCACATGTCCTAAAAGATGCACTGTTCTAACCTGGGAACTACATTTTACACTGTGCAGGTCCCTTACAGGACCCGTGATGAGATCATTAAAGGTCCTTTAGCTTTAGGAAGACAGACGGGAGCAATTAGAGGGCGGGGCCTATCCTCGACTGCAGGCCTCACTTCCTCACGGGCCGCATAGCAGCTGCCTGGTCTGACTATATGGTAGGCTGGGGCGTAACTATAAGGGAAGCAGGGGAAGCGGCTGCTTTGGGGCCCTGACCCTGAAGGGGCCCATCCAGGAGGAGGAGGACTACAAGATTTTGTCAGGGTCCCCTCAACACTATTACACAATGAAATTATATACAGTGGTAGTATAGACAGCGTATAAAAAGGATGAAACAGCTGCCGGCCCTGGTCTGAGAGAGTGATCTTTACTAGCCACAGGAATGAGGGCGGCAGGAAAGGAAGGGGTTGCGAAAAAATTACTGGGGGAGGGGGGCCCCATTCAAAAATTTGCTGTGGGGCTCAGTCATTTCTAGCTACTCCACTGCTGGTAGGTACGCCCATATTCATCAAGTTATTTTGAATTTTCTGCCATATAGATGACAATAATGATGAAAAATGTTCCACCTCAGGGACACCAGAAGTATCAGAACCAGAAAAGGTGCCAAACTGCAGGTGAAACCCATATGCCCCTGTCTATAATTGTTAATGGCAAACTCTGCCAAAGACAAAAGCGAAGAACACTCCTCCTGGTTCTCAGAGACAAAACATCTCCAGACTTTGATTAGTGCGTTCCATCTGTCTGTTTGACTGAGGATGAAAAGCCAAAGAAAAGGACAGTTGTACACCCAGTCGAGTACAGAACAACTTACAGAATCTGTAAACTGTCCCACTATTCGAGACTAGAGATGGGCTTGCGGTTTACCTGGCTGTCATTTTGCGGCGAACTTTGTTCGTTCTCGATTCGCCGAACATGCAAACATATGGCGATGTCCGCCGGCGCCATATTTTTTGCAAAGCGCTGAACTTTGACCCATGACACATCCATCAAGTGAGACAGGACAGCCAATTGAGACGTTTCAGCACATAGACAACACCCCTACCCTATAAATAATCCTGATCTGGCCACCATTTTACATTCAGTCTTTTGCCAGTGTATGGAGAGGTTGCTGTGTGGATCAGGGACAGACTGTTAGGGACACCAAATGCCAGCTAATAGGGCCACAAAAGTCCTTTTAAGGACTGGTATAGGTGTGCCATCGATAGGTGTGATATAGAGGGGAGTGATATACTTATAATATACTTTGTAACATAGAAAGTATATTATAGTGCATTTGTATTGTGCAGTAGTTGTGGGCGGTTCTGCTGAGATGCCACAACTATACAGAGGGACAAACTCTGTTGGAACAACTAATTGTAAGTGGTGTAATATACCAGTTGCCCCCCAAAAAAACGGATTGAGGCAGCGGTGTGATATACCTATAATATAATTTCTATATAGTGCATTTGTATTGTGCAGCAGTTGTGTGCGGTTCTGCTGCGATACCGCAGCTTTACAGAGGGACACACGCTATTGGAACAACTAATTGCAACTGGTGTGATATACCAGTTGCCCCCCAAAAAAACTGATTGAGGCAGGGGTGTGATATACTTATAATATACTTTCCATATAGTGCATTTGTATTGTGCAGCAGTTGTGTGCGGTTCTGCAGCGATACCGCAGCTATACAGAGGGACAAACGCTATTGGAACAACTAATCGCAACTGGTGTGATATACCAGTTGCCCCCAAAAAAACTTATTGAGGCAGGTGTGTGATTTACCTATAATATAATTTCTATATAGTGCATTTGTATTGTGCAGCAGTTGTGCGCAGTTCTGCTGAGATACCGTAGCTATACAGAGGGACAAACGCTATTGAAACAACTAATTGCAACTGGTGTGATATACTAGTTGCCCCTCAAAAAAACGGATGCAGGCAGGGGTGTGATATACCTAGACCAGGCATGCTCAACCTGCAGCCCTCCAGCTGTTGTAAAACTACATCTCCCACAATGCCCTGCTGTTGGCTGCTAGCTGTAGGCTGTTCAAGCTTGATGTAAGCTGTAGTTTTTCAACAGCTGGAGGGCCGCATGCCTGACCTAGACTTTAATTTCTATATAGTGCATTTGTGATGTGCAGCATTTGTGTGCGGTTCTGCAGAGATATTGAAGCTATACAGAGCAACAAACGTTGTTTGCACAACTAATTGAAACTGGTGTGATATACCAGTTGCCCCTCAAAAAAACTGATTGAGGCAGGGGTGTGATATACATATAATATATTTTCTATATAGTGCACTGTATTGTGTATCAGTTGTGTACGGTTCTGCTGCGATACCCCAGCAATACAGAGGGACACACGCTGTTGGAACAACTAATTGCAACTGGTGTGATATACCAGCTGCCCCCAAAAAAACTGATTGAGGCAGGTGTGTGATTTACCTATAATATATTTTCTATATAGTGCATTTGTATTGTGCAGCAGTTGAGTGCAGTTCTGCAGAGATACCGCAGCTATACAGAGGTACAAGAACTATTTCAACAACTAATTTCAACTGGTGTGATATACCAGTTGCCCCCCCAAAAAACTGATTGAGGCAGGGGTGTGATATACCCATAACATAATTTTTTTTTATAGTGCATTTGTATTGTGCAGCAGTTGTGTGCGGTTCTGCTGAGATACCGTAGATATGCAGAGGGACAAACGCTATTGGAACAACTAATTGCAACTGGTGTGATATACCAGCTGCCCCCAAAAAAACTGATTAAGGCAGGGGTGTGATATACCTATAATATACTTTTCATATAGTGCATTTGTATTGTGCAGCAGTTGTGTGCGGTTCTGCAGCGATACCACAGCTATACAGATGGACAAGCGCAATTTGAACCACTAAACGCAACTGGTGTGAAATACCAGTTGCCGCCCAAAAAAACTGATTGAGGCAGGGGTGTGATATACCTATAATATATTTTCTATATATTGCATTCGTATTGTGCAGCAGTTGTGTGTGGTTCTGCTGAGAAATCGCAGATATACAGAGCAAAAAACGCTGTTGGAACAGCTAATTGCAACTGGTGTGATATACCAGCTGCCCCCCAAAAAAATGATGGAGGCAGGGGTGTGATTTACCTATAATATAATTTCTATATAGTGCCTTTGTATTGTGCAGCAGTTGTGTGCAGTTCTGCAGAGATACCGCAGCTATACAGAGGAACAAACGCTATTGGAACAACTAATTGCAACGGGTGTGATATACCAGTTGCCCCCCAAAAACTGATTGAGTCAGGGGTGTGATATACCTATAATATACTTTCTATATAGTGCATTTGTATTGTGCAGCAGTTGTGTGCTGTTCTGCAGCGATACCGCAGCTATACAGAGGGACAAACACTGTTGGAACAACTTATTGCAACTGGTGTGATATACCAGTTGCCCCCCAAAAAAACTGATGGAGGCAGGGGACTGATAAATCTATAATATAATTTCTTTATAGTGAATTTGTTTTGTGCAGCTGTTGTGTGCGGTTCTGCTGCGATACTGCAGCTATACAGAGGGACAAACACTGTTGGAACAACTTATTGCAACTGGTGTGATATACCAGTTGCCCCCCAAAAAAACTGATGGAGGCAGGGGTGTGATATACATATAATATAATTTCTATATAGTGCATTTGTATTGTGTAGCAGTTGTGTGCGGTTCTGCTGAGATACCGCAACTATACAGAGGGACAAACGCTATTGTAACAACTAATTGCAATTGGTGTGATATTCCTGTTGCCCCATATATCAAAACTGATTAAGGGGTTTGATATACCTTCTTCCAGCAAATAATCATTAATTTGTTCTATATACCTGCTTCCACAAATACTGCTTTTCTCTATGGACTTTGTCACAGGGTCATTTTGAAAATGACAGGCAGAGGAAGAGGCAGGCCATTCCGCAGGGGTGATAGGGGTCGAGCAGGTGCACCAGGCCGGAGCCTAAGTGGGAAGTTGGAGAAGGAGCGTGCGATTACGTCAAAGGATGCACCAGAGTTGGTTGAGTGGCTCACTCAGCCTTCCGCTTCTGCACCCTCCTCATCCTCTGTATCAGCACCCTCCTCACTCTCTGCTGTGTGCACCACCAAAGACACCACCACCATAGCCTCTCCACTCGAATCAGAGGAATTATTTTCCCATCCATTCCCAGACCTTACTAATGCGCAGCCATTCTTGGCATCGGATGAGGAAGAAGAGATAGCAAAGGCCGCCACCCAGCATTCTGACGACATTACCCAGATCACCCCAAGGAAGGTGGTCCCCACTGTTGCTGAATACTCCGAGATCTCTAATGTCAGTGGTTGTGAGGGTGACGATGATGACTTGTCGATGCCCACAAGAGAGGAAGAGGAGGGGAGTTCAGAGGGAGATACGGAGCAGCAGATAGGGAGGAGAAGGAGGAGAAGCAGGCAGAACTCACAGTGCACAGGAGACAAAAAGCAGATTGCAAATGTATCTGGAGCGAGCCATCCACCATGCACGGTCACATCTTGCGTTCTCAGGATGCCGACACATGGCTCCGTAGTGTGGGCTTTTTTTAACGTGTCAGCTGCTGACAAAAGTGTTGCCATCTGGCACCTGGCCTCCCATCACCGAGCCCAGTGGGTGCCACACTGCCAGAACCCACAAAGCCACACTCCAGGCCCTCCACGTCCTACCTCTTCTCCTTCTCCTCTCTCCTCCCATTTGTCCTCCTCTCCACCTTCCACCGTGCCATCGTCGCGTTCATCTGGCAAAAGGCAGGCTTTCGTGGACCAAATGTTTCGAACGTAAATAGTTGATGACGTCGGATAATCCTCTTGCCCAACGGCTGACCACTGGCTTGTCAGAATTGCTAGCCTGCCAACTACTGCCATATAAACTGGTGGACTCGGAGACCTTTAGAAAATTTGTGGCCATTGGCACACCGCAATGGAAAGTCCCCAGAAGGAATTATTTCTCCCAGAAGGGCATCCCAGAGCTTTATGGCCACATTCAGCGGCAAGTGAATGTATATATGGCACATAGAAAAAAATGACAAATATTCTAAAAAAAATAATATATAGCACTATATCGAATATAGTGCTATATATTCCTTTTTGACCCACGCCGGTATTGATCGCGTAATATCCTCATATTAGGCGATCATTACATTGCCGATTTTTTCGAGTAAAATTTTTTCGAATATTCGATGAATATTCTATTATATATTCGTGAAATATTGTGAATTCGAATATAACCCCTGCCGCTCATGACTATTCAACACCTGTGATGACCAAGTTTAATTGAATTTCACCTATTACCATTGTTTTTTTTTTTTTCAAGATGGGGGATTTTGTTAGCCATGTTTTTAATCCAATTTTATATTTTTAGTTCTTTTAAACATATGTATTTGACATGTATTTGTACTGGCCTACAGTAAAATTGATATCCAGCGACCATCTAATATACCTCCAGCCACATAATCACTTGATATTTTCTGTCTGGTGAATGCCTAATGTTTGTCGCCTATACTCCACTGGCCTGCAGTAAAATTGATATACAATGACGGTGAATGCATAATTTTTGGGGCCTGTAATCTAACTGGCTAACAGTAAAATTGTTATACAGTGACCGCCTAATGTACCTCCTGCCACATAATGACTTGATCTTTTCTGTACGTTGAATGCATAATTTTTCGGGCCTGTAATCTAACTGGCCAACAGTATATTGTTATACGGTCACCGCCTAATATACCTCCAGCCACATTATCAATTGTTCTTTTCTGTACGGTGAATGAATAATTTTTGGGCCCTGTAGTCCACTGGCCTGCAATAAAATTGATATCCAATGACCGTCTAATATACCTCTAGCCACATAATCACTTGTTCTTTTCTGTCCGGTGAATGCCAAATGTTTGGGGCCTGTAGTCCACATGCCTGCAGTAAAATTGTTATCCACTGACCATCTAATATACCTCCGGCCACATAATCACTTGATGTTTTCTGTCCGGTGAATGCCTAATGTTTGGGGCCTTCCCGTGGCCTAAAATAAATTTTTTCTAGGCTCCAGCAGTGCACATTTTTGAGAGTTTCCCTTTAAAACGCAAATGGTCCCTGACTAAAATACATATTTTTTGTGGGAATTTTTGCCATTGATCCCCCTTTGGTATGTCACTGTCTATGTTGTGGGACTACTTGTGCGCTTCTAGTAAGTATTTGGTGACTGCAAATATGAACTGAAGGTTTTTCAGGTTCGCCTGCCATTAAAGTGAACGGAGCCTGCCGCAAACTTGCAGTTCGCGAACATTTGATCACTATCCGAGACCACGTCAGAGGGAATGCCATGGAGTTTGACAACGTTGTCAACAAACACTTGTGCAAGTGTTTTAGCATTAGGTAGGCCCGGCAACGTTATAAAGTGCACCATTTTACTAAAGCGATCAACTACCACCAAAATAACTGTCTTTCCTGAAGAATAAACAGCAAACTAAGCTGCAAAAAACAGTGTCAGGCAGCTGCTGCCAAGGCCAATAAGATAATGGGTTGCATCAAAAGGGGCATAGATGCCCGTGATGAGAACATATTCCTACTACTTTAAAAATCATTAGTCAGACCACACATGGAGTACTGTGTACAGTTCTGGGCTCCAGTGAACAAGGCAGACATAGCAGAGCTGGAGAGGGTCCAAAGGAGGGCAACTAAAGTAATAACTGGAATGGGGCAACTACAGTACCCTGAAAGATTATCAAAATTAGGGTTATTCACGTTAGAAAAAAGATGACTGAGGGGAGATCTAATTACTATGTATAAATATATCAGGGGTCAGTACAGAGATCACTACCATCATCTATTTATCCCCAGGACTGGGACGGTGATGAGGGGACATCCTCTGCGTCTGGAGGAAAGAAGGTTTGTACACAAACATAGAAGAGGATTCTTTACGGTAAGAGCAGTGAGACTATGGAGCTCTCTGCCTGAGGAGGTGGTGATGGTGAGTACAATAAAGGAATTCAGGAGGGGCCTGGATGTATTTCTGGAGTGTAATAATATTACAGGCTATAGCTACTAGAGAGGGGTCGTTGATCCAGGGAGATATTCTGGTTGCCTGATTGGAGTCGGGAAGGAATTTTTTATTCCCCTAAAGTGAGGAAAATTGGCTTCTACCTCACAGTTTTTTTTTGCCTTCCTCTGGATCAACTTGCAGGATAACAGGCCAAACTGGATGGACAAATGTCTTTTTTCGGCCTTATGTACTATGTTACTATGTTACTAATTAGGTAGCTCTGTGATAAAATCAATGGATAAGTGAGTTCATGGTTTGGATGGGATGGGCAATGGAAGTAGAGATCCAGAAGGGGGAGTATGTGTCACCATAGCACATGCACAGGTACTACAGGCTAACACATAGTCCTCAACACACTTACGCAACCCCGGCCACCAGAATCTACAAATTATGAGGTCAGCAGTGGATCTACTCCCAGTGTGTCCCTTAAGAGCCGTACAGTAATGTTCCTTAAACACCTTGTGACTAGTGTGGAGCAAACTCGAACTGTAAAGTTCGGGTCTTTACCGAACTTTGCGAGTTCGGGTGCCCGGACTCAAACCTGAACTTTGCCAGCTTTTGAAAGGCTGCATGGCAGCTAATCAACAAGCTTTTAAGCTGTGGGCACTTAGAAGCCATCTATTACAGAACGCCGGGGTTGCGCCGCTTCTCCTCTGTGCTGCCGACACGCTGCGTCCTCGTCTCCAGAGCAACAGGGAGCAGGGAGGACCTGGCCACGCACACCTCATCAGTGTGGCCGGCGTCCTCTGCTCCCATGGTGATGGCAATAAGTCTGAGCACCGAGTTGGGCACTCGGGCACTCGGCTCTCAGCTGTGTGAAGGAGAGTGAGTCATGTGGCGCTGGCCACATCACATGACTCCTCTCCTCCACTATTTAAACAGGCAGCCTGCTGGCCACAGGCTGCCTGTGATTAAGGTCCATTACTTGGTGTATCTATCCTGAGAGATTCCTGGTATTGGTATTTGACTCCCGGCCCGTTTCTCGTTTTCGTCTTCGTCTGCTCCCTGGTTGTGTTTGCATCTCCTTGTATTGACCCCTGGTTTGTATTTGGACTCATCTTTGCCTGCTCCCTGGTCGTGTTTGCATCTCCTGGAATTGACCCCTGGTTCGTGTTTTGACTTGTCTTCGCCTGCTCCCTGGTCGTGTTTGCTTCTCCTGGTATTGACCCTTTGCTTGTTTGGTTTGGCTTCTGCAACCTTTCTAGTACCGCGGTTATCTCCTGATATAGTCATTGCTAGTTTGACTTCTTTGTGTTTGTTTGTCTTGTGTGTTCCCCTCGCACTAGCTCAGGTCAGGGACCGCCGCCTAGTTGCTCTCCGTTACCCAGGACGGGTAAGTGCAAGTAGGCAGGGACAGAGGTGTGGGTGGAGTTAGTCGTGCACCCTTCCCTACCCCTTTGTGTGACACCATCACAGCCATGCCTAGTAATGGCATTGCTGTGATTGGCCAGTGCATCATGTGACCCAGACTCTATACAAGCTGGATCATGTGTAGCACCGCCCATCAGCTCTCAGTAGTGAAGGGACAGGAAGCAGGCAACTGAAGCGAGGGAGAGTGTTAGGAATCTGGCTACTTGTTTTGTGGGTGACCTATAATGAATTTTTGTGGGTGCAATACACCAGCTTTGCACCCCTGACACAGAAATATAATAATACATCTGGAGTACTAGATATGGAAGGGCTCACACTACCAAGGACTGGATAGTGGGGGTTCACTGCTCTCTGGATAACCCTTAATCCAGCAAAAATAGAGTGCAACAACAAAAGGTAAGGCAGGCACACCTCCTTCTGGTATGGAAGAGATAAATTCCAAATAGAATATAAAAGCATTTATTTGGTCATATACATATCAAATACATGGGTATTAAAAGAACTGAAATAGAAAATATTTATAAAAACATGGTTAAAGAAATCCCCCCACCCAAAAAACTGATGTGCATATGGATGATCTGTAAGAAATGCAAGATGCCGATACAATATGCTACCGATCAGAATATACAGTGAGTCTCCGTTGCGGCCTAGACAGAACAACCTATAGAAAAAAAGTATATCGAAATGAGACTTGATATCTTTCTCCTTCATGAAGTAGGGTTAAATAGAGTAGTCCAAAAAGAAATAATACTGTTTATCAGTGTGTTAAATGGTCAGACACACTTGCAGATAAATAGAACAAAATAGTTAGTAATGTTGCATAAGACCCAGTTGTCAGAATTTCTGCATAGCCAAAACTGGTAGATGAAGATTTGACAGTGTTCAAAACAGCTTATATCATGGCCTGTGTAGTATACACATAAATAGTATGGATCTCCGTATCAGCAGATTAGGTATAATTAGCAAGTGAGTCTCCGTATTAGCAGACTTAGTAGAAACTTGCAGACTGGGTATAACTTGCAAATTAGCTTGTGTCTATTGGGAATATGGTGCCTCACTGAGGCTCTTACCGCCAACCATAGGTTTTCTTGCGGTCTGGAGTCCGCACCGCGAAGTATGGAGGAGCTTTTTTCTCGCTGTACGCCAGTGGGTAGTCAAGTGTGCGAATCACATGCAGCGGTCATGTGATCACAGGAGACGGTACAGGTCCTGGAAGTCTTTGCAGGTCCTGGAAGGTTTAACTCTGTGCACGGAGTCTGTATAGTATTGCTTGTACCTGCTACGCCTCACTCAGTTTCAATAGATCCGGATTAAGAAAAATAATCTGGTGGTCTTTGACACAGAAAACCTGCCATACGCATTTCAAAGCTACTTGCTTCTTCCTCAGTGGCTGAGGGTCTGTGTCAATGTATCCCCTTTATATGCTGCTTAATTGGTATCCAAAAAACCCTGAAACAGATCTCCACAGGGTGAAAAGAAAAACATAGGTCGCAATCTTCATTAAGAATTGATCATCTTGTGGAATGTTACCCATAATGTATATTAATCGGTATTCTATGGTTTGTAGATCTATCGATTTTTGCTATTCAATATATACATTGCGTATACTGATTTCCACCACGTTTTATTGTATTATTCTTGTTGTGTTTTTTTGTTTTTGTGTGAACAAGGTGCAATATTGCAAGTTCATGTCTCCTTCTTCAACATAGTGAACTAACCAAAATTGTATACAATTGCAGCTATGACTAGAAAAGATAACTTAGAAACATTATATGAAATAAAAAATAAAAAATTAATTTATAGGATAATTCTAGGTTCCATCAAACTCAAATGGAATGGTATTGAAGGATGGTTCTATGTAGTGATTCTCTAGAGTAATATTATATGGGCTATTGGAGATAATACTGTATAGAAGATGAATTGAACATATATTGAATCGAAGCGGTCTTGGTGTAGAATATCGTCCTGCATTTCTCTATTTTTCAAGAAATGCTTTAGAAGGAGCCCAACAAAATGTGCAAAGTTCGTGATGAAAGATAAAATTAGAAGGATTTAATTCTCATAAAAAGAAAGTTACAAAGTTTAGAAAGAGAAAAATATAGCACAGCAATAAGTCTTGAAAGGTTACAAGCAAGCAATAAAACAATTAAAATAAGTGAAAAAGCTTATTTCCCCAAAATAACGTGTATGTGTGAATCTGTGTGTGTGTGTGTAGAGAGCAACAGGTGTCCGTGCAAGAATGCTCTGCCTATGTCATGAAACAAAGCCATTTTATAGGTTGACTCTACATAGAGTTACATTGTATCCTAAATTTAACATTCTAACAGACATATATGGTTAACAAGTAAATTCCCTTACATCGTGGTCTTCTATGTATACCTTATTTGTAAAGCTAATAATAATATGCTGAGAAGGAGGATTCCTAACCTTCCCAAATGCTATTGTCGTCTCAACCTGTCAAAATTGACACTTCAACACAAGTGCTGCCCTTGCATGGTCCTTGAAATAACCCTAGCCTGATAAAAAATGTTAGTTTATTATTTTACATTTCCCCCTGATTATGATTTGAAATATAAATCTTCAATCATAACCTCCTAATCTAACACAATTACTCATCATTCGTATCTCATTCGTATCACATTCACTCATTGACCATATTATAGCACTTGGTTGTTTGATCCATTTTTGATTCAGTATTCCATATAGAATTGGTATACTGAGTTCTTTTTAACATTTCTTTCAAAATGTTATCTCCTTTGTTAATTTCTTTCTTTATATTACTATATGTTTTCTTGATCCTATACATAACAAAAACTTGATAGATAATACACAAAAATATAATAATAAATATAATAATAATAGGATGGGATAACGTATTCTCAACTGCTGTTTGTGTAGAAGATTTTGACCACATATTTACAGATTTCTTCAATTTTCCCCACCAAGATGTTCCGGACATGATATTCCATTCATGTTCTATTTCTGATAATTGTCCTTGTTTATGATTAAATGCAATTTCTGCTTCTTTTATTTGTTCACTTAATATTTTTAAAAGACCTTTATCTTTTTTAATTTCTTTAGTCCACTCATCCCACGGAAATTTGTCAATTTGAGTGAGATTAAATTTCATTGGAAGGATTTTTTTTAATTGGGTTGTATTTATGGAAGAAATATTGAGTCTTCCTAAATTCATAGAGATTGCTCTCCAGTCTCCTTCCAAACAATATAAACCCTTGGTTAAATTCTCGTGATGTACACAAGAAGAAAAGAATGCTGCAACCTTTTCTTTCTCAGACATCACTTGTACACAAACTTTGTTTGGACCAACTTGAGTTACCAAATCATGAATTGAGTATACATTCTCAATTCGTGCATGGCAAGAAGTTTGATTATGGAAACAAGAATGATAAATCTCCTTATCTTGTTCCGGTAAACAGATTATTTTAGAAACAAAGTGTAAACATGAAGAAAGATCCAATTGTTCTATATGAGTACCATCATATGCAAATTCCGTATATTGCAATTGATAAAAAATCAACTGTGTTTCACTCACGGGAACTCCTAAAACAGTTACTGGAACTACCATTTGTTCTCTTCCAGCTACTGGAATCAATGAGGTAGCTATACATGTGTTCTTATTACATCCTATCCACTTACTTACCCATAAATCTATATGTCTCATACTATCTCCAATTTTCCACCCAATTTTCATCAACTTTTCCTGTTATGGGAAAAATTTATGAATACATTCTTTTTACATAATTCTGGGTTTGAAACCAAATTCCCTCTCGAGATTTTCCCACTTTTCCTAATGCTATCTTATCATTTGTGAGATCTCCGGACCATGTAGCTGACTCATTTCCTTTTATCACAATACTCCAGTATAATACATCTATTGATGTACATTCCCATAAACCAGTTCTATTATCATGTATGAATGTTCCTTGTAATTGTGTGAACTTTGGTTTGGGTTCTGCTGTTGCATGTAATTCAATGTGTGTATCATGTCTGAAGTGTATTTCAATACAACAGTTAACGCCATAACCCATACAAAGACTTCCGGAAATGTCTCTGGAATTGTCCTGAATTTGTTCTTCCAGAAAATCCTCAAGACGAAATCCTCTTCTTCTTCGTGCAAGGATTGAAGTCTATTTGTCATGATTATTCTTTTTATCATCAAGGAATTCTGTGAACGTAGCAGTTGTAAATATCATCATCAACGATGACATTCCCATCATGAAACAGCTTTTCCGAAGACATCCTTGTTTGTTGTGGATTGTGTATAACGTGAAGATTTTCATTCCCTGTGAAGAAAAACAGTATCATTATTTTGGTACATACAATTTACACTGATCAACATGTACCCACAGTTTTTGTTGTCTGCGAGTATTCTTTGAAGCATTTGGTGTTCTTTGAACCAAAATCATTACTTTTCCCTTAGTGTCATTTATTTCGAAGGAACCTTCCCAATTGCTTTCCCAAGGTCCACTCTTCTTGAAGGTCTTAATCATTACAAAAGCACCTTTTACAAATTTAGAAGAGTGAGGTGGTATCATGCGTTGCATTTTAGATGCAGCATATGGAAGAATTGTACTTAAATTCTCCTGCAATAACTGTAACCACCTGGACCTTGCTATTGCATCTTTTTGAGGTGTAGACAAGAATGGTTCGTTTGGGAATATTAATGGCATTGTTCTTCCCGTCATTAATTCAAATGGAGTATAGTGTGTTGTAGAGGAAACGGTTCCTCTTATACTCATAAGGACAAAAGGTACTGCATCAACCCATGTATTTCCTTTGTCTAATAACATTTTTGCAATTCTTGTCTTAATTGTTCGGTTCATTCTTTCCACAATGCCTGCAGATTGTGGGTGATACGCTACATGGAACTGTTGTTGTACTCCTAGAATAGTACAAACAGTTTGCATGATTTTTCCTGTGAAATGACTTCCTCTGTCAGAGGTAATCATTCTTGGGATCCCCCAAGTACAAAACACATGATTTACCAATGCCCTTGCTGTAGACAGAGCATCATCTTTCCTGACAGGTAAGATCTCTACCCATTTTGAAAATACATCCACCACCACTAATGCATACCTGAGTCCATGTTTACCTGAAGGTAGAGGACCAATGTAGTCTATCTGTAATGTAGACCAAGGACCATCAGCAGGTGCAATTCGTAAAAGTGGAGGTTTTTGTCCTTTAGGTCGTGGGTTGACTTGAGCACAAATGAGACATGACTGAACAACATCTTGAACAGTCTTCTCCATTTTGTCCCAATAAAATTTCTCTTTGAGAACTCCTAACAATTTTTCCTGACCCAAATGACCTAAACTCTCATGATTGTATTTGGTGAATTCCATTTGTAAATGTTTTGGGACAACAGGACGCAATTCCCCCTGACAGTCATGACACAAAACCCCGTTTTCACAAACAAAGGGAGGTTTTGGATCAACCTGAGAAGCAGCAAGGGACGAATCCTTCGCTTGTTCTTCTGCAAAAGAAGGAAAATGCGTGTCTGTTTTCCTCACTGGTAAAGCTTTCAAAGATTCAATTTCTTCCTTCAACTCTCCTGTCATAGCTGCTTCCTTAGCCAATGTGTCTACAGTGTTGTTTCCAATAACTAACTCATGTTTGCCTTTCTTATGTGCTGGGACTTTGACTATAGCATAGCTATTAGGATGTTTTGAAGCTATTTTGAATATGTCCTTGAGTGTATCACTATGCACTAGGACCTTGTTAGAGGAATCTACAAATCCTCTCCTTTCCCACACTGGCAAATAGTCTGTCAGTGATCTCACGACATATGAGCTGTCACTATAAATGACCAATGGATTCTTGTTTTCTTTCTCATCAATTGTCAGTACTGTCTTGACAGCTTCTAACTCTGCTCTCTGAGCTGAATAGTGTCCTGGCAGTCTATGCTGAACTGCATATCCTCTTTCAGGATACCAGATAGCATAACCTGTATAATACTTTCCCCCTGAACAAAATCTTGAACCATCAACAAATACTGATTCATCACTGTTCTCTGCATCTCTCCTAAACAAGCTAGGATATGATTCATAAAATGTTTCTGAACATTCATGAGTTTTCCCTTCATACTGCATTAATTGAGGAAGTACATACTTGGCCTTGTGATCAATCTCAATTTGTTTTGATGATAAGGACAACAACCAATGTGCAAATCTTTGATTTGACACACCTGGGAGGTTTTTCTCAAGGAGAAGTTTTAGTGTGGAGTGAGGAGTCTGCAGAATGATTTTGTTAAATCCAACAATGTGTTCTGTTGCCTTAACAGCAAAATAAACACCCACCAAATGTTTTGCACAAATTTCAAACCCTTTTTCCACAGGTGTGAGAAGCTTAGAGAAATAGCCCAAAATCCGCCATTCTCCCCCCTGCAACTGCAAGAGTACAGCTGACACAGCCGTGTCTGAGGAGTGAACCTGCAAAGCAAAAGGTGCCTGAGTCATAGCTGTTGACAATGCTGGAGACTTTTGCATACTTCGCTTTAAAAGTTCAAATGCCTTCTGTTGTTCCTCTTCCCATGGTCCAAAAGAGTCATCATCATTATTTTTCAAGAGATCATAAAGAGGTTTAGCTTTTTCTGCAAAGCCTTCTATGAATTCTCTGGAAAAGTTTACCAGACCCAAGAAATGTCTCAGAGCCTTGTGTGATGTTGGAATGGGAAGAGAAGCAATAGCCTCAATCCTATCTTGAAGTGGCTGTCTCTTTCCATGACTGATTAACACTCCAAGATATCTCACTTCAGTCTGCAAAAGTTTGACTTTCTTCGTGTTCAATTTCAAACCTGCTTCGTGCATTAACGAAAATAATTCTGCTAAGAGAGATAAATGCAACTCTCTATCCTCAGTGGCTAAAAGAATATCATCAACATATTGCAACAGACAATCGGGTCTTGAAAATTTGGACAATACTTTTGCAACTGCCTGATGAAATATGCTAGGTGATAAATGTGCTCCTTGAGGTAATCTGCAAAATACATATTGTTCATCCATGAAACAAAATGCAAATTTGTATTGACAGCTCTTTGCAAGAGAAATGCTGAAAAAACCATTACTGATGTCTAAAACAGAGAAAAACTTTGCCTTAGCATTCAGTCGTGCCATTATGTCATGAGTATCTGCAACAATGGGTGCCACATTTGGGGTATACTTATTCAGCAGTCTTAGGTCCAATAACATTCGGTATGAACCATCAGGCTTCACAGTACACCACAAAGGATTGTTTGTTACTGAATTAGCTTTTCTAATGACACCTTGATCAAGTAGTTCCTGTATGATTTTAGACATGGGACCAATTGATTCAGGTGGCAATTTGTACTGTTTTTGGGGAGGAGGGTCTCTCCCCTCCACATTGACTAATACATCTTTCATTGTGCCGACATCATTCCTAAATTGTGCCCACAAAGAAGGAGTACATTGTACAATTTCTTTTAGAACTTCATCATCACCAGTTTCTGGCCACAAATGTTCAGAAGAAACAACTTCAGTTAGGCAAACAGTACCAACATGACTGTATTCAGTGGGATCAATGACTACAGGTTTAGATCCATCAACATCTTTCCAGATCACCTTATTTCCTAAGTCAATGACCCAACCCCATTTTTTCATTAGGTCAGTTCCTATGATGTTTTCAGAATTAGTACTATGCCAAATGTCTATTTTAGTTTTCAGATAGCCTGGTATTTCTAAATTAACATTCTGTGCTAAATTTGCCTTAGTCCCATTCTTTCCACTAAAACCAACAATTGTACAAACAGGTGCATTTGGAGTTAGAGGTAAATCCTGATTAGTCACACTTAATTGAGCTCCGGTGTCAATGAGAAATGTCACCTCATTGCCCTGTAAGGATCCCCTTACAAAAGGTCTTCCACAGTCATCTAATGAAACTGGAGCTACTAATTCCAAAGGACGAGAGGTCATAGTTCGTCCTAGTCATGGGGAAGGTAACAAACCAGCTGTCTCCTCAATTTTATTACCATAAGATTTCCCCTTGTACGAATTATTCAATGTTAATTCTCTAATTTGTCTTATTAAAGGTGCATATGGTGATTGTGACTGATCCTGCTCTGGAGAAGGAGCAGTTGGCACAAAACCATTTTCTTTCCCTGCATTCTGTGACTCATTTAGGAATTTCCTACATTGCCATTTTAAATGTCCTATTTTACCACAATAATAACAAGTAACTTGTCCTCTTTGAAATGACACCTTTCCTTTCTGTTTATATTGGTCTCTTTTCATGGGAGGGTTTGATTTAGGACGATTTGAATTTGTTACCTGATTTTCATCCTTTTTTTGGACTGCAGCAACTTTGACCCTTATACTACTTTGTTTTATGGATCTCCTTATTTGATCAATAAATGTTGCCGCTTCCTGTAACGTAGGCTTTCCTAGTGCTAACTCCCTGGAGACTGGATCAAGATATTTGAACCGTTTTACAAATGACTTTATCATTGCAGTGGGTTCAGAATCATCCTCAATTTCCATGACCATTCTATACGCCTGTTCAAATTTTATCAAGAATGCAAATGGATCATCCTGTAAAGTGGGCTTTAACATGTCAAGGATTTCAAATGTAGGAGTAGATTCTCCAGTAGTAAATAAAAGTAGTTGCCTCAATCGATCTGCTGGGGAACTATGTATTATTTCACGTTCATCATTTACTCTTGGTGTGGTCTCTAATCTCCTTGCCATATATGAGGGAAGCCATAATTTAAATACTTTGTTTTTCTGTTCATTATTTAGATTGAACTTATCAGCATTAGATTCAAAGATATCAGCATTGTGAAATGCATCCATCTTATCCGTATAAGCTGGGATATCTTTACAAATTTTTATCAACTGATCATGTATTTTTAAATTTAACTTGGCTGCCCTGTCATGTAATTTCCTCCTTTTGATTTCTTCAGCCTCTATATCTTCATTTGCATCAGCTGGACTAGTGTCTGGAATGTAGGACGCACCCGTATCTATGCCACTTTTTGTAATAATAGAAACTTTTTTCGTACGATGGCATAATTTTGATATGAGCTGTGTCCTAATTTCCATCTGATCTTCCAAATCTTCTATGTGTTGTGCCAAAATTTGACACTTTGGACAATCATTAAAATCATCCTCTTCTATGTGTTCCTGTGTGTCTGTATCATGTGTGTCCTTATTATTCACACATATACTATGTGTCTGAGTCTGTGGCTGCCTGTCTTCAAGAACTAATGTATTGAATATTTTCACCATATGTAATACATTCCTGAGCTTCTTCTGCAATTTATCCATACACAACAACTTTTTGTCAATTCTTATGTTTTCTTCTTCACATTGATTATATAAACTTGCCCATAATTGTGCATTAGTATGACTACTTACAACTTTAAACTCCAATTTACTTTTATCTGAATAAGAATTAAGAAATTCCATTACTTACTCAGGTACCGTATCCTTGATGTCTCCTTCTTACGTCTTCTTCCCACAGTCAATGGAAGGATCTCTGTGTAGTTTCTTCACAAGCCCCCGTCTGTAATACGTCTGGGAAGTGACACTTGCAACAGATGTATGGCTCAACTTCTTCTTTCTTTAGATTCGTTGTTGTTGTTTTCCTGAAGCTTGTAATAATAGTAATTACTCTCTTGGGCCCACCTCTTTACAAACTGAAGGAATTCAACAAAAATCCGCTGGCTCGCCAATGTAGAATATCGTCCTGCATTTCTCTATTTTTCAAGAAATGCTTTAGAAGGAGCCCAACAAAATGTGCAAAGTTCGTGATGAAAGATAAAATTAGAAGGATTTAATTCTCATAAAAAGAAAGTTACAAAGTTTAGAAAGAGAAAAATATAGCACAGCAATAAGTCTTGAAAGGTTACAAGCAAGCAATAAAACAATTAAAATAAGTGAAAAAGCTTATTTCCCCAAAATAACGTGTATGTGTGAATCTGTGTGTGTGTGTGTAGAGAGCAACAGGTGTCCGTGCAAGAATGCTCTGCCTATGTCATGAAACAAAGCCATTTTATAGGTTGACTCTACATAGAGTTACATTGTATCCTAAATTTAACATTCTAACAGACATATATGGTTAACAAGTAAATTCCCTTACATCGTGGTCTTCTATGTATACCTTATTTGTAAAGCTAATAATAATATGCTGAGAAGGAGGATTCCTAACCTTCCCAAATGCTATTGTCGTCTCAACCTGTCAAAATTGACACTTCAACACAAGTGCTGCCCTTGCATGGTCCTTGAAATAACCCTAGCCTGATAAAAAATGTTAGTTTATTATTTTACACTTGGATAGAGGGTAGGGGAGCCGGGGGTGAAGGGGAGATTGATGTGCTGGTAATAACAGCCTGACCCCGATATCCCATCAAACCCAGGCTCCAATATCATAGAAAACCAAACAGTTCCAAATCAACATTCAGGCCAAATGGTACCAATGTGTTGTACAAAAAAATTCTTCTTGTTTCTAAATGGGACATATTTGAAATGTGGTTGCCCCCCCTCCAGTGTCATTTCACTATTTTGCGCGCGATATAGGTCAAAGTACTAGGCTCTTTATTGTGATGAGTTTTGAAGTGTTTAGATACTGTATGTTTGTCATAACCATTTTTTATATTCGTGATGTGTTCTGAAATTCTCTTTTTTAGAGTGCTTTGGGTTCTCCCAATATATTGCTTCCTTCACGTGCATTGTAACATGTACAGTATATAACATTCATGGTATTGCAAATTATGAATTCGATACAACGGAATATGATAAAGAATGCAGAAGATAGGAACAGATAAAGGGGTCTTACATGAAAGAGAGTACAAATACATCATAGGAATGGGAAAGAAAATTCCCATGTTCTACTGCTTGCCCAAAGTACATAAGGGTAATATCAATCCACCTGGTCGCCCTATAATATCGGGAATAGGCTCCATTACATCAGGGCTCTCGAGATAAATTGATGAAATCTTGCAACCCTACGTGAAGAGAATCCCTTCATATACTAGAGACTCGACAGAGATCATAAAAATAGTGGAAGAAATAGACTATAAGTAAAATTTGATTTTAGGGACTCTAGATGTCAGCTCCCTCTATACCATAATAGATCACCAACAGGGACTTGAGGCATTAGAAAATACACTAAGAAGAGATGACGAAATGAAAGAGGAACAAATAAGCTTTATCATAGAGGGTGTCAGACACATTTTGAACCATAATTATTTTTGATATTCTGCCGAATTTTACCTTCAAATTCGTGGGACGACCATGGGTACCAGATTCGCCCCCAGTTATGCAAATATCTTCTTGGCTGAGTGGGAAAAGGAGGTCATCAACCTACGCTTGGGGGCGGATCTGGTACTCTGGCGGTGATACATCGATGACATTCTATTCATTTGGGACACAAGTAGTGGCAATCTGGACACTTTTCTATCCAGCTTAAACATCAACACTAGAAACCTCAAATTCACTCCCAACATAAATACGAAACAGATCGAGTTTTTAGATTTATTAATATCTATACAAACCGATAAACTGATATGCACCACTTATCAGAAACCTGTGGCAAAAAAACTGCTTCATTCTGTTTTCTAGTTGCCATTTACCCCAATTGCTCACAAATATTCAGATGAGTCAATTCCGCAGATTGAAATGGAACCGTACTGTAAATATGACCTTTGAAAAAGAGGCAAACCAGATGTGTAAGGAATTTGAGGCCCAAAAATATCCACCTGACCTAATACAATCAGCCTTGAACAAAGTGAGACAAATGAACAGAACAGACTTCTTTAAACAAAAAATACAATCTAAAAGGGAAAGCAATGATCATATTAGATTTATTTTACCATACAATACACAATATAAGAAGGTGGAAAAGATAATTAACGATCACTGGCATTATCTTTTAAATGACAAGGTAGTCGGCCCCCTTCTTGCAGTAACTCCTAGTATCACATATACCAAGGTCCCACCACTAGCATTAAAAATAGTTCCTACAACTAGAATTCTGGAAAAATCGAAAGATTGAAATAAATGGATGGGACTTAAAGTTTTTCTTTTATGTGGGACTTGTGGAAACTGTAAAATTACAAAGGGAAATAGGAAAACAGAATGGGTCACTTCAACCCAAAATGGACACAAGAGTGAGATAAGAGAATTCATAACTTGCAAAACCATGAATGTTATATACATGTTACAATGCACGTGTAGGAAGCAATATATTGGGACAAAAAAAACGCCCTCTATAAAAGAGAATTTCAGAACAGATCACGAATATAAAAAGTGGTTATGACAAACATACAGTATCTAAGCACTTCAAAAGGGTCAGGCTGTTATTACCAGCACCTCAATCTCCCCTTCACCCCCGGCTCCCCTACCCTCTATCCAAGACAGCTTTAATTCAATATATGTTCAATACATCTTCTATACAGTATTATCTCCTATAGCCCATATAATATTACTCAAGAGAATTACTACATAGAACCATCCTACAATACCATTCCATTTGAGTTTGATGGAACCTAGAATTATTCTTTACATATCGAAGTTCACATGTATTTAAAAAAAAAAAAAAAAAATGAAATTTTTTTCTTTCATATAATGTTTCTAAGTTATCTTTTCTAGTCATAGCTGCATTTGTATACAATTTTGGTTAGTTCACTACATTGAAGAAGGAGACATGAACCTGCAATATTGCACCTTGTTCACACAAACAAAAAAACGCAACAAGAATAATACAATAATACGTGGTGGAAATCAGTATACACCATGTATATATTGAATAGCAAAGATCGATAGATCTACAAACCATAGAATACCGATTATTATACAGTATGGGTAACATTCCTCAAATTGATCAATTCCTAATGAAGATTGCACATACATGTTTTTCTTTTCACCCTGTGGAGATCCGTTTCAGGGTTTTTTGGATACTAATTAATCAGCATATAAAGGGGATACATTGACACAGACCATCAGCCACTGAGGAAGAAGAAAGGAGCTTCGAAACGCGTATGGCAGGAGTTCTGTGTCAAAGACCACCAGATTATTTTTCTTTTTCTTTTTCAAATTCTTTTTTATTGATTTTCAAAAAGAAGAAGAATTACAAAACACAAGTCGCAGGACATTTCAGCATAAACAAAATAAGGCATATATAATGTGAGAGCATGTCATGATGTTCTAAGCACACTCAATGTCATATACAAGGGACTTATACGCCCGTAAAGATAGCAACAGCAAAGGTCTAAAGCATCAGGAAAAAAGAAATACTTGACATCCTAACTTATCACTGTGCCTGAATACAGTAATAACCGAGTTTTGAGTATACACTATGCCTAATGAGCAGCACTCCTCAGTTCCCCCTCACTGAACAGTTCCGGTTTACGAACTTAAGCATCCATCTCTCACATGGGTGCCCTGTCCAAATGACTCGTAAGAGGGTGCCGAGCATGAGGCTAAAAGAAAGTTACTCTGATGGAGGCTGCTCAAGAAGGCTATGCCTGCTAGAGGAAAGAACCTTGAATAATGCAGAAAACAACATATAAACAACATATAAACAAAAAAAAAGATGAAAAAAGCCATGTGAGGAAATTAGGAGGTGAAAGGGTGAAAAGGGGGGTTGGGGAAAAGATGGAGAAAAAAAATTAGAAAAAGGGGGGGGGGGGGGGGGGTGGTACCATTAAATAATAGTGTGGTTGAAATTAAGTTATAAATTGGGTGAGAGTGGAAGACCCACAACTCAATGTTAGGTAAAAACTCCGGACTTAGAGTTCACTATTTCTGTGCTAATCAGGTGGGAACGAGTTGCGTGCTTTTCCCAGAGGATATCCAATTTACCCAGGGCAGCCAAATTTTTTTATATTTATTGTGGGTCCTCAGTTCCCAGTGTGATAATTCTTCCAGTCTGGAAATTGAGGCTACCTTTCCTAGACATTGCAAAGACTTCCAGGACCTGTACCGTCTCCTGTGATCACATGACCGCTGCATGTGATTCGCACACTTGACTACCCACTGGCATACATCGAGGAATAAGGTCCTCCATACTTCGCGGTGCAGACTCCAGACCGCAAGAAAACCTATGGTTGGCGGTAAGAGCCTCAGTGAGGCACCGTATTCCCAAAAGACACAAGCTAATTTGCAAGTTAAACCAAGTTTCTACTAAGTCTGCTAATACGGAGACTCACTTGCTAATTATACCTAATCTGCTGATACGGAGATCCATACTATTTATGTGTGTCTGACCATTTAACACACTGATAAACAATAATACATCTGGCTGTTAATTCTGTGGGTGACCTACAGTGATTTTTTGTGGGTGCAATGCACCATTTTTGTACCCCTGATACAAAAAATATAATAGTTAATCCGTCTTTTAGTTTGATGGGTGACATATACCCATTATTGGTGTGAGATACACCTACACTGCATATGTGACAGGGAAATTAATATAGTTAATCCGTCTGTTAGTTCGGTGGGTGACCTCAAAGAAGGAGGAGAGCATCAAATAAGGGACGTGGCCCCGGTCGTGGTGCTGCTGGTGTTGGTGGAGCTCTTGTTGCAGGGAGAGGACGTGGTCGATCTGTGCCAGCTACACGTCCAAATGAAAGACCTTCCTCAGGTGCACGTAGGCGACAGGACGTTCAGTGTCTTTTTTGTAGGCCAGAATACCGGTGTACGAATGGTGAGGCCAGAATAAGTAGAGGCAATAGTAGATTGGGTTGCTGACAGTGCCTCCAGTTCCTTCACATTGTCTCCCACTCGGTCCCCTGCTGAAACCGCAGATTTGGCACCTGCAGCCCATGGGCATCTGTCTTTCACCTCAACCCCTTGCAAATCAGCCAAGCATTCTGAGCCCCAAGTCATGCAGCAGTCTCTTATGCTTTTTGATGACTCTGCTGGTGGGATTTCCATTGGCCATCCAACTAGCCCTGCCCCAGAAGTGGAAGAGATTGAGTGCACTGATGCACAAATGTAACACCCCAAAGTTGTGTTACTACACTCCTCTACCCCGCTACTATCTTCTAGGAGCCTTTATACTGTCATCAGATATGATTTTTCTCATGTCATCCACAAATGTGCATATAAATCTATGTTAAATGCAATTGTACATGTAAATTCATGTAATTAGCCTGGTTACCAGTAGGTGGCAGCAACCCATTGGCAGGAACAAGTCACAGTTTAGTGTATCTGAGCTGGAATGGATTTTTTCAGCTTAGCTCCCCCTCTGTGGAAAGGTGGGCTGGTCCCACATCCTGTAGCATGGGTGGAGAAAGAAGGTAGTTAGAGGGTAGCCCACACCCTGCTAGGGGTAGACTGTGGGTGTCTGTGTGTGGCGTTCCCCTGCATAGGGAAGACAGCAAGGACCTAGTCTCGGCTGATACTTGGCCATATACCCAGCTAGAGCACCCTAAGCTCTGCTGGATGAAGAAAGCAGAAACTACAGACCAACTCCAGAGTTCCAGGAAGAAAGCATCCCCTGAGAATCCATCTGTTAGATAAGTCCAGAGCCCTAGGAGAAGCCTACTCATCCTCAGCTAGTCTGTCCCCACACAGCAGAAGGTACCAGATAAGTGCAGAAGCTAATCCTGCCACAGTTACAGAGCTATCAAGCAGACGTTTATCCTGCAAGCTCCACATTTAAAGCAGAAGTACTCATTCCTGCCAATCATTGCCAAAACCTGCTGGGACCAAGCGACCAAAGCTGTATACTGTTTGGATGCAAGTTATTTCAAGTAAAGCAACAATTGAACTTCATCTAAAGGTCTGGACATCATTTATTCTGCCAAGTTCCTCTATTACTCCTACTATCACTACACTCAAATTTATTGCAAGTGAGCTAGGAAGCCAGGAGTCCGGCCGTACCCAGGTAGGAGACACCGTGACACAACTAACATCAAGCTATAGAGACATTATAGGCCATCACACCACTCTGGCATTCCTAATCTGGGACGTGCATTATAACACCTTGGAAGTGCCCTGGGATAGTCCCCTGCACACGCTACAATTGACATCACAAACAAATACAGAATATTATCCCCCATACCTGGCCACGGCACAACCACTTATGTTTCAGGATGTGGACATGGGAGGACCACCACGCACATCTGATGATGATGATGACGAAACACAGGTGCCAACTGCTGTACAGACCGGCATGGAGGGCAGGGGTGAAGAGTGGGTGGAAGATGATGTGGAGGATGATGAGGTCCTAGACCCCACATGGAATCAAGGTCATGCGAGTGACATGTGCATTTCGGAGGAAGAGGTGGTGGTCACACAGCACCAGCCGCACAGTAAAAGAGGAAGCAGGGTGCAAAAGCAGAATGGCCATCCCCTTTCCAGTACACCTGCTACTGCCCACTGCACTCAGGAACTGAGCACACCAAAGCCAGCTCCAAAGAGTTCCCTGGCTTGGCAGTTCTTCAGACAATGTGCTGACGACAAGAGGCGAGTGATTTGCACACTGTGTAATCAGAGCCTGAAGTGAGGCATAAATGTTCTAAACCTGAGCACAACCTACATGACCAGGCATCTAAATGCTAAGCACGAGCTGCAGTGGAGTAGACACCTGAGGATGTGGCAGCAACACCACCACCTCCACCACCGTCACCCAGCATGTCCACACTGTCCCATGGAAGCGTTCAGCTGTCTATCCCCCAAACACTGGAGAGAAAGACAAAGTAACCCCTACCCACCCGCGATCCCTGGCCCTGAATGCCAGCATTTTAAAATTTCTGGCCTTTGAAATGCTCTCTTTCAGTCTGGTGGAGACAAAGACTTTTAAAAACCTTATGGCGGTGGCTTTTCCACAGTATGTGGTTCCCAGCCACCACTAATTTTCCAGGCAAGCCATCCCTGCCCTGCACTACCAAGTGGCGGACAAAATCAGGTGTGGACTGTGCAACGCCATTTGTGGCAAGGTCCACATAACTACCGATACGTGGACGTTATATCTCCCTAACTTCACACTGGGTAAATGCAGTTGCGGCTGGGCCTGAGGCAGATAGCAGTTTGGCAAATGTCCTACTGCCACCGAGGATTGCAAGACATTTCTCGTTGCCTCCTCCTTCAACTCAGCTCCCTCCTCTACCGCCTTCTCATCCGGCCAGTGTAACACCTTCACCACAACTTCAGCACAGCCAGGGGGAAACAACATCTGTTTGGGGGAAACACCCCACATCGCGCGGGAGCTGTGGACGGGCATGGAACAACAGACCAATGAGTGGTTAGTGCTGCTGAGCCTCAAGCCTGGCCTGGTGGTGTGTGCGATAAAAGCTATCGGGCTTGTCGGTTTGACGCACATCCCTTGCCTGGCACATGTGCTGAATTTGGTTCAGAGGTTCCTGAAAAATTACCCCGATATGTCAGAGCTGCTGCAGAAAGTGTGGGCGGTCTGTGCGCACTTTTGGCATTCTCACCATGCTGCTGCTCGTCTGTCTGCGCTGCAGTGTAAGTTCAGCCTTCCTGCTCACCTCCTCATATTCTGCGTAACCACAAGGTGGAACTCCACCTTGAACATGCAGGAGAGAATGTGCGAGCAGCAGCAGCAGGCAATAGTGGAGTTTGAGCTGCAGCATGCACTGATGAGTAGCCTTTTTTGGGGTGTATTAATAAAATAAAAAAGTATGTCTTATTAGCTGTTCTGCGGTGAAGTTACATTGTTCTACAGCCTTTGTTGGGGTGTATTATTGGGAAAAAAAAGTATGTCTTATTAGCCGTTCTGCGGGGAAGTTACATTGTTCTACAGCCTTTTTTGGGTTGTGTTAATAGTAAAAAAAACAGTAAGTCTTATAAGGGTACTTTTACACTTGCGTTTTTCTTTTCCGGCGTTGAGTTCCGTCCTAGGGGCTCAAATCCGGAAAAGAACTGATCAGTTTTATCCCCATGCATTCTGAATGGAGAGTCCGTCCTTCAGGATGCATCAGGATTGCTCCGCTTCAGTCTTTTCGACATTTCCGTCGAAATGAAAAACCGTAGCATGCATAATTTTCTTCTCCGTCTCAAAAGTCGTATCATTTGCCGTAACGCCGGATCCGTCCTTAATTCCCATTGAATTGTATTACGGACGGATCCAACTTAAAATGTTCCGGGGAACGACGCAACGACTGATCCGGATATCCTGTCTGCGCCTGCGTCGGATAGAGGAGGAGCAAGTTTTGCGCCATCCTGTCTGGATCCTGCCTGCGAGGGAGTCGGGTGCAAGCCAGAGAAGGTGAGTATATGTGTTTTTTTTTCTTATTTTCTGAGAGAAAAAACTCATATAAACAGCTCCTATGTACTTATACATAGGAGCTATAAGTACATAGGAGCTGTCAGTACCCCGTGTATGTTAGGAGTAGTAGTCCTGTCTGCTGCTACTCCTAGCATCCACTATGTACTTATATTAACTGCATACCCCTATGTACTGTAGCATAGGGGTTGCAGGTAATATAACTACAGAGTGCATATTAGGAGTAGTAGTCCTGTCTGCTGCTACTCCTAGCATCCACTATGTACTTATATTAACTGCATACCCCTATGTACTGTAGCATAGGGGTTGCAGGTAATATAACTACAGAGTGCATGTTAGGAGTAGTAGTCCTGTCTGCTGCTACTCCTAGCATCCACTATGTACTTATATTAACTGCATACCCCTATGTACTGTAGCATAGGGGTTGCAGGGATTATAACTACACAGTGCATGTTAGGAGTAGTAGTCCTGTCTGCTGTTACTCCTAGCATCCATTATGTACTTATATTAACTGCATACCCCTATGTACTGTAGCATAGGGGTTGCAGGGATTATAACTACACAGTGCATGTTAGGAGTAGTAGTCCTGTCTGCTGCTACTCCTAGCATCCACTATGTACTTATATTAACTTCACACCCCTATGTACTGTAGCATAGGGTTTGCAGGTAACATAACTACACAATGCATGTTAGGAGTAGTATGTTTTCGTTCAACAATATGACCACCTGTCAAAAAAGCCAGCCAGCCAAAAAGCCAGCCAGCCAGCCAGCTAGCCAACAAGCCAGCCAGCCAAGCCAGCCAGCCAGCCAAGCCAGCCAGCCAGCCAGCTAGCCAACAAGCCAGCCAGCTAGCCAACAAGCAAGCCAGCCAGCCAGCCATTTTTTATAGGCACATCTTCATCTTCGAGCGAGGCCGGGAGCTCTCCTCCCCGATCACGACACCTCCAGGATGTGGTATGTAAAGTTCCTTAGCATTCCAAACTGTATATTTTATTATTATTTAAATAATAAATTATTTTTTTTGTTTATCAGTCAGACTCTATGGAGGAGAGTTCTCCCGGTCAACCCGGAGCCAGAGGAACAGGGGAGGAGGAAGTTGGGGGTGGAGGAGAAACGGTTGGTTAATATTTTTTTTATACTTTCCAAAGTTTTTTATGCCTGTTTTTTTTTTTATATATATGTATATTTATTTATAAAACATTTTTTTTTAGCCATCTCGTCCTGTTGCCAGTGAGAAAGGTCATCAACGATCTTCCAGAGGATGCCGTGGAGCACGCGGCGGTCGTGGTCGTGTGAGTATTGTAAAGTTATGTTATTTATTAAAAAGAAATTTATCGAATATTAAACTTAATTTTTATTCTATATTTTTTTTTTCTTCTTTTAGGGCTCCCAAACCTCCACCAGAAGGCATGAGGAGGACGCTGAACGATTTTATATCGACAATGACCTCCTCATCCATATGGTGAAGGAGCGTACACCGTTGTGGGACCACACCGACCGCCGCCATGCAGACCATCATCTAACACGGCTCCTCTGGAACGAGATATGTGCGGCCATTCTGCCCAACTGGGATGACCTCCGAGAAAGGCAACAGGGCCAATGCCGTAAGTATAAATTATTTGTAGAGAGCAGACATGTAAAAAAAATATTAATCAAAAGTGGTTTTACAGTCAAATTTTTAAGTTTTTTCAAAAATAATTTTTTTCTTATTGTGGCTGTTTCAAGTAAATTGTAAACCAACTTTGATTAAACCACTGATTTTAAATATACATCCTAATTTGATTTCTTTTTTTCTAGGAGATACGATCATGGTTCGGTGGCGCTCAATCAGGGACCGCTACAAGAAGGCCTTTAATGAGGAACTTCGGCGCCCGAGTGGGTCGGGAGGAACCTCAAGGCTTGAATACCGCTATTCTGCCGCCTTGGGGTTCCTACGAAGGACCCTTGAGATGCGAATGTAAGATATAAGGTGTCTCTAAAAAAAAACTTTTCAAACTAGGTGTATGGCCCAGACAGACTGTCATTTGGCACTTTGTCTTGGACATCCACATTGTATTTAGTGGAGTAGAGAGGTGTGTGCTTCCGATTTTTCATTCGAAGTTGTTTTCCCAAAAAAAAGGCTATACTGTACATAGACACTTCCTTGAAAATTCATTTAATTCATGGCCTCTATCTATGTACAGTATGTTTCTCTATTTTTTGGAATGTAACCTCCTATGTAGCTTCTGAAGTCTTTTTGCTCACCTCTATCCCACAGTTTCTCCCATCCATAAAAAATGCTACATTTTTTTTTCTTTGCTTCACAGAACATCCAGTAGCACTCTTGCGCCCGAAGTTCCTCAGGAGGCGGTCCCTGAAGAGCAAGCTGCCGCGGGTCCCTCTCGCCCTGCTCCTACTGCTGGTCAGGAACACCAACCTGTTCCCCTACTTGTGCCCTCTGGCGACGCAACAATGTCAACGATGGCTCCACTTTTTGAGGCCCTCATGCGTCGCCAGAGGTCAGGTAGGAGCAGCCAAGCTAACTACGAAGACCTCACAAGGCTCATGTATGAGTCCTTAGCGGGGATCACAAATAGGGTTGCATCTGTGGAGGATCATTTGCCTCGTCTTCAGGAGGGGGCGGTGTTGACGACACAAATAAGTCCGATGCATCACTATATTGTGTCATTGTTACCTGCGCTGCAACGCTTATCACCCGACCAGCAGTATGAGGCCAGAAGACAGATGGACAGCGTTTTGTGGCAACTGGCACACTGCCCCACAACCATTCCCCCACCCCTGCCCTATCCCCCATCCTACACCTATCCCCCATCCTTCACCTATCCCCCATCCCACACCTATCCAAGTTTACAGCCGCAATAGGCTCAGCTTTCCCACCCTCCCCCTTCCCGCAACCAACCCCCATCCCAAACCCCCGAGCTCTTTTCTCAACACTTTTCTTCTCCTCCTTCTTACTATGCTCATACCTCTTTCACCACTCCCTCTACTGTTGCTTGGGAAACTCCTTCTCCTGCCCAATCCACTCTTCATACTCCCTCTGTGCCACTTGCATCAAGACGCACTTTGTTGTCCACAGTGGCAGAAGAACAACAGGACAGAGTGGACCCAAACCAATCACTTCCCTCCACCCCCCACCATACCTTCCTTAATTTGCAATTATTTATTTTATTTATTTTATTGTTATTTATAATAAATCTTATTTTTTTTGTTTAAAAATCCAAGGACTGTTTAATTTTTTTTTAATAAAGATAGATATTTTTAATTTTAATACAATAAAAATCTCCCAGCACTGGTGGTATATCAACCTGACGCAATTTTATTGCACCCCTACATATATTAGTTTGGTCAAGATTTTTTCTGTGGCCAATATAATTTTTAATAAAATTCAACGATAAATGTTTGTTCTCCATGGCGAACAATATTCATCACAGTTCATTCTACATCTTCAATGACGAGTATATTGATTCAAACTTTTCCAAACAAGATGTACAATTAAAAAAAAGAATGATGAGCATCAATTGGGGCCAAAATTAGACACTTTGTACAGTAATCCCAGAAAAAGTAAGCAAATTTAGCTTAAAAAATTTAGGGCTTCACACTACCAAACAGCAGCTTTTAAAAATTTAGACCAAATATTGGTACAATATGTAATAAAGTATGTACTTTACCTTATGGTCATCAATAGGCGTTCTGCTGGGGAAACACAGCGACGGAAAGTGGTGTCTTGTCTTTGAATGTGAGGTGACACCTGTTGTAAAATATCATCAAAACTTTCTACCGTCATCCGTAAGTAGTTAAAGAATTTTTCAGGATAATCCCTCAATTCAGGAAACAGAGTTTCAAAAACTCCCCTTCTTACTCTTGCAGAGGTTATTGGATGCACCCAATAGCGACGCTTTCTACGCCGTCTGGCTCGAAGACGTCTTCTCCAGCGTGAAACCAGAATAAAGCCTGAAATCCAAAACGAATATGGTCCGGCATCATCTTTGCACTCTGCTGAAGGAACCTCTGAGTGGTAAGTGACCTACGGTTGTCTTTTATAGCCAGTTGTAGTATTTGCTTTAACAGATTGCATCTTTTTGTGACCTTCTGTTATCTTTTATAGCCAGTTGTAGTATTTGCTTAACAGATAGCATCTTTTTATCTCTAAATTTAAACGCCGGATCCGTCTTTCCGTCTAAAAACGGAAGAAAACGGAATAGATGGATCCGATTTTACGACGGATCCAGCGGACGGATCCGGCAAAAATTGACGACGGAATGAAACTGAACGACGGATCCGGCTTTTATGGTCCTCGACGAAACGACGGATCCGTTACGTTTAAAATGTGCGGCGGTGTGCGTTTTCTCGGATCCGGCGGGCAATTCCGGCTGCGGAACTGCTTGCCGGATCAGTCTGCCGCAAGTGTGAAAGTACCCTTAGCCGTTCTGCGGTGAAGTTACATTGTATTACAGCCTTGTTTGTGGTGTATTATTGGAAAAAAAGTACGTCTTATTAGCCGTTCTGCAATTAAGTTACATTGGACTACAGCCATTTTTGATGTGTATTAAAAGGAAAAAAAAGTACGTCTTATTAGCCGTTCTGTGGTGAAGTTACATTGGTCTACTGCATTTTTTGGGGTGTATTAATAGGGAAAATAGTATGTCAGATTAGCTGTTCTGCTGTGAAGTTACAATTTTTTATGGGCCATTTTTGGGGTTTATTAATAGGGCAAAAAAGGAGCGTCTTATTAGCCATTTTGTGGTGAAGTTATATTGTACTACAGCATTTTTTGTGGTGTATTAATAGTAAAAAAAGTATGTCTTATTAGCCGTTCTGCGGTGAAGTTACATTGTACTACAGCCTTTTTTGGGGTGTATTAATTGTCTTTTACTTTCACTTAATTCTTTTATTTTACAGTATGTCAAACAGACAAGTGACAGTCCATTCAAAGGGAACGGACAGTGGCCAAAATGTCTCTGGCTCAGGCACAAGTAGCAGCAGAAGAAGGAAGGGGGGTGGTGGCAGCAGGAGTCACAGCGAGAGGCCTGAGCTCCCAGTGTCATTTAGCGGTCGTGTCTTGACCAGCAACCCAGGGGTGCTTGAATAATATCCTCCGTCTTCGACTTTGTCGCAAGTGACATCAGACACCCCCAGCCAAGAGTCGATGGGGTCCTCTTACACGACGCTTAGTTGGCATGGCCCGGGAGCAGAATCTGTGCCCCCAACTGTCCTCAACCTGTCTCTGTCATTTTCTGTTCCCTCAGCGCGAAAAGTCTTTATATGCCATAGACTTGGCTCCACTTTTTAACGAGGACGAGCTACTAGAGGACAGTCAGCAGCTACTGGCCAGCCAAGATCTGGAGAAGAGATCTGCCGATTCCTCCGGTAGGCGGGCAAGTAGTGATAATGAGAGTCGCGTGGGAGCTGGTGTTGCGAGCGGTCAGGCTCCTGGCCCTCAGACCATTGAGGGGGACATCAGTGACGTGCAGACAGTAGTGGATGATGATGTAGCCGATCACACTTGGGAGCCAGGTGAAGAAGTGGTTTCATTATCATCAGGTGAAGAGGGTGGAAGCTTACTCATGATGCAGCGGCTGAGCCAGCAAGGTGGTAGCGTGGCCGTGAGTCAGCAGGGTGGCAGCAGTGGGAGGTCGAGACCAAACATGCCAGGGGTAGACTGCCCGCTTCGCAGGAGCCTACCTGCCCGGAAAGTAGTGGTGCAGGGGTTCACGGAGGCAGCGGTAGCAGGCAGTCAGTGTGGAGTGTTGGGGGGGGGAAATGCCATACTTGGTGGTGTGGCAGTTTTTTGGTTAAGCCGCCAGAGGAGGTGAACATGGTCATTTGCCGAATCCCACCCTCCCCATTCCATGAGGGGGGCCTTTATTTTGCCTTTTTTGGCCTGGTTAACATCACCATTTATTTGACTCTTCTTCTGATCTGTTAGAAGGAAGGAAAAATGAGACACACATTGGATCCTGTCGATATAGGATTGGCACACTCAAACATGCGGAGTCCCACGGAGTTGAAACAATTTATTATGACTACGTTTGATAAAATATAATAAAATACAATAAAATACAAATATAATAAAATACAATTGTGAATAAAATAGTTGTAGTTGCTCTTATATTGTTGAAATCAACTCATTACAGGTGCTAGTACGTATCCTAAACAAGTATAAAAAAGTATAGTGTTTTTAATAGCATGTGGACCTGCAATGATATACAGTATGGTCTGTGTATATTCGATTGCAGATCTTAACAACAGAATATGCAAATTAATCGCACTCTTTATCACTACAATTCATGCATTTCCTGACTATTGTGTACTCAATTTCTCATGAAAATCTTCGCATTAATCTATATTCAAGTTTTTCGAGAATTGCCAAAAAGAATTTTCGGAAAAACCTATTAAAATTTTCGAAAGGTGCCGAAAATAATTTTTCCGAAAATTTTCGGAAAGATTTTTCCACACAAAGTTCCGATTATATTCACATTCGAAAAAACACTAGGAAAGTCTTTATGCGAAATCGCATGCAATAGTTCTCTATATAGGCACTGTATTACTATCTCTTTGCACTTTTAATCACTACAGTCCATGCGTTTCCTGGTTGTTGTATATTCAATTTTTCATGAGAATCTTTGCATACATCTATGTTAAAATTTTTCAAGGATTGACGAAAAAATTCTTCTCAGAAGGATCTTCGGAAAGATTTTTCCACACAAATTTCCGATTATATTTGCATTCAGAAAACAACGTTGTGAAAGTCTTTATACGATAGTCGCATGCAATAGTTCTCTATATAGGCACTGTTTTATTATCTCTTTGTAAGATGGGAGTTTGAAATCAGTACCAATAACCCACACTTGTGGGCTTACCTGTCCTTTTTGTTCAGCTGGTTTTTCGGAGTAGTTGTCACTTCCGACTTTAGGCCGACGTCCCGGTCTTTACTATGTCGGCGTCTTATTACTCTGTGTTTCGTATGGGGTATATCCCCAATGATGGCTTTCAGCTGATTAAAGGCAGGTTAGTATAGAGCAGCGGTTCTCAACCTAGGAGTCGCGACCCCTTTGGGGGTCGATCGGCCCTTTCCGGGGGGTCGCCTGAGGCTTCCTATTGTGGGTCGCCCGCACAACGGCAGTGGCCCCTTATCCTCGCGCACAGGAAGTGATGTCCTATCACTGCCTGTGCTTGAAGGAGCCTGACGTCTGGACGGGTAAGTCGGGCCGCCTGTCTGCTGAGGTCCGAGTTTTTTCGTTAATGACACCGCCGCTGAGCACCACTGCCACCAATGATTTAATTGAGCCTGGCTAATTTTATTTTAATTATTTGGCTGAGTAAGGCTTAATTTATTTGGGGGGACATGAAGCACCGCTGATTTATTTATTTGGGGGACCCTGAGCACTTCTGATTTATTTATTTGGGGGACCCTGAGCACCATTGATTTATTTATTTGGGGGGGGACCTGAAGCACCGCTGATTTATTTATTTGGGGGACCCTGAGCACTTCTGATTTATTTATTTGGGGGACCCTGAGCACCATTGATTTATTTATTTGGGGGAAACCTGATGCACCACTGATTTATTTATTTGGGGGTACCCTGAGCACCGCTGATTTATTTATTTGGGGGAGACCTGAAGCCCCGCTGATTTATTTATTTGGGGGACCCTGAGCACTTCTGATTTATTTATTTGGGGGAGACCTGAAGCCCCGCTGATTTATTTATTTGGGGGACCCTGAGCACTTCTGATTTATTTATTTGGGGGACCCTGAGCACCATTGATTTATTTATTTGGGGGAAACCTGATGCACCACTGATTTATTTAATTGGGGGTACCCTGAGCACCGCTGATTTATTTATTTGGGGGAGACCTGAAGCCCCGCTGATTTATTTATTTGGGGGACCCTGAGCACTTCTGATTTATTTATTTGGGGGACCTTGAGCACCATTGATTTATTTATTTGGGGGAAACCTGATGCACCACTGATTTACTTATTTGGGGGTACCCTGAGCACCGCTGATTTATTTATTTGTGGGAGATCTGAAGCCCCGCTGATTTATTTATTTGGGGGACCCTGAGCACTTCTGATTTATTTATTTGGGGGGGACTTGAAGCACCACTGATTTATTTATTTGAGGGGTACCCTGAACACCACTGATTTATTTTTTTATTTTTGGGGGGGGGGGGGGGGGTACTGTGAGCACCACTGAGTTATTTATTTGAGGGGTACTGATTTATTTTTTAGGGGGTATTTGTTGTTCATTATTTATTTTAAAGTTATTTATTTGGTTTACAAATATTTTGTATTTATGCTAAAGTTCGGTGGTTATGAATAAATACTTGTGTATTTGAATTAACATTTGGTGTATTGGTGTCTGTACGGGTTTTTGGTGGGTCATCATAACAGTAGCAAAATTAGTTATGACGTAGCAAGGAAAAAAATGTAATGGTTGGGGGTCACCACAACATGAGGAACTGTATTAAGGGGTCACGGCTTTAGAAAGGTTGAGAACCACTGGTATAGAGCGTCTTGTTTGAATCCTCGATGTCCTTTGGATTTAACAGTGCACTGTCCGTTCGGGGTTCAAGTCTTTCTGGGGTGAAACTTTCGCCAGACGCGTTTCGGGGATGACTCTCCCCTTCCTCAGTGGCATCACCCCTTACAAGTAAATGATGGGTTTTTATACCCCTCGATAGTCTTGTGAAAAAAGGTATAATGGGAAAAAGGGTATCATGGGAAAACAGTATCCTGGAAGAAAAGGAATATGGATTCCCCCAGTGTGGATCTTCCTCATCTATACTTCTTTTCTCAATTTTGAAGGTATTTTTCTTATTTTGACTGTCCATGATCATTCCAGAATTCATAAACAATGTGGTTTTGTTGATTTTCAAGTATTTTTATGCATGCGTTTTTTAGTTGCGGTTTTTGTGCGTTTTTTATTATGATGCGTTTTTTTCTCTATTGGTGCGTTTTTTTTATATTTGTTGCATTTTTGCTTCTAAATCAACTACATATCATATTTTCTTAAAATAACATTCATAATTTAAATTATAAGGAATTTTAGCATTAACCTTCAAAATATTGACTTCAAATTAGGTCAAATGGTGATACATCTGACACATTCAGGGAGGAGTCAAGGGACGCATACCCGCAGTCCAGAGAGAGTCACAGTGCTGATTAACAGCCTGGCATGTGACTCTCCGTGAACATACGGGTGGACGACCCACTATCTATAAAAAGCCGAAAATTTCAAGCTCTGAGTTTAGCCCCTTTGGCATCATGCTCCCAAAATCGTATATACGCCTAGATTCCGCTCTCGACATTTTCTCTATGTGGTTGCCCCCCCTCCAGTGTGTGTCTATCTTTTCCAGCGCCATAAATGACAGGCCTGTACAGCTTTTGTTGTGCATCTCTTTAAAGTGTTTGGATAATGGATTATTTTCACATCCTTTTGTAATGTTATTAAGATGTTCTGATATCCTAACTTTCAGCTGTCTTTTGGTACGGCCAATGTACTGTTTGAGACAAGGGCACTGGATTAGATAGACCACGCTGGAGGAATTGCATGTGAGGGGTTGTTTTACCATCATCGAGAAGGCGTTTTGGGTTGAGGAAATTTCTGTTGTTTTTTTAGGGAATTTAGTTTTCCTACATCCTATGCATGTTCCGCATCTAAAGAAACCTTTAGTGTTCAGCCAACCTGATGTATTTATTTTCTTCTTTTTATCCTTTATTGAGGGGGCTATCTGTATACCCAAATTTGGAGCTTTAGTATAGGTAATGAGTGGTTGGGCTGGTAGAATAGGGCCAATTATTTTATCATATAGCACATGGTGCCAATGTCGTTTAATCAACTGTGAAATTTTTCTTGATTGAGCACTGTAGGGCAGGATTATTCTAAACTCAGAACTTTTGTCAAAATTCTGTGGGGGTTTGGTTTCAAAAAAGGATCCTCTGTCCAGCTGTCTCACCTTTCCCATTGCTTCTTCAAGTATTTTAACAGGGTAATTCTTTTCTCTAAACTGCAGATTCATTTTTATAGCTTCCTCCTCAAAAGCTTTATTTTCAGCGCAGTTACGCCTAATACGGCGGAACTGCCCGAGGGGGACATTTGTAAGCCATCTTGGCAAATGGCAGCTAGAGAAAAGAATAAACCCATTTTTAGATGTTGGTTTGTGATAGGTGTTACACAGGTATTTGTTTTCTTTTTTTTGTTATTTTTTATATCTAAGAAGTCTACCTTCTCTTTATTTATGCCTGCCGTAAAACGCAGGTTGTATATGTTCTTATTCAAATCCTGCATAAACTGTTGTAGTCCATCTTCACCACCTCTCCAAATGAAAACAACATCGTCGATGTAGCGCCGCCATAGGACCAGGTCGCCCCCAAGCTTGGGATCTATAAAATAGTGTTCCCACTGGGCCAAAAATAGATTAGCATAGCTGGGGGCGAATCTGGTACCCATGACGGTGCCCCTCAACTGTAAGTAATATTCATCATTGAAGAAAAAATAGTTGTGGTGAAGGATATGATCCACACACTCTATTATAAAATCTATCTGTTCCTGCTGCATAGTCCCATTGGAATTAAGTTGTTCCCTTAGGGCCAAAATTCCCTGTGTATGGTCTATTATCGTATAGAGGGACTGTATGTCCAGTGTATTAATAATCCACTCTGGTTGGACATCCAGAGTGGATTATTAATACAGTGGGAACACGATTTTATAGATCCCAAGCTTGGGGGCGACCTGGTCCTATGACGGCGCTACATCGACGATGTTGTTTTAATTTGGAGAGGTGGTGAAGATGGACTACAACAGTTTATGCAGGATTTGAATAAGAACGTATACAACCTGCGTTTTACGGCAGGCATAAATAAAGAGAAGGTAGACTTCTTAAATATAAAAAATAACAAAAAAAGAAAACAAATACCTGTGTAACACCTATCACAAACCAACATCTAAAAATGGGTTTATTCTTTTCTCTAGCTGGCATTTGCCAAGATGGCTTACAAATGTCTGCCTCGGGCAGTTCCGCCGTATTAGGCGTAACTGCACTGAAAATAAAGCTTTTGAGGAGGAAGCTATAAAAATGAATCTGCAGTTTAGAGAAAATAATTACCCTGTTAAAATACTTGAAGAAGCATTGGGAAAGGTGAGACAGCTGGACAGAGGATCCTTTTTTGAAACCAAACCCCCACAGAATTTTGACAAAAGTTCTGAGTTTAGAATAATCCTGCCCTACAATGCTCAATCAAGAAAAATTTCACAGTTGATTAAACGACATTGGCACCATGTGCTATATGATAAAATAATTGGCCCTATTCTACCAGCCCAACCACTCATTACCTATACTAAAGCTCCAAATTTGGGTATACAGATAGCCCCTCAATAAAGGATAAAAAGAAGAAAATAAATACATCAGGTTGGCTGAACACTAAAGGTTTCTTTAGATGCGGAACATGCATAGGATGTAGGAAAACTAAATTCCCTAAAAAAAACAACAGAAATTTCCTCAACCCAAAACGCCTTCTCGATGATGGTAAAACAACCCCTCACATGCAATTCCTCCAGCGTGGTCTATCTAATCCAGTGCCCTTGTCCCAAACAGTACATTGGCCGTACCAAAAGACAGCTGAAAGTTAGGATATCAGAACATCTTAATAACATTACAAAAGGATGTGAAAATATTCCATTATCCAAACACTTTAAAGAGATGCACAACAAAAGCTGTACAGGCCTGTCATTTATGGCGCTGGAAAAGATAGACACACACTGGAGGGGGGGCAACCACATAGAGAAAATTTCGAGAGCGGAATCTAGGCGTATATATACGATTTTGGGAGCATGATGCCAAAGGGGCTAATCTCAGAGCTTGAAATTTTCGGTTTTTTATAGATAGTGGGGCGTCCACCCGTATGTTCACGGAGAGTCACATGCCAGGCTGTTTATCAGCACTGTGACTCTCTCTGGTGTGCGTCCCTTGACTTCTCCCTGAATGTGTCAAATGTATCACCATTTGACCTAATTTGAAGTCAATATTTTGAAGGTTAATGCTAAAATTGCCTTATAATTAGGGATGAGCGAACCCGAACTGTACAGTTCGGGTTCGTACCGAATTTTGGGGTGTCCGTGACACGGACCCGAACCCGAACATTTTCGTAAAAGTCCGGGTTCAGGTTCGGCGCTTTCTTGGCGCTTTTTGAAAGGCTGCATAGCAGCCAATCAACAAGCGTCATACTACTTTCCCCAAGAGGCCATCACAGCCTTGCCTACTATTTGCATGGTTGTGATTGGCCAGTGCAGCATGTGACCCAGCCTCTATATAAGCTTGGGTCACGTAGCGCTGCACGTCACTCTGCTGATTCAAGCATAGGGAGAGGTTGCTGCTGCGACGTTAGGGCGAGATTAGGCAGATTAACTCCTCCAAAAGACTTCATTCTGTGATCGATCTGCAGCTGTGGATCATTGAAGTGCAAATATCGACTTGCTCACTTTTTTGAGGCTGCCCAGAGCGTTTTTAGATCACTTTTTTCTGTGGTGATCGGCGGCCATTTTGTGGCTTGTGGTGCGCCAGCACAAGCTATCACCAAGTGTATTTAACCATCAATAGTGTGGTTATTTTTTGCTATATCCTACATCAGCTGCAGGCTGAGCCTGTGTCACCAAAGTGCAGTTAACCATCAACAGTCTGGTTATTTTTTGGCCATGTACTACATCAGCTGCAGGCTGAGCCTGTGTCACCGAAGTGCATTTAACCATCAACAGTCTGGTTATTTTTTGGCCATATACTACATCAGGGGCAAGTTGAGCCTGTCACCCAGCGCCTAAAAAATAGACCTGACATTTCTATTCAACCAAATTTGTACTGTTTTAGCTGGTCAAGTTAAAAAATTTAACACACACGCTACCGTGCAGATACAAGTCTAATTCTGTGATTAAACCTATACCTGTCACACAGCGCAAAAAAAAAACAGGTCTCACATTTCTATTCAACCAAATCTGTACTGTTTTAGCTGGTCAAGTTATTTGTAGTGACCGTCAAAGCACATTTTTTGTTCTGGGGTGAAAAACCATTCCCAAATTTGCCATTCTCAAAATAACTAGTTTCTGCTATATGAGGCCTACTTGAAATCTATCCCAAAAAGGATATCTTACATTGAAGGTGCTGATAGTGTCATTCAGAAAAATTTAACACACACGCTACCGTGCAGATACAAGTCTAATTCTGTGATTAAACCTATACCTGTCACACAGCGCAAAAAAAAAACAGGCCTCACATTTCTATTCAACCAAATCTGTACTGTTTTAGCTGGTCAAGTTATTTGTAGTGACCGTAAAAGCACACTTTTTGTTCTGGGTTGAAAAACTATTCCCAAATTTGCCATTCTCAAAATTGTGGTGAACGGGAACAATGAGGAAAACATCTAATAAGGGACGCGGACGCGGAGGTGGACATGGTCGTGGTGGTGTTAGTGGACCCTCTGGTGCTGGGAGAGGACGTGGCCGTTCTGCCACAGCCACACGTCCCAGTGAACCAACTACCTCAGGTCCCAGTAGCCAGCAGAATTTACAGCGATATTTGGTGGGGCCCAATGCCGTTCTAAGGATGGTAAGGCCTGAGCAGGTACAGGCATTAGTCAATTGGGTGGCCGACAGTGGATCCAGCACGTTCACATTATCTCCCACCCAGTCTTCTGCAGAAAGCGCACAGATGGCGCATGAAAACCAAGCCCATCGGTCTGTAACATCACCCCCATGCATATCAAGGAAACTGTCTGAGCCTCAAGTTATGCAGCAGTCTCTTATGCTGTTTGAAGACTCTGCTGCCAGGGTTTCCCAAGGGCATCCACCTAGCCCTTCCCCAGGGGTGGAAGAGATAGAATGAACTAACGCACAACCACTTATGTTTCCTGATGATGAGGACATGGGAATACCACCTCAGCACGTCTCTGATGATGACGAAACACAGGTGCCAACTGCTGCGTCTTTCTGCAGTGTGCAGACTGAACAGGAGGTCAGGGATCAAGACTGGGTGGAAGACGATGCAGGGGACGATGAGGTCCTAGACCCCACATGGAATGAAGGTCGTGCCACTGACTTTCAGAGTTCGGAGGAAGAGGCAGTGGTGAGACCGAGCCAACAGCGTAGCAAAAGAGGGAGCAGTGGGCAAAATCAGAACACCCGCCGCCAAGAGACTCCGCCTGCTACTGACCGCCGCATCTGGGACCGAGCACCCCAAAGGCAGCTTCAAGGAGTTCCCTGGCATGGCACTTCTTCAAACAATGTGCTGACGACAAGACCCGAGTGGTTTGCACGCTGTGCCATCAGAGCCTGAAGCGAGGCATTAACGTTCTGAACCTTAGCACAACCTGTATGACCAGGCACCTGCATGCAAAGCATGAACTGCAGTGGAGTAAACACCTTAAAAACAAGGAACTCACTCAGGCTCCCCCTGCTACCTCTTCTGCTGCTGCCACCGCCTCGGCCTCTTCTGCTGCTGCCGCCGCCTCAGCCTCTTCCTCCGCCTCTGGAGGAACGTTGGCACCTGCCGCTTAGCAAAAATGGGATGTACCACCAACACCACCACCTGCGTCACCAAGCATCTCAACCATGTCACACGGCAGCGTTCAGCTCTCCATCTCATAAACATTTGAGAGAAAGCGTAAATTCCCACCTAGCCACCCTCGATCCCTGGCCCTGAATGCCAGCATTTCTAAACTACTGGCCTATGAAATGCTGTCATTTAGGCTGGTGGACACACACAGCTTCAAACAGCTCATGTCGCTTGCTGTCCCACAGTATGTTGTTCCCAGCCGGCACTACTTCTCCAAGAGAGCCGTGCCTTCCCTGCACAACCAAGTGTCCGATAAAATCAAGTGTGCACTGCGCAACGCCATCTGTGGCAAGGTCCACCTAACCACAGATACGTGGACCAGTAAGCACAGCCAGGGACGCTATATTGCCCTAACTGCACACTGGCTAAATGTAGTGGCGGCTGGGCCCCAGGCGGAGAGCTGTTTGGCGCGAGTCCTTTCCGGGGGGAAACACAGGACGATGACGATACGCCTCCCACAGAGGACAGCTTGTCCTTACCTCTGGGCAGCCTAGCACACATGAGCGACTACATGTTGCAGTGCCTGCGCAACGACAGCAGAGTTGCCCACATTTTAACGTGTGCGGACTACTGGGTTGTCACCCTGCTGGATCCCAGGTACAAAAACAATGTGCCCACCTTACTTCCTACACTGGAGCGTGATAGGAAGATGCGCGAGTACAAGCGCACGTTGGTAGACGCGCTACTAAGAGCATTCCCAAATGTCACAGGGGAACCAGTGGAAGCCCAAGGTGAAGGCAGAGGAGGAGCAAGAGGTCGCCAACGCAGCTGTGTCACGGCCAGCTCCTCTGAGGGCAGGGTTAGCATGGCAGAGATGTGGAAAAGTTTTGTCACCACGCCACAGCTAACTGCACCACCACCTGATACGGAACGTGTTAGCAGGAGGCAACATTTCACTAACATGGTGGAACAGTACCTGTGCACACCCCTCCACGTACTTACTGATGGTTCGGCCCCATTCAACTTCTGGGTCTCCAAATTGTCCACGTGGCCAGAGCTAGCCTTTTATGCCTTGGAGGTGCTGGCCTGCCCGGCGGCCAGCGTTTTGTCTGAACGTGTATTAAGCACGGCAGGGGGCGTCATTACAGACAAACGCAGCCGCCTGTCTACAGCCAATGTGGACAAGCTAATGTTCATAAAAATGAACCAGGCATGGATCCCACAGGACCTGTCCATCCCTTGTGCAGATTAGATATTAACTACCTCCCCTTAACAATATATTATTCTACTCCAGGGCACTTTCTCATTCAATACTATTTTTATTTTCATTTTACCATTATATTGCGGGGCAACCCAAAGTTGAATGAACCTCTCCTCTGCCTGGGTGCCGGGGCCTAAATGTGTGACAGTGGCCTGTTCTAGTGGTGGGTGACGTGAAGCCTGATTCTCTGCTATGACATGAAGACAGATTCTGCGCTGACATAAGGCCAGATTCTCTGTTACTGGACCTCTCTCCTCTGTCTGGGTGCCGGGGCCTAAATATGTGACAGTGGCCTGTTCCAGTGGTGGGTGACGTGAAGCCTGATTCTCTGCTATGACATGAAGACTGATTCTGCGCTGACATAAGGCCAGATTCTCTGTTACGGGACCTCTCTCCTCTGTCTGGGTGCCGGGGCCTAAATATGTGACAGTGGCCTGTTCCAGTGGTGGGTGACGTGAAGCCTGATTCTCTGCTATGACATGAAGACAGATTCTGTGCTGACATAAGGCCAGATTCTCTGTTACGGGACCTCTCTCCTCTACCTGGGTGCCTGGGCCTAAATGTATGAAAGTGGCCTGTTCCAGTGGTGGGTGACGTGAAGCCTGATTCTCTGCTATGACATGAAGACTGATTCTGCGCTGACATAAGGCCAGATTCTCTGTTACGGGACCTCTCTCCTCTGTCTGGGTGCCGGGGCCTAAATATGTGACAGTGGCCTGTTCCAGTGGTGGGTGACGTGAAGCCAGATTCTCTGCTATGACATGAAGACAGATTCTGTGCTGACATAAGGCCAGATTCTCTGTTACGGGACCTCTCTCCTCTGCCTGGGTGCCTGGGCCTAAATATGTGACAGTGGCCTGTTCCAGTGGTGGGTGACGTGAAGCCTGATTCTCTACTATGACATGAAGACTGATTCTGTGCTGACATAAGGCCAGATTCTCTGTTACGGGACCTCTCTCCTCTGTCTGGGTGCCGGGGCCTAAATATGTGACAGTGGCCTGTTCCAGTGGTGGGTGACGGAAGCCTGATTCTCTGCTATGACATGAAGACAGATTCTGTGCTGACATAAGGCCAGATTCTCTGTTACAGGACCTCTCTCCTCTGCCTGGGTGCCTGGGCCTAAATATGTGACAGTGGCCTGTTCCAGTGGTGGGTGACGTGAAGCCTGATTCTCTGCTATGACATGAAGACTGATTCTGCGCTGACATAAGGCCAGATTCTCTGTTACGGGACCTCTCTCCTCTGTCTGGGTGCCGGGGCCTAAATATGTGACAGTGGCCTGTTCCAGTGGTGGGTGACGTGAAGCCTGATTATCTGCTATGACATGAAGACAGATTCTGTGCTGACATAAGGCCAGATTCTCTGTTACGGGACCTCTCTCCTCTGCCTGGGTGCCTGGGCCTAAATATGTGACAGTGGCCTGTTCCAGTGGTGGGTGACGTGAAGCCTGATTCTCTGCTATGACATGAAGACTGATTCTGCGCTGACATAAGGCCAGATTCTCTGTTACGGGACCTCTCTCCTCTGCCTGGGTGCCTGGGCCTAAATATGTGACAGTGGCCTGTTCCAGTGGTGGGTGACGTGAAGCCTGATTCTCTGCTATGACATGAAGACAGATTCTGTGCTGACATAAGGCCAGATTCTCTGTTACGGGACCTCTCTCCTCTGTCTGGGTGCCGGGGCCTAAATATGTGACAGTGGCCTGTTCCAGTGGTGGGTGACGTGAAGCCTGATTCTCTGCTATGACATGAAGACTGATTCTGCGCTGACATAAGGCCAGATTCTCTGTTACGGGACCTCTCTCCTCTGCCTGGGTGCCTGGGCCTAAATATGTGACAGTGGCCTGTTCCAGTGGTGGGTGACGTGAAGCCTGATTCTCTGCTATGACATGAAGACAGATTCTGTGCTGACATAAGGCCAGATTCTCTGTTACGGGACCTCTCTCCTCTGTCTGGGTGCCGGGGCCTAAATATGTGACAGTGGCCTGTTCCAGTGGTGGGTGACGTGAAGCCTGATTCTCTGCTATGACATGAAGACTGATTCTGCGCTGACATGAAGCCAGATTCTCTGCTATGGCATGAAGAGACTGATTCTCTGCTGACATGAAGCCAGATTCTTTGCTATGGCATGAAGAGACTGATTCTCTGCTGACGTGAAGCCAGATTCTCTGCTATGGGACCTCTGTCCAATTGATATTGGTTAATTTTTTATTTTTTTTTAATTCATTTCCCTATCCACATTTGTTTGCAGGGGATTTACCTACATGTTGCTGCCTTTTGCAGCCCTCTAGCTCTTTCCTGGGCTGTTTTACAGCCTTTTTAGTGCCGAAAAGTTCGGGTCCCCATTGACTTCAATGGGATCCGGGTTCGGGTCGGGTTCGGATCCCGAATCCGAACATTTCCGGGAAGTTCGGCCGAACTTCTCGAACCCGAACATCCAGGTGTTCGCTCAACTCTACTTATAATTTAAATTATGAATGTTATTTTAAGAAAATATGATATGTAGTTGATTTAGAAGCAAAAAATGCAACAAATATTAAAAAAACGCACCAATAGAGAATAAAACGCATCATAAGAAATAACGCGTAAAAACCGCAACTAAAAAACGCATGCATAAAAATACTTGAAAATCAACAAAATCACATTGTTTATGAATTCTGGAATGATCATGGACAGTCAAAATAAGAAAAATACCTTCAAAATTGAGAAAAGAAGTATAGATGAGGAAGATCCACACTGGGGGAATCCATATTCCTTTTCTTCCAGGATACTGTTTTCCCATGATACCCTTTTTCCCATTATACCTTTTTTCACAAGACTATCGAGAGGTATAAAAACCCATCATTTACTTGTAAGGGGTGATGCCACTGAGGAAGGGGAGAGTTATCACCGAAACGCGTCTGGCTAAAGTTTCACCCCAGAAAGACTTGAACCCCGAACGGACAGTGCACTGTTAAATCCAAAGGACATCGAGGATTCAAACAAGACGCTCTATACTAACCTGCCTTTAATCAGCTGAAAGCCATCATTGGGGATATACCCTATACGAAACACAGAGTAATAAGACGCCGACATAGTAAAGACCGGGACGCCGGCCTAAAGTCGGAAGTGACAACTACTCCGAAAAACCAGCTGAACAAAAAGGACAGGTAAGCCCACAAGTGTGGGTTATTGGTACTGATTTCAAACTCACATCTTACAAAGAGATAATAATACAGTGCCTATATAGAGAACTATTGCATGTGACTATCGTATAAAGACTTTCACAACGTTGTTTTCTGAATGCGAATATAATCGGAAATTTGTGTGGAAAAATCTTTCCGAAGATCTTTCCGACAAGAATTTTTTCGGCAATCCTTGAAAAATTTTAACATAGATGTATGCAAAGATTCTCATGAAAAATTGAATATACAACAACCAGGAAACGCATGGACTGTAGTGATTAAAAGTGCAACGAGATAGTAATACAGTGCCTATATAGAGAACTATTGCATGCGATTTCGCATAAAGACTTTCCTAGTGTTTTTTCGAATGTAAATATAATCGGAACTTTGTGTGGAAAAATCTTTCCGAAAATTTTCGGAAAAATTATTTTCAGCAACTTTCAAAAATTTGAATAGGTTTTTCCGAAAATTATTTTCGGCAATTCTTGAAAAACTTGAATATAGATTTATGCGAAGATTTTCATGAGAAATTGAGTACACAATAGTCAGGAAATGCATGAATTGTAGTGATAAAGAGTGCGATTAACCGCCTCCGGACCGCCTAACGCAGGATCGCGTTCCGGAGGCGGCAGCCCTGCGCACAGTCACGCATATATGCGTCATCTCGCGAGATGCGAGATTTCCTGTGAACGCGCGCACACAGGCGCGCGCGTTCACAGAATCGGAAGGTAAGCGAGTGGATCTCCAGCCTGCCAGCGGTGATCGTTCGCTGGCAGGCTGGAGATGCGATTTTTTTAACCCCTAACAGGTATATTAGACGCTGTTTTGATAACAGCGTCTAATATGCCTGCTACCTGGTCCTCTGGTGGTCCATTTTGTTTGGATCGACCACCAGAGGACACAGGTAGCTCAGTAATATGTAGCATCAAACACCACTACACTACACCCCCCCCCCTGTCACTTATTAACCCCTTATTAACCCCTGATCACCCCTGATCACCCCATATAGACTCCCTGATCACCCCCCTGTCATTGATCACCCCCCTGTCATTGATCACCCCCCTGTAAGGCTGCATTCAGATGTCCGTATGTTTTTTACGGATACATGGATCGGATCCGTAAAACACATACGGTCATCTGAATGGAGCCTTATAGGGGGGTGATCAATGACAGGGGGGTGATCATCCCATATAGACTCCCTGATCACCCCCCTGTCATTGATCACCCCCCTGTCATTGATCACCCCCCTGTAAGGCTGCATTCAGATGTCCGTATGTTTTTTACGGATCCACGGATACATGGATCGGATCCGCAAAACACATACGGACATCTGAATGGAGCCTTATAGGGGGGTGATCACCCCATATAGACTCCCTGATCACCCCCCTGTCATTCAGACATTTTTTTGGCCCAAGTTAGCGGAATTTTTTTTTTTTCTTACAAAGTCTCATATTCCACTAACTTGTGTCAAAAAATAAAATCTCACATGAACTCACCATACCCCTCACGGAATCCAAATGCGTAAAATTTTTTAGACATTTATATTCCAGACTTCTTCTCACGCTTTAGGGCCCCTAGAATGCCAGGGCAGTATAAATACCCCACATGTGACCCCATTTCAGAAAGAAGACACCCCAAGGTATTCCGTGAGGGGCATATTGAGTCCATGAAAGATTGAAATTTTTGTCCCAAGTTAGCGGAAAGGGAGACTTTGTGAGAAAAATAAATAAATAATCAATTCTATGAACTCGCCATGCCCCTCATTGAATACCTTGGGGTGTCTTCTTTCCAAAATGGGGTCACATGTGGGGTATTTATACTGCCCTGGCATTTTAGGGGCCCTAAAGCGTGAGAAGAAGTCCGGGATCCAAATGTCTTAAAATGCCCTCATAAAAGGAATGTGGGCCCCTTTGCGCATCCAGGCTGCAAAAAAGTGTCACACATCTGGTATCGCCGTACTCAGGAGAAGTTGGGCAATGTGTTTTTGGGTGTCATTTTACATATACCCTTGCTGGGTGAGATAAATATCTTGGTCAAATGCCAACTTTGTATAAAAAATGGGAAAAGTTGTCTTTTGCCGAGATATTTCTCTCACCCAGCATGAGTATATGTAAAAAGACACCCCAAAACACATTGCCCAACTTCTCATGAATACGGCGATACCACATGTGTGACACTTTTTTGCAGCCTAGGTGGGCAAAGGGGCCCACATTCCAAAGAGCACCTTTAGGATTTCACAGGTCATTTACCTACTTACCACACATTAGGGCCCCTAGAATTCCAGGGCAGTATAATTACCCCACAAGTGACCCCATTTTGGAAAGAAGACACCCCAAGGTATTCCGTGAGGGGCATGGCGAGTTCCTAGAATTTTTTATTTTTTGTCACAAGTTAGCGGAAAATTATGGTTTTTTTTTTCTTACAAAGTCTCATATTCCACTAACTTGTGACAAAAAATAAAAACTTCCATGAACTCACTATGCCCATCACGAAATACCTTGGGGTGTCTTCTTTCCAAAATGGGTTCACTTGTGGGGTAGTTATACTGCCCTGGCATTTTAGGGGCCCGAATGCGTGAGAAGTGGTTTGAAATCAAAATCTGTAAAAAAAAAAATGGCCGATGAAATCCGAAAGGTGCTCTTTGGAATGTGGGCCCCTTTGCCCACCTAGGCTGCAAAAAAGTGTCACACATCTGGTATCACCGTACTCAGGAGAAGTTGGGCAATGTGTTTTGGGGTGTCTTTTTACATATACCCATGCTGGGTTAGAGAAATATCTTGGCAAAAGACAACTTTTCCCATTTTTTATACAAAGTTGGCATTTGACCGAGATATTTATCTCACCCAGCATGGGTATATGTAAAATGACACCCCAAAACACATTGCCCAACTTCTCCTGAGTACAGAAATACCAGATGTATAACACTTTTTTGCAGCCTAGGTGGGCAAAGGGGCCCACATTCCAAAGAGCACCTTTCGGATTTCACCCGCCATTTTTTACAGATTTTGATTTCAAACTACTTCTCACGCATTCGGGCCCCTAAAATGCCAGGGCAGTATAACTACCCCACAAGTGACCCCATTTTGGAAAGAAGACACCCCCAGGTATTTCGTGATGGGCATAGTGAGTTCATGGAAGTTTTTATTTTTTGTCACAAGTTAGTGGAATATGAGACTTTGTAAGAAAAAAAAAAAAAAAAATCATCATTTTCCGCTAACTTGTGACAAAAAATAAAAAATTCTAGGAACTTGCCATGCCCCTCACGGAATACCTCACGGCTATAACTTTTACCCAAACCATTTTTTTTTTACCCAAACATTTTTTTTTTTATCAAAGACATGTAGAACAATAAATTTTGAGAAAAATTTATATATGGATGTCGTTTTTTTTTACAAAATTTTACAACTGAAAGTGAAAAATGTCATTTTTTTGCAAAAAAAAACGTAAAATTTTGATTAATAACAAAAAAAGTAAAAATGTCAGCAGCAATGAAATACCAACAAATGAAAGCTCTATTAGTGAGAAGAAAAGGAGGTAAAATTCATTTGGGTGGTAAGTTGCATGACCGAGCAATAAACGGTGAAAGTAGTGCAGAAGTGTAAAAAGTGACCTGGTCATTAAGGGTGTTTAAGCTATGGGGGCTGAGGTGGTTAATTTGCATATTCTGTTGTTAAGATCTGCAATCGAATATACACAGACCATACTGTATAACATTGCAGGTCCACATGCTATTAAAAACACTCAGAGCATTATACTTGTTTAGGATACATACTAGCAACTGTAATGAGTTGATTTGAACAATATAAGAGCAACTACAACTATTTTATTCACAATTGTATTTTATTATATTTGTATTTTATTGTATTTTATTATATTTTATCAAACGTAGTCATAATAAATTGTTTCAAACTCCGTGGGGCTCCGCATGCTTGAGTGTGCCAATCCTATATCGACAATTACACAATTTGAAGGGTGAATTCATCAGATTGTGCACCTCTTATGGTTGTGGGGCTAGTGAGCTATTTCCAAGATACCTACCAAGTTTCTACCTCTCTTTTTTCACACATTGGATCCTGTCTATGTAGCAGCTGTAAGGCCTGTATGACATAGTCCCTATTGTGCATCAGAATTTGCTTATGATTTGGTAGCCAAAAGCAGGAGTGGGTACAAAACACAGAAGAAATGCAAATATTCCATTCACGTGTCATCTCTGTTTTGGATCCACTCCTGTTTTTTTTTTTTGGCCTTAGCAGTACTGATGGTATACTTACAAATGCTGAGCGAGTGGAGGCAGATGCTCAACAGACAGGATCTGTTTTTTGGGAGTTATTGTTCTGATGGATCAGAGGAAGGGCAAAATAATCACAAACTTACTGCTGACCCCCTCTCCACTCTGTCAGGGGTGCTCTACTTGTATCAGCGTTTAATAGAACAGGTTCTATAGAAATCTATGTGGAATCAGCTTATGATGGTATAAAAGGGTGCGCTCTTTAACGCTATAGTAGGGTCTTGGGCCTCTGCACGGTTCTTTATACCTGGCGCTAACATTGACCTGTAAGGCTGAGTTTACACTTGAGTTATTTGTTCAGTTTTGGCCCCATAACTGCCCAAATAAGTGAAGTGATTTTAACCACCTCAGCCCCCAGTGCTTAAACACCCTGAAAGACCAGGCCACTTTTTACACTTCTGACCTACACTACTTTCACCGTTTATTACTCGGTCATGCAACTTACCACCCAAATGAATTTTACCTCCTTTTCTTCTCACTAATAGAGCTTTCATTTGGTGGTATTTCATTGCTGCTGACATTTTTACTTTTTTTGTTATTATTCTAAATTTAACAATTTTTTTGCAAAAAAATGACATTTTTCACTTTCAGTTGTCAAATTTTGCAGAAAAAACGACATCTCTATAAAAATTTTGCTCTTAATTTATTGTTCTACATGTCTTTGATAAAAAAAAAATGTTTGGGTAAAAAAAAAATGGTTTGGGTAAAAGTTATAGCGTTTACAAACTATGGTACAAAAATGTGAATTTCCGCTTTTTGAAGCAGCTCTGACTTTCTGAGCACCTGTCATGTTTCCTGAGGTTCTACAGTGCCCAGACAGTACAAACACCCCACAAATGACCCCATTTCGGAAAGTAGACACCCTAAGGTATTCGCTGATGGGCATAGTGAGTTCATAGAACTTTTTATTTTTTGTCACAAGTTAGCGGAAAATGATGATTTTTTTATTTATTTATTTTTTCTTACAAAGTCTCATATTCCACTAACTTGTGACAAAAAATAAAAACTTCCATGAACTCACTATGCCCATCAGCGAATACCTTGGGGTGTCTTCTTTCCAAAATGGGGTCACTTGTGGGGTAGTTATACTGCCCTGGCATTCTAGGGGCCCAAATGTGTGGTAAGGAGTTTGAAATCAAATTCTGTAAAAAATGACCAGTGAAATCCGAAAGGTGCTCTTTGGAATATGGGCCCCTTTGCCCACCTAGGCTGCAAAAAAGTGCCACACATGTGGTATCTCCGTATTCAGGAGAAGTTGGGGAATGTGTTTTGGGGTGTCATTTTACATATACCCATGCTGGGTGAGATAAATATCTTGGTCAAATGCCAACTTTGTATAAAAAAATGGGAAAAGTTGTCTTTTGCCAAGATATTTCTCTCACCCAGCATGGGTATATGTAAAATGACACCCCAAAACACATTCCCCAACTTCTCCTGAATACGGAGATACCAGATGTGTGACACTTTTTTGCAGCCTAGGTGGGCAAAGGGGCCCATATTCCAAAGAGCACCTTTCGGATTTCACTGGTCATTTTTTACAGAATATGATTTCAAACTCCTTACCACACATTTGGGCCCCTAGAATGCCAGGGCAGTATAACTACCCCACAAGTGACCCCATTTTGGAAAGAAGACACCCCAAGGTATTCGCTGATGGGCATAGTGAGTTCATGGAAGTTTTTATTTTTTGTCACAAGTTAGTAGAATATGAGACTTTGTAAGAAAAAAAAAAAAAAAAAATCATCATTTTCCACTAACTTGTGACAAAAAATAAAAATTCTAGGAACTCGCCATGCCCCTCATGGAATACCTTGGGGTGTCTTCTTTCCAAAATGGGGTCACTTGTGGGGTAGTTATACTGCCCTGGCATTCTAGGGGCCCAAATGTGTGGTAAGGAGTTTGAAATCAAATTCTGTAAAACATGACCAGTGAAATCCGAAAGGTGCTCTTTGGAATATGGGCCCCTTTGCCCACCTAGGCTGCAAAAAATTGCCACACATGTGATATCTCCGTATTCAGGAGAAGTTGGGGAATGTGTTTTGGGGTGTCATTTTACATATACCCATGCTGGGTGAGAGAAATATCTTGGCAAAAGACAACTTTTCCCATTTTTTTATACAAAGTAGGCATTTGACCAAGATATTTCTCTCACCCAGCATGGGTATATGTAAAATGACACCCCAAAACACATTCCCCAACTTCTCCTGAGTACGGAGATACCAGATGTGTGACACTTTTTTGCAGCCTAGATGCGCAAAGGGGCCCATATTCCTTTTATGAGGGCATTTTTAGACATTTTGATCCCAGACTTCTTCTCACGCTTTAGGGCCCCTAGAATGCCAGGGCAGTATAAATACCCCACATGTGACCCCATTTTGAAAAGAAGACACCCCAATGTATTCAATGAGGGGCATGGCGAGTTCATAGAATTTATTTTTTTTTGGCACAAGTTAGCGGAAATTGATTTTATTTATTTTTTTCTCACAAAGTCTCCCTTTCCGCTAACTTGGGACAAAAATTTCAAACTTTCATGGACTCAATATGCCCCTCACGGAATACCTGGGGGTGTCTTCTTTCCGAAATGGGGTCACATGTGGGGTATTTATACTGCCCTGGCATTCTAGGGGCCCTAAAGCGTGAGAAGAAGTCTGAAATATAAATGTCTAAAAATTTTTACGCATTTGGATTCCGTGAGGGGTATGGTGAGTTCATGTGAGATTTTATTTTTTGACACAAGTTAGTGGAATATGAGACTTTGTAAAAAAAATAAAAATTTCCGCTAACTTGGGCCAAAAAAATGTCTGAATGGAGCCTTACAGGGGGGTGATCAATGACAGGGGGTGATCAATGACAGGGGGGTGATCAATGACAGGGGGGTGATCAATGACAGGGGGGTGATCAATGACAGGGGGGTGATCAGGGAGTCTATATGGGGTGATCACCCCCCTGTCATTGATCACCCCCCTATAAGGCTCCATTCAGATGTCCGTATGTGTTTTGCGGATCCGATTCATGTATCCGTGGATCCGTAAAAATCATACGGACATCTGAATGCAGCCTGACAGGGGGGGTGATCAATGACAGGGGGGGTGATCAATGACAAGGGGGGTAATTAATGACAGGGGGGGTGATCAGGGAGTCTATATGGGGTGATCACCACAGTCATTGATCACGCCCCTGTAAGGCTCCATTCAGACGTCCGTGTGCGTTTTGCGGATCCGATCCATCTATCAGTGGATCCGTAAAAATCATGCGGACATCTGAATGGAGCTTTACAGGGGTGTGATCAATGACAGGGGGGTAATCAATGACAGGGGGGTGATCAGGGAGTCTATATGGGGTGATCACCACAGTCATTGATCACGCCCCTGTAAGGCTCCATTCAGACGTCCGTGTGCGTTTTGCGGATCCGATCCATCTATCAGTGGATCCGTAAAAATCATGCGGACGTCTGAATGGAGCTTTACAGGGGTGTGATCAATGACAGGGGGGTAATCAATGACAAGGGGGTGATCAGGGAGTCTATATGGGGTGATCACCACAGTCATTGATCACGCCCCTGTAAGGCTCCATTCAGATGTCCATGTGCGTTTTGCGGATCCGAACCATCTATCAGTGGATCCGTAAAAATCATGCGGACGTCTAAATGGAGCTTTACAGGGGGGTGATCAATGACAGGGGGGTAATCAATGACAGGGGGGTGATCAGGGAGTCTATATGGGGTGATCACCACAGTCATTGATCACGCCCCTGTAAGGCTCCATTCAGACGTCCGTGTGCATTTTGCGGATCCGATCCATCTATCAGTGGATCCGTAAAAATCATGCGGACGTCTAAATGGAGCTTTACAGGGGGGTGATCAATGACAGGGGGGTAATCAATGACAGGGGGGTGATCAGGGAGTCTATATGGGGTGATCAGGGGTGATCAGGGGTGATCAAGGGTGAATAAGGGGTTAATAAGTGACGGGGGGGGGTGTAGTGTAGTGTGGTGCTTGGTGCAACATATTACTGAGCTACCTGTGTCCTCTGGTGGTCGATCCAAACAAAGGGGACCACCAGAGGACCAGGTAGCAGGTATATTAGACGCTGTTATCAAAACAGCGTCTAGTATACCTGTTAGGGGTTAAAAAAAATCACATCTCCAGCCTGCCAGCGAACGATCGCCGCTGGCAGGCTGGAGATCCACTCTCTTACCTTCCGTTCCTGTGAGCGCGCGCGCCTGTGTGCGCGCGTTCACAGGAAATCTCGGCCATCGCGAGAGGACGCGCCGGCGCGTCCACTCGGAATGAATCAACCACCTCCAGAACGCGTCTATGCGTACAGCGGTCCGGAGGTGGTTAAGAGCGATGCCTGTCATCTGAGTGTCATACTGACTCACAGTACTGTCTCACTACCACAGCAGAGTCCCTATGCATATTTCTGCAAGGCACACTGTTCTACATCACTATACAGGCTCTCAGCAGCCAGGAAATAGATGTTTTTTAACACGATTACATTTTGATCGAATCAAATCTTTTTGGGAAATTCAGCGAACCTTTTGTATATAATTTTGAGTTATTTGGTCAGTTTTGGCCCCAAAACTGCCCAAATAAGTCAAGTGTGAAGCGATTCTAAGAGCGACGCCTGTCATCTGCGTGTCATACTGACTCACACTACCACAATAGACTCCCAATGCATGTTTCTGCAAGGCACAGTGTTCTACACAGGCTCTCTGCAGCCAGGAAATAGCTGTTTTTTAACGCAATTTGTCACAAATAAATTCGGATCGAATCTTTTTGGAAGATTTGGTGAATCGACAAATCGAATTTTTGAGAAATTCACTCATCTCTACATTTAGTATAACTAGTTCAAAAATAACAATAACAATGCTGTGTTTGCGGTGAAATGTCTTTGAGCTATGCATTTAGTATCACTAGCTCGACAATAACATTTTTGCAGTAAAATGTCTTTGCTACACATGGTCTGATGCAGTAATGCGACCTCTAACACACATATAACAATAAAGTGTTTCCGGTGAAATGTCTTTGATCTATGCATTTAGTAAAATTGGTTCATATGTTTGTATCAAAATTTCTTTGATGCAGTAATGATTTTGAAGAAATAAATAAACAGCAGAGTGATATAGTGACACTGAAGTGATGGCTTACCTTACCATTTTTCCACACAATTACTTTTTTCTTTAGCATGATTCGCTCGTCCTCCTCTAGTGGTTTCATAATATGTGCCACCAGTTTTTTAAAAAGGGTTGTTGTTGTCATAACCCAATTTTGTATGTACAGATCAGAGGGAAGTTCTCCTCTTTCATTAAAGTAAATATCCCGTCCAATGCAATCTTTGTAGTGAACTCGTCTTATATACTTGTTCATCTATTGTGAAGAGAGAATATACATTGCTGATGACAGGTTAGATTAAGGGCTCAGTTGGGATGAACTGTTCTACTACTTGATAGTATGTGACTAGCTCATGACAATTTACTGCTTGCTAAGGATTCAGAGTGAATAAGGCTGACCCAGAAGGATAGCTTGTTATCAGCTGTTACTCAGAGGGAAACAGCTCCACGTGTACTCTTGTATATTCCTTCTGAACTGTTAACTTGTGTTGAGCGTGAATATTCAAATAGCGAATTTTAATCGCGAATATCGGCAATTCGAGAATTTGCGAATATTTCGAATATAGTGCTATATAGTCGTAAAATCGAATAATCGTTTTTTTTTTTAACACAGTACACATCAGGTGATTATCTCTCCCTTCTTCTTGCTTGTGGGCCAATGAGAAGGCTGCAATGTCTTTGTCTGAGCTTAGCAACATCCCTAGCAACCAATAGGAAAGTTGCCTTCCCCTTACTATATAAGCAGTTATGAAAGAGACAGCAGTGTCATCGCTGTGCTCTGTGCTTTGTTGTATTACATTAGACAGTTAACTTCAGATAGTTAGGGGGAGATAGTCAGTGTAGGTTAGATGAGTCTATAGTGTAGCTGATAGGTTCCAGTGCAGGGTGTTAGGCAGTGTGATAGAGGTTTCCGTCTCCCACCTCAAGTTACGTCTTCCAAGTGTTGATTGACAGGACATCGCTAATGTCAGCCAGTTTAATACTAAAAATTTCTCTGACAGAAACCCTTTAAATTATGCCAACTCTAATAGTGACAATTTGGGTTGACACTTCTGGCCTGACTGTGACATGCAGTGATCTCTTCTTGGCACAAAGTGTTGAAATCAAGGCTGCATTTAAGGCCTCATGCACACAACCAAGCTGTGTTTTGCGGTCCGCAAATTGCGGGTCTGCTAAATAGGGATGACGGCTGTGTGGAATGGGCCGTCCACCAGGGATGTGCACACATAGGGCTCAAAGGCCCCTGCCCCCTTCTGCCCCTGTCCCTTCAATGCCCCTTTTTTTCTATGTTGTCCCAAACCCAGGGCCATCTTTAACGATGGGCAAAAGGGGCAGCTGCCCCGGACCCAGTTGTTCCTGGGGGACCCAAAGGCAGCTGCCTCTTGAGCCCCGCTGGCCACTGTGCACAATTTCAATTACATCAGGTGACGTGCCGCAGGGGAGGGGGCCGTTCACTCTAGGTGTCAGGCTGTCAGCTACAGGGGGGTGCTGCCATGCCTGCCTGCGTGCCAGTAAAGTATAGTATTCTGACAGAACACCAGCACTCCAGAGCCAACTGTGAGAGAGTGAGAGCTGTGGGAGAAAGGACCTTACATGAGATCATCACCATGTGAGCAGTAACATAGCAATATTACTGGTCACCAGGGCCGGTGCAAGGATTTTTGCCAACACAAGCGAAGCTACATTTTGGCGCCCCCACCCCCCTCGCAGCTCACCTGGCCCTGGTCCCGTCTGCAACAGCTGGCTTCTCCTCTGTGTGGTCCTGGTGTCTTCTCTCTGCTTCAGACAATAGCTGTTTTTTTGGACCTCTAAGATGCACCTAGGTTTTAGAGGAGGATAATAAGAAAAAAATCTTTTCCATTACACCTCAGGTCAGACCAGCAATCAGACCCCCAATGTTAATCATACCTCAGCTCACAGCCCCAATCAGACCCCCAATGTTAATCAGACCTCAGATTAGACCCCTATGTCAGCCATCAGCCCCCCATGTCAGCCATCAGCCCCCCCATGTCAGCCATTAGCCCCCCATGTCAGCCATTAGCCCCCCATGTCAGCCATTAGCCCCCCATGTCAGCCATCATCCCCCATCCATCAGCCCCCCATGTAAGCCATCATGCCCCCCATGTCACATTCCCCCTCCATGTCAAATCACCCCCCTATGTCACATCAGCCCTCCCTGGCACATTTCTCCCCCTCCTTTTTACATAATCCCCTCTGTCACATCACCCCCAAGTCAGATTTCTCCCCCATGTCAGATTTCTCCCCCTCCATGTCACATTTCTCCCCCTCCATGTCACATTTCTCCCCCTCAAGGCCTCAATGTCACATTTTTCCCCCTCCATGTCAAATCACCTATGTCACATCTCTCCCCCTCCATCCATGTCATATCCCCTCCTTCGTGTCACATCATGATCACATCATTACCCCCTATTGTGTCATATTTCAGTCCCCCCAATGGCACATCACCCCCCCCCCCCGGCCGGCCCTGGCCCTATCCCCATGTCACAGACTACAGACAGTGTCCCCCCTCCCATCATGTCACGGTCACCACCCCTCCATTTATGATTGTTGTTTGTGTATTATTTTTAAAACACATTTATGCCGTGCACTCTGGTGCTAGTGCGCTTATCAGTGATCACCTACCCACCTGTCCTGCTGCTTCGGCAAACTGGCTGTGTGTGAGTCAGACTCACAGACACAGTCAGTCGCCAGTCACACCCCCCTGGCCTGTCCCCGTGACCGTATTGCCGGGCCCGTGCGCTCTGTGAGTGAGGGCCAGGGCCACACGCAGGCTGGGGCGGGAGGCCGGCGGCGCTGCGGTGCAACTAAAAATAAGTTCATTTTTCCGCCCTCCCCCAGGGTGCGCCCTAAGGCAGGCGCTTGGTCTGCCTTATGGTAGCACCGGCCCTGCTGGTCACATGGCTATGAGATACCCTCAGGTCTATAAATATTGGGACATTAACACAATTCTAACATTTTTGGCTCTATACACCACCACAATGGATTTGAAATGAAACAAACAAGATGCGCTTTACCTGCAGACTGTCAGCTGTAATTTGAGGGTATTTACATCCAAATCAGGTGAACGGTGTAGGAATTACAAAATTAATGGAACAAAAGTAATGGGAAAATTGGTTCTCAGCTGTTCCATTGCCATCAGTGAAGCATGGTGGTGGTAGTGTCATGGTGTGGGCATGTATGGCTGCCAATGGAACTGGATCTCTTGTATTTATTGGTGATGTGACTGCTGACAAAAGCAGCAGAATTCAGAAGTGTTTCGGGCAATATTATCTGCTCATATTCAGCCAAAGTCTACATGCACACGACCGTATGTGTTTTGCGGTCCGCAAATTGTGGATCTGCAAAAAAAAGTATGACGTTCCGTATGACATCCGTTTTTTTTTTTCCGGATTCATTGTAATAATGCCTATCCTTGTCCGCAAACTAGAAAAAAAAATAGGACATGCACTATTTTTTTTGCGGGGCAACGGAACGGACATACTGATGCGGACAGCATCAAAAGCCCTTCAAAATGTCTGTGCACGTCCCTTCCGTCCACAATAGAAATGCCTATTCTTGTCTGCAAAACGGACAAGAATAGGACATGTTCAATTTTTTTGTGCGGGGACACAGAATGGAGCAACGGTGCTGTCCACTTCTTTTGTGGCCCCATTGAAGGGAATGGGTCCACATCCGAGCCACAAAAAATGCGGCTTAGATGCAGAACCAAACCACGGTTATGTGCATGAGGCCTTAAGGAAATCTGTCAACTCCAAAATCAGAGTAAGCACACTGCCATGTAAGATAGGAGCCTGGAAGCATAACTTTATTTGTGAAAATCCAATTCTAAAACAAATGTTTATTTTTCATTTTATGCAAATAAGGTCATAGGTGCACCATGGGCGGGGCCTCTCCGTTTGGCTTCCCTTGCAGAAGGGGGAGGCCCTAACTGACATTATGGCAGAACGAAGTACATCGAATGGAGTGGTCTAGCCCATATTTCACCAAAACCTAATTTGCATAAAAATTAAAATAATTTTTCAGGGTTAGATCACCTGATTTTTGCTCACTTGTAGTCTCTCTATGCATTTCTATGATGTGTTGTATTTCCTGTACAGGTGAACTCACAATTTTTTTTTCTGTCTGTGCCATTCACCATGTAAGGTGACCTTCTGTTATTGCACACGTGTCCCAATAAAGCCAGTTCCCGTTACTCCACAACGTCTGTTCTGAATTGACTCTGCTGCACTCAGCAATCATACTCTGCAATAGGTTATGGGCCCAGTGACCGGATAAAGCCCAGTGACCAGGTGCGGCCTAGGCAGAACAAAGCCCCGAACGGGAGACAGTGTGGTTGATTTGGAGATCGACATAAGGAAGCTTTCCAGTTACATCTCCTGTAGACAAGTAAGACTGTTCATACAGTCCTTATCAAAAGTTTAAGACCACTTGAAAAATGGCAAAAAATCATATTTAGCATGGCTGGATCTTAACAAGGTTCCAAGTAGAGCTTCAACATGCAACAAGAAGAAATGAGAGGGAGACAAAACATTTTTTGAGCATTCAATTAATTGAAAATAACGATTAAACTGAAACAGGCTGTTTTTCAGCTGATCCAAATTTTAGGACCACATGCCTTTAAAAGGCCAAATCTGTGCAAAGATATGAATTAATTGTCATTTTCTGTCAGGTAGTCACACATTGTGATGGCAAAGGCAAAACTCTCCCTTTTTGAACGTGGTCGGGTTGTTGAACTGCATAAGCAGGGTCTCTCACAGCGCGCCATCGCTGCTGAGGTGGGACGCAGTAAGACAGTCATTTGGAATGATCCTGAGGGTTATGGAACAAAAAAGTCAAGTGGAAGACCCCAAAAAATGTCATCAGCACTGAGCCGGAGGATCCAATTGGCTGTCCGTCAAGACACTGGACGATCCTCGACCCAAATTAAGGCCCTTACTGGTGCTGACTGCAGCCCCATAACCATCAGACGACATCTGAAGGGCATCAAAAACAAAAAAACATCTTCAAAGACCTCGTCTCCTTGAACGCCACAGAACTTCTCATTTGGACTTTGCAAGAGAGCACCAAACATGGGACATTCAAAGGTGGAAGAAAGTTTTATTCTCTGATGAGAATTTTTTTTAACCTTGATGGTCCTGATGGTTTACTGGCATGACAAGCAGATCCCACCTGAGATGTTTTCTACGCGCCACAGTGGTCTGGGGTGCTTTTTCCTTCAGTGGAACAATGGAGCTTCAGGAATTGCAGGGGCGTCAAACGGCCGCTGGCTATGTCCAGATGTTGCAGAGAGCATTCCTCATGACTGAGGGCCCTCGTCTGTGTGGTAACGACTGGGTTTTTCAACAGGACAACGCTACAGTACACAATGCCCGCAGGACAAGGGACTTCTTCCAGGAGAAAATCACTCTTTTGGCCCATCCTGTGTGTTCCCCTGATCTAAATTCAATTGAGAACCTTTGTGGATGGATGGCAAGAGAAGTTTACAAAAATGGACAACAGTTCCAGACAGTAGATGGCCTTCGTGCGGTCGTCTTCACCACTTGGAGAAATGTTCCCACACACCTCATGGAAACGCTTGCATCAAGCATGCCAAATTGAATTTTTGAAGTGATAAACAATAATGGCGGAGCTACTCATTACTGAGTTCATGTTTGGAAGTTGGATATCTGTTTTTGGGGGGTTTAGTTTTTTTTTGGAGGTGTGGTCCTAAACTTTGAATCAGCTGAAAAACAGCCTGTTTCAGTTTATTCGTTGTTTTCATTAAATTGAATGCTCAAAAAATGTTTTGTCTCACTCCCATTTCTTCTTTTTGCATGTTGAAGCTCTACTTGGAACCTTGTTAAGATCCAGCGATGCTAAATATGATTTTTTGCCATTTTTCAAGTGGTCTTAAACTTTTGATCAGGACTGTATATAAAGGAGGGAGAATGGCCAGAAGTTAAAGGCCTCCTGCACACAACCGTATTTTCTTTCCTTTTCCATTCCGTTTTTTGCGTTCCGTTTGTGGTCCGTATGCGGAACCATTCACTTCAATCGGTCCGCAAAAACAACGGAAGGTACTCCATATGCATTCTGTTTCCGTATTTCCATTCAAAGATAGAACATGTCCTATTATTGCCCGCAAATCACTTTCTATGGCTCCATTCAAATCAATGGTTCCGCAAAAAAAAATGGAATGCATCCGTATGTCTTCCGTATCCATTCTGCTTTTGCAGAACCATCTATTGAAAATGTAATGCCCAGCCCAATTTTTTATTGTACTTACTGTTTAAACATTATTGTATGCTTCCGTTTGCGATCTGCAAAAAACGGATCACAAGCAGAAACTAAATGAAAAAACTGAACGACAAAACGGAACGGAAACACTACTGAAACAAACAAAAAAAAACTGAAAAACTGATCGGTTTAAAACGGTCAGCAAAACCATACGTCGTGTGCAAGAGGCCAAACTCTCAGTGGCCAAGCTGAACAGTGACAATTATCAGCTATGGAAGTTTAAAGTGGAAATGCTATTATCCAGAGAAGTGAGGCTGGACGCGACAGAGTTAAAGGGAGGCCGACATGGGGGGTTTTGGTGGAAGGGGCCCAGACAGAAATGGGTTAACGTTAGTTAGCACAGGAAAGGGGCCAATGAGGGGTTGGCCTTAGGTAATAAATAAGTGAGAGTGTGGGAGAGCGGGCGCCATTTTGGTAACACAGGAGGAACAGAACTGAACTGGAGCTGAACTGTGTGCTTACCGGCAAGATGTCCCAGGATGTGGAGGAGCTATTGCGGCAGCTGCGGGCAGCGGCGGAGGCCCGAGGACCAGAGTGGCTACAGGAACAGGTAGCCGGCCTGTTGCAGGGGGAAGGGCGGGTACAGTTAACCCGCAACCCAGCGCGAGAGGGCCGCGGCGGGTACGGCCGCCGGCGCGCCTTAGCCCTGAAGAGACTGGGGTGCGGCGACGGGTCAGGAGCCCCTCAGGGGACTCTCCACGCCGGGAGGTTTGCAGGCCTCCTGCTTCCATGTCGTTCGGGGTGCCTTTGGCGGAGGGCAGAGACTGTGGGTCCTACAACCGAGTAGAGTTTTTTGGGTATAGTTATAGATACAGTTAAGATGGAGTGTCATTTGCCGGAAGACAAGGTGCAGGATTTGAGGGCGGCGGTGGCGGAAGCGTTGAGGGACTTGCAGTCCCTTCTTGTGAAATTGAATATTGCTTGTCGCATTATTCCTATGGACCATATTTTTTGTAGGTGGTTGGTGTCGGCCACGGGTGGGGTTGTTGCTCCACATCATTTTATTAGGCTGGGCCAGGAGTTGAAGGGGGATTTGGTGGTGTGGGACAGGTTTTTAAAGCAATTTAACGGCAGGGCGCTAGTGTTGGGAGCCGCGGTTGATGGTTTTGATTTTGAGTTGTTTACGGATGCAGCGGGGGGGGGAAGCTGGTTTTGGGGCGTATTGTCAGGGGCAGTGGTGCACGGGGAGATGACCGGAGTCTTGGATTAGTAGGGGTTGGGTACGGAATGTAGCGCTGCTGGAACTATTTCCGATAGTGTTGGCAGTGACGCTTTGGAGTAATGAGTTCAAAAATAAAAAAAAGTTTGTTTTCATTGCGACAATCTGGGGGTGGTGCAGGCGATCAATGGTTTGTCTGCCTCTTCGCCACTGGTAGTTCGTTTATTGCAGCATTTGGTTTTACGTTGTTTGTTGCTTAATGCTTGTATTGTGTCTGTCCATGTCTATGTGCCGGGGATTTCTAATGGCATTGCTGACGCACTTTTTCGTTTGCAGTGGGAGCGTTTTTGTCCGCTGGCCCCAGAAGCGAATGCAGAAGGCTTGGTGTGTCCAGAGTCCCTGTGGGAGCTCTTGGAGGTACGGTAGCGGGACTTTTGAGGAACTCTTTGAGTGAGGGGACATGGCGGGCTTACAGTAGGGCGTGGCGTACTTGGGAGCAGTGGTGTGGGGATTTGGAGGTGGGAGTAGATGCCGGGGAGATACCTTTTTGTTATGTTGAGGAAAATGGTTGGTCTGTAGCGCAGAAAAATAGTTGTATGGCGGGTTTGGCGTTCGGTTTTAAATTGCGGGGTTTGCAGGATGTTACTAAGGCATTCTTGGTTCGGCAAGTGTTAAAGGGGTGCAGACAGGGTAGGCGGAAAGTTGATTCTAGGCGGCCGGTGTCTATTTCTTAGTTTTTTACGCTTAGGTGTTCAGGCGGGTTCAGTGGGCAGGTCACCCAGTGAGGTGTGGTTGTTTAGATTAGCTTTTACACTAACCTTTTTCGGAGCATTTCGCTTGGGGAAACTAGTTTGCAAAAGTGTGTATTGGGGGGGATTAAATGGAGATGATGTTGATCTGTACGGGGATAGGGTGGTGGTTCGGATTCGGTTTTCCAAAACGGACAGGGAGGGTAGAGGTTGCTGTGTTACGTTGTTTGAGGTTCCAGGGTGTCTGGTATGTCCAGTCAAGTGCCTGAGGGAGTACAGATCCGGTTCAAGATTTGTGGGAGGCCCCCTTCTCAGACACGAGGATGGATCCTTCTTGTCCCGGTTCCAATTTATAGCGGTTTTTAAGAAGTGCTTGAGAGCTTTGCGAATGGACTCTGGCGATTTCACAGGTCATTTTTTCGGATCGGGGCAGCCACGGAGGTGGCTAGTTTAGGCATGAGTGATTAGGTGATCAAAAGGATTGGTAAGTGGGAATCGGCCCGGTTTAGTTTGTATGTGAGGTTGGGAGTTATGTAAGGGATAGGGGTTTTTTTGTGACTAATATGCGTTGTTTGTTTTGTGTTTCAGGGAACGCTGCAGTGCTGGTTTGGATTTTAGGTCACTCATTTGTGTTTTGGGGGGCACTGAGAGCGGACGTCCGGCCGAACGGGCGGCAACTGAGGTTTGAGCGGGACGTTGTGGTAATCAGGTGGCTCGGGCGTAGAGGTATGTTGTGGGGTTCTGTGCTGCAGGAACTGCATCATTACACGCATTTAGACCGGGCTCCCGACATCCTAGTGTTACACGTTGGGGGCAATGATTTGGGAGTTAGGCCCTGTGGAGAACTGATCAGAGACATTAAATTTGATCTTCTGAGTTTGTGGTCCCTTTTTCTGGCTCTGATAACGGTGTTGTCAGGGAACAGAGAGGAAGGAAAGAGGGTGCACTCTGACTCCACCCTCAACCCCTGTCCCTGCCTACTTACACTACCCACCCTAGGCGACGGGGCGTAACTGGGCGATGGTCCCTTACTTACATAAGTGCACAGAGGAAAGATACGGAAGTTCAACAAGCCAAGGGTCAGAACCAGGAGAAGCGGGAGTGCAAATGAAGCGGGCAAATGTAAAGTCAACAGTCAGAGCCGAGGTCAATCCAGGAGAGCAATACGTACAAAGGATGAGACGAAGTCGAGGTCAAAGAACGAGCCGAGGTCACAAGGTCAGGAGGTCAATCAGAACAAGCAGCCGCAGACTAGAACCAAGGAACAAGGAAGCACCAATGGACCAGTATCACAGGCAACCTGTAGCCAGCAGGTTGCCTGTATTTATAGTGGGGAGTGAGGGTCATGTGACGTGGCCAGCGTCACATGACCGACAGACAGACAAGTCGAGCACCGAGTGATCAGCTCAGCGCTCAAGGAAGACCTAGGAGCAGGGAGCCTCCCAGCTAGCAAAGCTGCCCTGGGAACGAGGCCGAACACAGATACTCGCTCCCGAAGCTAAGCAGCAGGTCTGCGGCTGATGGGAGACCGAGTGCGCCTTCGGCGCCCCGTTACAGGTGTGGTCAGATATTGTGCCTAGGAAGTCATGGCGGGAGGCGAGATCGGTGGATCATTTAAATAAGGCCAGGATCAAGTTGAATAGGGTGGTTTAGTGCGAGGAACAGTGCGGTGGCAGTGAGGCATCCCGAGTTGGAGGCTGGCAGTGGTGGGTTTTGGAGAACGGATGGGGTACGCCTTAACGTGGTCAGCATAGGTTTATGGTCATTGGGTTTGCAAGGGTGTATTGAGAGAGCGTTGAGGTTGTGGAGGAGGAACGCGCAGGCTTGAGGACGGTAAGGTCAAGATGCGCGTTGTGGGAGGTCATAGAAGCTAGTGGTACAGGATGGTATGGGTGAATGGGAGGGCCTCAATGGTGGGGCAGGACTCTCATAGGTGGAGCACCAGGTTAGTTCGGAGAGGCGTCCATCAGTTGGTGTCTCCAAGCTGGTGTTACACGGCTGGAGGCAAGATGGAACCGCCATGGTGGTTGTTTATGGAGGTAAAGTTTTGGGGCTTCTACGACCTCCCTCGTCAGGTTTAATGTTAATATTAATGTTATTTATGTTATATATTTTAATTTATTAATAAAACGGCTGCTGTGACCGATTCAATCCGAACAGTGGCTGTGTGTGTTTCTTTGGGGGAAGGTGGCATTATGGTGAAGTTAGTTGTGGTTGGAGGGCCCGAAGAATAACCAATAACCCACTCATGACTTGTGGGAGGTTACCACCACAGAGAGGCCACAGGACAATGATCAGGACTGGGACAAGAAAAACAGACAGGCACGGGCCATCATAAGCTTAGGGTACTTTCACACTTGCGTTAAAGTTTTCCGGTATTGAGTTCCGTCCTAGGGGATGTTTTCAGTTCAGTCACTCTTACGGTATTTGGCCGTACGGTATTTTCTCTGTCCAAAATTCCGGAACACTTGCCGGAATGCCGGATCCGGCATTATTTTCCATTGAAATACATTAATGCCGCATCCGGCACCAAGTGTTCCGGAAAAACTGATCTGGTTTCCCGGTCTGCGCATGCAGAGACTTTTAAAAATGTGAAAATAAATAAATATCGGATCCGTTTTTCCGGATGACATTGGGGAGACGGATCCGGTGTATTAATACATTTGTCAGCCGGATCCGCAAATCTGCATATGGATTTCCGGATCCGGCAGGCAGTTCTGGCGACGGAACTGTCTGCTGAAATCCAACAATGCAAGTGTGAAAGTACCCTTACTAGTGGAGGATGATCAGCTCATTCACATACGCCATGAGGGCACAGCAAAAGGCATGTGGGATGTACTGAAAAGACTGCATGAAAGATCCAGTTTAGGGTACTTTAGGGTAAAGTTTACCGGTATTGAGTTCCGTCCTAGAGGCTCAATACCGGAAAAAAAAACTGAGCAGTTTGGTCCTAATGCATTCTGAATGGAAAGCAATCTGTTCAGTATGCATCAGGATGTCTTCCGTTCCGTCCCTTATACGGTATTTGGCCGGAGAAAATACCGCAGCATGCTGCAGTATTTTCTCCAGCCAAAATACCGGAACACTTGCCGGAATGCCTAATCTGGCATTAATTTCCATTGAAATGTATTAGTGCCGGATCCGGCATTAAAATTACTGCATTGACAGATCCGGTCTTCCGGTCTGCGCAAGCGCAGAACTTTAAAAATGTGAAAAAAATAAATACCGGATGACACCGGAGAGACGGACCCGGTATTTCAATGCATTTGTCAGACGGATCAGCATCCGGATCCGGAAACAAATGCAATCCGTTTGCATACGGATTTCCGGATCCAGCAGGCATTTCCAGGAGCGGAACTGCCTGCCGGGAATCCAACAATGCAAGCGTGAAAGGGACCTTAAACAGCAAGTTGTTTCTGCTGAGGAAACTTTACAAAATGAGGCTTAGCAGAGAACAGGAGCATATAAACGCCATGCTGGACATGATTGCACAACTCAGATCAATCGGGGAGAATAAAAAAGACAATAACGTTGCAGCCATGTTGTTGTGCAGTTTACCCGATACATATACTGCTTTGATCAATGAGCTGGAGACCACATTTCTTAACTCATTTTATTATCTTGAGACAAAAGCCATTGAAAAGCAATTGAAGTTGTTTGCTTATATTAGATAACACAACTCAGAAATCTCTGAAAAAAGGAGTGCTAACCATGTTACATCCGTATGTGGTCCCCTAAACCCACCTACACCTGGAGGCAATAGGTACATAGTGACTTTCATAGATTCAAGATACAGTCACCTACCTAATGCTACACAAGAGTGAAGTTCTTGACAAATTACAAGACTATGTAGCAAAGACCAGTAACAAGTTTCAGAGGAAGCCTCTCATACTTCAGTGATAATGGAGGTGAATTAACAGGACATAAGATGGATAGAGATAGAATGAAATCGAACATCAAAATACAGTCCCATACACACCAGAGCAAAATGGGGTAGCCGAAAGAACAGAACTTTAACTGAAATGATCAGATGTATGCTGACAGACTCTGGACTACAACAAAAATACTGGGGTGAGGCGGCAATGACAGCAATATACCTGCAGAACAGTCTGCTTTCCAGAAACATGGAGAAAACTCCATATGAACTGTGGCACAATGAGAAGCCAAGTGTAAAACACCTAAGAGTTTTTGTATGCAAAGTGTTTTCCCGAAGAAAAACGCAGATCCAAAACATAGCATTTAAAGGTGTCTGTAACGGATCTCCTGGCACCCCGACTGGGTACCTCCGTTGATGGATGCTCCTAGTGCTTCCTGAAGGCTCCAAGCACTCCACTTGACACCGTAATCACTGCCGACCCCACGAACAGCCGCAGCTTTGTTGAGGTCTCGCCGTCTTCCACCCACCCTGGGCCCAGGACCAGGATCCAACTTCCAGTGGGTAGAACCGTGTTGTAATCCCAGGAGAGTATAATACCGATAGCAATCCCCAGAGTAAATATAGCTGTTCCCCCACACATGAGATGACACTCTGTTGAGGGTAAAACAGGAACTCACTTTATTGAACATCAACTCAGCATATATACAGTTCAAGAAGTCTAACAACATAAATCAATCAACCATGAACAACATGCAAACAGACATCTTCCCCCCCTCCATAATGAATGAATAGGGAGAGAGGAGACACATGTGATGGGATTATCTCCTGAGTGTATCATAGGGTGATCTACTCATCTAGGAGTCGGCTGCTCCTAAAGTCAGCTATCTTAATCCCACCACTAACACAATCAGTGGGAGTCTCAGTGCAGAGTTAACCCCAAAAGGTCTGAGGGGGTCTCCATAGTTCTGGGTCCATAGTCCTTAGGAAGTGGAGGCTGGCCCTCAGGCTTCTCCAGCAGCCCCAGTGACTGTTCAGTCCGTCACAGTGTCTTTGTTGGATACAGCGACAATGTTAAGGGTTACAGAATCCTAAATCCCAAAACAGACAAGGTCAGCATTAGCAACAACATAAATTTAGTTTAAGATCTGAGAGACAATGTAATGACAACAGAAGAAGCAAGAACAGAAGAGAAAGCTGACACTGACCAGTTCATCTCCATAACTTCTAAACAAACAGTTGAAGTGAGGCGAGACTCTACCAGTACTGAAGAGCAGACACAAGCAAGGTCAGAACCGAGAGAACACAAATGTAAACCACCTGCACGTCTCTCATACAAGGCAAGCACTGCCAGTGCCAATGAACCTGCAACCTGGGAAGACATATCTCAGCTTTCAGAAGGGGAAGCCAGTAAATAGATAAAAGCTGCTGAGGAAGAGATAAAATCCATGCATTGTCACATGGGGGACCTACAGGATATCATACGAGCAGGATATCATACGAGCAGGACAAGGCAAACAGGCCAAGGACCACTGATCACATAACCATTGCAAAGGAAACAAGACACGTGACAATGACAGAAGACCTCAATGTACTGAACCAGATCAGTGGGTGTGAACCACTGACTAGCAATACTCTGGAGGGGTGTAACTAAGCAGCTTCCTGGTCTTCACTAGAGCCTGAGGATAGGCTTGAGCCACGGCAGTTGCCAGGGGTGACTCTAGAGTGTAAACCGAGTCAGTGGCAGCAGGAACAGGTAGCAAGGAGATACCAGACAAGGTACCAACAGTACATGAGCAAGGCATGGCATAGTACTGAACAGGGACAAGGCATAGCAAGGTACAGGACAAGGACAAGGCAAGGCATGGTACAAGGCATGATACAGGAAAGAAGACAACAATGCAGAACCAGGCGGCACATACTGAGACATAGATGGCCAGACCCCTTGGGTCAGTAGCAATGGGCAAAACCTGGCAAAGTAAACTTAGACAAACCCGACAAAGCAAAAGGGTGAAACACCCACAAGACATGACAAAGACAGACTGACCGAAGGTATGGCAAGGTACAGGACAGCCTGAATTAACAGTACTGACCACAGACTGCACACAGACACAGGACAGCCTGAACTAACAGTACTGACCACAGATTGCACACAGACTGAACCCAAACGCACCACGCTCAAAGGCAGAAATAGCAGCCTAAGGAATGCACCTGAAAGGACACACCCAGGAACCGAACCGGGGAGGTTAACCCCAACAGAACCAAACAGGGAGGTACCAAAATAGGTCAGGGGTAACAAGAAACCACAGCATACCAGCTGCGATACAGGACATCGCCCCTAGCACCAAGCATGCAAGAACACAACAAACCTGATATACCCACAGGGAGATGATACAGCCAAAGGGGGGACACACACAGGCAGGAACACACTAGATACCGCAGCCAGCAAGCAGCCAAAAGCAACCGGCCTGCACTGAACACCGCAGCCAGTACGCAAAAGGCGTGCAGCCAGCAAGCGCGGTAATCCACGTCACTGTGAACCATACCGTGACATGCATGACACTAAAACATGGACACTTACAGAACTATCACCTGGAAGGAAAGCCATAGGCTGTAAATGGACTTTTTAAGTGAAGTACAATGCAGATGGCACAGTTGAACGATACAAAGCAAGACTCGTAGCCAAGGGATATTCTCAAAAATATGGAAAGGACTATGATGAGACATTTGCGCCAGTAGTCAAGCACGTTACAATAAGGACTAGTAGCCGTCACAAGGAAAATGCAAGTGAAAGATTTTGATGGGAAAACTGCATTTCTACATGGCGAGTTAACAGAAGAAATCTACATGGAACAACCGCCAGGGTTCAAAGATGAACAAAGGCCAGACCTAGTATGCAAACTACACAGGAGTATATATAGTCTAAAGCAAGCAGCCAGAGCGTGGAATATAAAAATAAATGAAGTGCTTATACATGAGGACTTTCAAAGGAGTAAGGCCTCTTGCACACAAACGTTGTCTGCCCCATGTGCACTCCGCATCACGGATGCGAAACCAATCACGGAGATGCAGAATGGAAGCACGGATCGGAACCCCACAGAAGCACTAAGTAGTGCTTCTGTGGTATTTCTGTCCGTGCCTCCGCACCACAAAAAAATAGAACTTGTTCTATTTTTTTGCGGTGCGGACAGATCACGGACCCATTCAAGTTGAATGGGTCTCGATCCGTCCCGGCCGCCGCACGGACATTGCCCGTGCATTGGGGACCGTAAATTGTTGTCCCCAATGCACAGAACGAATGCACAACGTTCGTGTACAAGAGGCCTAAAGCAGACCCCTGCTTATACACAAAGAAATTGGCAAACAGATGGATATATGTGCCTATTTATGTGGACTATAGTCTGATTTGTTTTGAGCAAGAAGGGGATGAAGGAGAAATACTGAAAAACCTAAATCGACACTTTGAGACCAAAGATCTTGGCGACATAAAGAATTACTTCGGCATTTAGTTTGAGAGAGAGGAAGATGGCAGCTTTCTTCTGAACCAAAAACACAAAATACAAGAAATAATTGAAACCTTTGGAATGGAAGACGCCAAACCAGTAAAGTCTCCCATGGAAACCAGCTACCTAAAGGAGATGAACGGCCAAGATACCCCGTTATAGGGAAATTGCTGTACCTTACGACTGCTGAAAGGCCTGACATTGCAGCAACTATTGGAATCCTATGCAGAAAGCTTTCAATGCCAAGTCAGACGGCCTGGAATGCTGTAAAGTGAATTATTCGTGAATTACCCTAATTTGGATATGTGGATGCTGACTGGGCCGGAGACACCAGCGACGGAAGAGCTACCAGTGGCTACTTGTTTCTTCTGTCTACTGAAGCAGAGTACGTTGCAGCAGCGCAGGCAAGCCAAGAAGTTATATGGCTGACTCAACTGTTAACAGACTTGGGTCAACCACAGTTGGGGCCAACAAATTTTTTGGAGCACAATCAGATGCCTTGCACTTGCGCAGATGGAAAGAGTTAACTCGAGAACCAAGCACATCAATTTAAAGTTTTACTTTCTTAGGAATCTTCAAGAACAGGGACTTCTTGAGTTACTTTATTGCCCAACTGAGGATATGACAGCAGATATCCTTACAAAGCCCCTGACCACTAAGAGACACTCAAGGCGTACAAAGAAGATGGGTTTAACGGACTAAGCATTAGCTGTTGAGAAGGGGTGTTGGAGATACAACAACTTACAGCTTAGTCTATTGCTGGAGTTACTTCTGCTGGATCGACTGCAGTTCACAGTTATAACACTAGATGTCGCTGTTACTAATGCTGACTGGTAGTCTATGCATTTCTATGATGTGTTGTATTTCCTGTACAGGTGAACTGATTTTTTCCTGTCTGTGACCTTCTGTTATTGCACGCTTGTCCCAATAAAGCCAGTTCCTGTTACTCCACAACGTCTGATCTGAATTGACTCTGCTACACTCAGCAATCATACTCTGCAACATTATGACCTCTGCGACTCCAACTCATCCTGATAATAAAGGCTGGGGCCCTGCTGCAAAAGGGAAAACAGCTAATCCACCTGCTTATGTTTGGTTATTGACTGTGAAGGAGAAGGAGGTGACCATGGTTTCTGGAATGTTGGTGACAGACAAAAGGATCTTCTGTCTTGGCCTTTCTCCTTAGCACATTCACAAAGTTGGGTTTTAATCCAGGTAGCAAAAGATGACAGGGCATCTAGGGAGGTTAGATTGTCCTGGCCTGTTAATTTAGCTTTGATTTGGCTGGAGAGTCCTTACCAAAAGGCTGTGACCAATGCCTCACTACTCCAAGCCAGGGACAAGGCCATAGTGCGAAACGGAATCATATGCTGGCCCACTTTAGGGTGTACTTTGGTTTTCTCATGACTATACAAACACATAATGTTATAATACCTTTTGTTGTAATCCATGAGTTCTAGATGTTTTTTTGCTTAGATCCATTTTCTGTAAAGCTTGTGCCATGATATGCACTGCTGTGTAAGCATAGTAATGCTTTGTATAGCCTATATAATCGTGTATTTCACCAATTACATGACGTTTGCTGCAATTAGACACAGTAAAATTACCCAAACACGGCAGCCATGTATTTTTAAAAGAGTTATAGGACAAACAACGAAAACCTTGTATCCAAATATCTTCCAGAATAGGATCCTTTGTCCATTTTGTAAGGCTCATATTAATCATAAAATCCTTCATACCAGGCACATATCTATCCGGTAACATGAATATTAAACTGCAATTAAGTAACGGCTGGAACCTTTTCGCATATAGGACTGTTTTCCAAGAATCATTGAGAATGAGTGTAATATTTTGCAGAATAACCTCTGATTCACTAAGTAATTCAGCATAGGCCACATAAGATAATGACCTCAGATGTGGACCTGTGAAGATCGGCCATTCTTTGTCTATTGAGGTTTGGGTCATCAGTGAGTTTAATAACAAATGCAATGCAGATCCCAAATCTGGTCATCAATTTACTTAATTGTCGTAATTCTTCTTCACCACCGCCGTCACTTGGTGTAATTAGTCCAACCCAATTCCATCCAAAATGATCCAGAAACCTAACTACAGCCATATACCGGATACTATCATCTGGAATTGTCCGATAGAAACCTGGATACAGTTCCTTATTACTCAGGACGGGATCGGAAACTGCATAGTTGATCTAGGCAAAAAGGACAATGGTATCATTTAATGATGGGGATCCAGGTAATGTGCTCCATAAACTCTGCTATACTTTATGAGCTGTAATTATGATTCGATAATTTGATAAAATAAATGGGAGTTAAATGTTCAAATGTATGTTCACCAGAACACATAAAGTCCATCTGTCAGCAGATTTGTTCCTATGACACTGGCTGACCTCTTACATGTGCACTTGGCAGCTGAAGGCATCTGTGTTGGTCCCATGTTCATATGTGTCCGCATTTCTGAGAAAAATATTTTTTAATACATTCAAATGAGCCTCTAGGAGCAACGGGGACGTTGCCATTACACCTAGAGGCTCTGCTCTCTCTGCAAGTTCCACGTCCTGTGCCTTTTTGATTGAAAGGACCAGGTGTGATGACGTTTTTTATGCCTGGTCCTCTCAACCTAACCCCTTCCCTCCAGCCTTACTGTTAAAGCCATACTTGGAAAACATTACGTATAGTGCTACAAAACATACTGGTTAATTTAGCGATACAGTTGAATATGCAGAGAGGAACACACTCATTGCCCAAGGCCTTTGCGTTGCCTACTACTTATCCCTACCTGGTGCTGCCTGATGCAATCGTCTCACCTCGCGATGCGCCCCTGGTTGTAGCCAGTTGTCTTAGTTTTACTCCAAAAATGAGGCAAGATTTTGTCCTTTTTTTTTTTTTGCTCACTGAGGTTCAGTTAAACCATGCCCTTTTTTACACATCACAACGCCTCTTTTGTGATAAGCCATACCCCCCTGTCAGATGAGATGTAAAAAAGGTTAGAAACGTCTCTACAACACTTGATAAATGTGGTGAGAAGCATGTACATACATTTTATGGATGCAAATTTGCAATAATAAATCTGCCCCTTTATCTTTACCTCCTGTCTTCTATGCTCTGCCTGACATTGTCGCAGTCGGCCAGACAATCTCTTTGTTTTTCTGTTAATCAAGAGTAGTCCAGTAGACCAGGTCCAGAAGGACGATAAATGAACATACACTCCTCAACATTGAAATGACAACTCTACGAAGGAAAAGTCGTAAAATTAAGGAAATTACAGGATAGATAGATGTATTAATTACACCGCGCAACACTGATTTTGCTACTAAGAGAAAAACATGTGATTTATACTAAAATGAGCGCGCTGATTCCAAATATGAACTCAGAATTTCCCTGACACGTCTAGATTTTAACCCCTTAAGGACCCTGGGATTTTCCATTTTTGCGTTTTCGTTTTTTACTCCCCGCCTTCCCATAGACCTAACTTTTTCATTTTTCCATTCACATAGCCTTATGAGGGCTTATTTTTTGTGGGACAAGTTGTACTTTCTAATCGAGAATTCGCGAATATTTAGAATATATTTTCAGTGATAGCAATTTGAAGTGTGTGCGACTTTTTGATCACTTTTTATAAAAAAAATTATTGGGTAGTTGAAGTGACAAAAACTGGCAAATTGTTTTTATTTTTTTCCCCCCGTTACGCCATTTTCCATATGCCATTAATATTGTTATATTTTAATAGTATGGGCATTTTTCCAGGCGGCGATGCCCATGATGTTTATTTCTTTTTATTGTTTAAGTATTTTTATTTTTATTTTAAGGAAAGGGGGGGATGATTTGAACTATTATTATTTTTCTTATATTTGAAAAATCTTTTTTTTTACTTTTTTTAAGTCACCTTGGGTGACAATAACTGGCAATCATTAGATTGCCTATTGTGTTCATTGATGTCTATATAGACACCATTGAACACTTCATGTGCACTATACTAATACAATGTTGCCACCTAGTGGCCTGTATTGGTATAGTCATCTAATAGGCACCGAAGCCTGCTTGAGGGTTTAGCCTACTAGATCAATGTAACAGGTTCCCCGATCTCAGCCATGGAACACTGTTACCGGAGCGGAAGTGCGTGACTTTAGCTTCCGGACTGCACAGATTGCCGTGGTCACATTTGACTACGGCATCTGAAAGGTAAAATGTATGCAGCCTTATGGCTGATCACATACATGTGCCGCGGGTCTCTGCTATTCAGGGTTAAGTACATGCAAAGCCTATTCAGTTATAATATGAATGCATTATATTAGAGATATTCCAATGGACATGTCCAGACCTGTCCGGACGCACTCAGGCTGATGTCAGCAGTAAGTATATAAGGCAAGCTGGACAGATTTTGATAAAGTGATCTGTTATAGTGCTATCAGTTTTGAAACTTAATGGATAAACGCAAATGTGTTAACGATCCAGACAATTTCTGCTACATATGTGGCAAATACACTACTTATGATCAGCGCAAGAATCTGACAAAGCGAGTGCGTCTAGCAGCTTGGGATGCATATGTACTAGAAGTGCAGAACTTCCTTGGGAAGAGACGAGCTGCAAACTATGCTGAATTAGTAGACAACATGTTTACAGCATATCAACAACTTGGCTGCCGAATGTCATTGAAAGTCCATTTCTTACATTCCCATCTTGACTTTTTCCCACCCAATTTGGGACACGTAAGTGACGAACATGGAGAGCGGTTCCATAAAGATATTTCTACAATGGAGAACAGGTATCAAGGGCGCTGGAATTCCAACATGATGGCGGACTACTGCTGGTTTTTGCAATAGGAAAATATGACCATTCAGAAACGCAAAAGGAGCACTTTTAGCACTTTTAACAGTACTGGGCCTTGCTCAAGTAAGACTTTTAAACTGAAAAAACAAGACTTTTTGAAATTTTGTTATTCTATTATATTTTCATACACTGTTTACTATGCAAACTTTGATGTAGATCAGGTAATTGTTGGAGTAAAACGTGTTCTGTTCAAAATTATTCAATGCTTTCCATGTGTTTAATGAATTTAGGCATACTTATGCATAGCAAAATTTTGTGACGTGTTACAACAATTCTGACTTTTGATTTGTAATCCACACCCTCGATTTAGTACAGGGAGTGCAGAATTATTAGGCAAGTTGTATTTTTGAGGATTAATTTTATTATTGAACAACAACCATGTTCTCAATGAACCCAAAAAACTCATTAATATCAAAGCTGAATATTTTTGGAAGTAGTTTTTAGTTTGTTTTTAGTTTTAGCTATTTTAGGGGGATATCTGTGTGTGCAGGTGACTATTACTGTGCATAATTATTAGGCAACTTAACAAAAAACAAATATATACCCATTTCAATTATTTATTTTTACCAGTGAAACCAATATAACATCTCAACATTCACAAATATACATTTCTGACATTCAAAAACAAAACAAAAACAAATCAGTGACCAATATAGCCACCTTTCTTTGCAAGGACACTCAAAAGCCTGCCATCCATGGATTATGTCAGTGTTTTGATCTGTTCACCATCAACATTGCGTGCAGCAGCAACCACAGCCTCCCAGACACTGTTCAGAGAGGTGTACTGTTTTCCCTCCTTGTAAATCTCACATTTGATGATGGACCACAGGTTCTCAATGGGGTTCAGATCAGGTGAACAAGGAGGCCATGTCATTAGATTTTCTTCTTTTATACCCTTTCTTGCCAGCCACGCTGTGGAGTACTTGGACGCGTGTGATGGAGCATTGTCCTGCATGAAAATCATGTTTTTCTTGAAGGATGCAGACTTCTTCCTGTACCACTGCTTGAAGAAGGTGTCTTCCAGAAACTGGCAGTAGGACTGGGAGTTGAGCTTGACTCCATCCTCAACCCGAAAAGGCCCCACAAGCTCATCTTTGATGATACCAGCCCAAACCAGTACTCCACCTCCACCTTGCTGGCGTCTGAGTCGGACTGGAGCTCTCTGCCCTTTACCAATCCAGCCACGGGCCCATCCATCTGGCCCATCAAGACTCACTCTCATTTCATCAGTCCATAAAACCTTAGAAAAATCAGTCTTGAGATATTTCTTGGCCCAGTCTTGACGTTTCAGCTTCTGTGTCTTGTTCAGTGGTGGTCGTCTTTCAGCCTTTCTTACCTTGGCAATGTCTCTGAGTATTGCACACCTTGTGCTTTTGGGCACTCCAGTGATGTTGCAGCTCTGAAATATGGCCAAACTGGTGGCAAGTGGCATCTTGGCAGCTGCACGCTTGACTTTTCTCAGTTCATGGGCAGTTATTTTGCGCCATGGTTTTTCCACACGCTTCTTGCGACCCTGTTGACTATTTTGAATGAAACGCTTGATTGTTCGATGATCACGCTTCAGAAGCTTTGCAATTTTAAGAGTGCTGCATCCCTCTGCAAGATATCTCACTATTTTTGACTTTTCTGAGCCTGTCAAGTCCTTCTTTTGACCCATTTTGCCAAAGGAAAGGAAGTTGCCTAATAATTATGCACACCTAATATAGGGTGTTGATGTCATTAGACCACACCCCTTCTCATTACAGAGATGCACATCACCTAATATGCTTAATTGGTAGTAGGCTTTCGAGCCTATACAGCTTGGAGTAAGACAACATGCATAAAGAGGATAATGTGGTCAAAATACTCATTTGCCTAATAATTCTGCACTCCCTGTATAGGACAAATGTTTTTTGCCCAGCAGCAGACAAAAAGTTTTTTTGTTGTTGCGTGGTGTTAGAGATGAGCGATCCAGTTTGTAACGATCTGGGCTTCTTACGACTTTTGTTCAGCATCTGAACTCAAACCATTTCAACTTTGTTAAGGACAAATCCAGTAAAATGCTGTGCAGCGTCATTTTACTGCTCATGTCGGAGGGAAATAGTACTAGGGTGGAAGAAGAAGGGTTCTCACATGACCCTAAGAGGACATGGGGTGGGAGGGGTGTGCCCTTATTGTCTCCTGGACTGACAGACAGCCTGGATGAGCCAATCAGTGCTGCAGCAGGCAGGAATGTGTTCGAGCAGAACAAGCAGAACGTCATTCTGTGTTGAGGTGTGAATGAGGTTGGATGGGTCTTGCATTGTCTGACAGAAAACCATCTTAGGGACAATTTACAGTGACAATCAACATTCTATTCTAGTGTGAGGGACAGTGAAGGGAAAGGTTAGAATGAATAATTGGGTAGAATAAGGAAAGGCAGGGAAAGCTGTGAGTCAGGGAGTAAAACGTGAGGAGCTGAAGTTAGGTGTGCTAGTATGTTCCAGCTGCAATTACTGCCTTATAGCAAAGCTGCAGCTGCTGCAGAGTATCAAAATCAGCTATCTGCGAGGACATTTCTTATTTTTTTGCCATTTTAACAAAAAGAAACTTAAAATGTACAATATACATTTAAAATCTCAGGGAAAATGTGAACGACTAGTCTAAAATCTGTCTCAGTGTATCTGCCGGCACTTATTATTTTTTGGGTTTTCTGTATGGGATTGTGACTAATACCACACCTCGTGCCCCCTTGAGGTCAACTACGTCGAACTCACGAAACGTGGTATTGTCCCTGGTTACCAAAAATGTGACGTTACGCCCTCCGGGAGGAGCAAGTAAGTCAGGTTGGTACAGTTTACACACACACCTCCTGTCCACACGGGCACAGAGAGGCAACAAGCTGAGAGAGCCTTTTCACTGACGCAGTGAAAACAGTGCTGTCTCAGCCTGGAAAATCTGCCGCCAGTTTCTGGTTTGATATAAGCCCGGTCCACTAACGGGATTATATAGGGCGAGAAACCAACCCGAGGTAGCTTATAAGTAGGCCAAAACACAGACGTGGGGATTCGTGATCGAGATACAAGATAGCCCAAGATTAAATTATATATTTAATCGCCGTAAGGGCACACTAGATTTAACACAATATGCACAGAGAATATATACAGTGGTCTGAGGTTACAGATACAGATTATCTGGGTACAACAGGGGTAAGCAGTGTAAAAGTCAGTTACCGGGTAGATGAAAGTTCCTTTGGGTCATAAGGGTGGAATATCCCTTGGCTTCAATCACAGGGGGCGGTGATGTCAGCGGTTTCCAGGTCTCTCCAAACACATTTGCACGATGTGACCCCCTTTCAGAGAAAGACACGCCCGCATGTTGGCACAAGCCTTTTAACCTGTAGCCGCCCCCCCCCCTCCTCCCGGCCTCAGGGAGGGGTCCACTTTTCCTCTTCTGGGCTGGCAGCGAATGACCCGCAAAACCCTTTAGGGTTCATAGCTCCAGACCAGAGGGTCACAGGGAGATGGTTCTGGGACCAACTGACCTGCCTGGGTTCCGGCTACAAGTAGAGTCCAAACCTGGTACCATTATGTGGTTTCTATGGGGAGATATGGATATCTCCTTTCCCTGGCATGCCCCCATCAACTAAAGCCCATGGGCACATACATCGTGGCCACTGCGACACAAATATGTATCCAGTTTGCGCCTGCGATGGCCGTGCGATTCATAATTCCTTATGAAATGTAGGTGCCAACATGTCTGAAAGGTATCCTTGATCCTGGCTGGGGGGGTTTTCCAGCAGGATTTAGCTTGCCTCCAAACTGGCTGAGGGAGGTGTGACATTCTCCACCTGGGGCCTACTTGAAGCCTGGACCCCTGGGGCTTTCTTCCTTGCCAGCTGACACTCAGATGGCTGGGGGGTGGGAACTTATTTTGCATGTACACTGATGAACATGCCAAGAGGTGACTCAAATGGCAATCAGAGACAAATCCAGCCAGCGCTAGCTGCTAAAGGTCAGCGTTGCTGCGGGGAGGAGTGGAGCTCCACGAGAACAAAAGTGAAAGTAAATCCCGGCAACTGCTTGGATATGATGAATCTTCTTCTTTTTAATTTATATATACAAAGAGGTAACAACAACGCGTTTCGGCACACTGCCTTTACATTCAACATGTGTTAATTTCGCAGTTAAGATTCCAGATCCTGGCACAGGTGATGAGACCAAGGAGAGGAGGGGATATCAAAAAACTCCTCCTCCGCCGCAAAGCCTCTTGGATACATACGTTGGATACATTGCATCCAAAAGGTTTAAACCGTGATTATGAGGTTGCTACACTGTAATTTATGGTATCACTAATGATATGTGTTTCTTTCTTTCTCTACTTAGGCACAGCAGACTCGCTGATCTTTATTCTCTGGCACTGGGTATCCTTTACTCTCTTGTGCTCCTCTTGATGAATAGAAACTAGGTGGTTGATTGGTGGGTAGTGAATACCCGCCTATTAGTGGGTGGATGACGTCACTTGTACCTGTAATTGATTTGTCTATATATTTCTAAATGTAACACATGTTGAATGTACCTGTTGAAAAAGGCAGTGTGCCGAAACGCGTTGTTGTTACCTCTTTGTATATATAAATTAAAAAGAAGAAGATTCAGCATATCCAAGAAGTTGCCGGGATTTACTTTCAAATGACAATCAGGGCTGGGGCTCTGAAGCAGGGCCCTCCTGTGGAGTTCACTACCTCTGCTATCTGTTAGCAAATGGGGGGGTGAGGACATGGCTGACAGTAAATATTAATCCATATTCCTCACAGGAATAATAATATATTATCAGGGCCGCCATCAGAGCAGTATTGGAGGTACTGCTGTGCCCAGTGAACATGGCAAAAAGTGGGGCCCGGCTGCCAGCTCCAGTGTGATATCACTCACATGACTTTCTGCCACCCGCCCAGCTGGGCTGTCCTTCAATAGATCCAGTCTTGTCCTGTAAGGGAGGTTGGAGTAGAGAAGGGAGTCACAGATACAAGTTATGTACAATGCCTTTCTCTCTGTGACTCCATAGCCCTGATGCTGGAGCGAGCTGCTTCATTAGTATTCACTGAAGTTCAATGAATACTAATGAAGCGGGCAGTGCCACCACCTGCATGTGAGTTTCTCTGCAGAGTACAGAGTTACAAGCCTGGGCCCCACTGACTGTTCCGTTGAATCAAGGCCAGCACCAGATGTCAGATCCCATCCAAAACCTGGCCCCACTATCCTAATTCTAGGCTGGACTCAGCTGTAGCTTCCAGTGCGCTCAGGCTTGGATTTTGGGGCTAAGGGACGGGCAGTGAGAAAGCAGGTCCTGGCCCACAAATCCTAAGCCAGGCCTTGCTATCTGATTTCTACAGTTGGGTAGCCCCAGTGTCTCCACACATCCCATATCAAGTATCCTAAGTTTCATCTACCCTCCCATCCCATATGACATAGTGATGGCCCTCTGCACCATGCCATGTCACTATTGATGACCCTCTCTCCCATATTGCATAGCTAAAGTGCCCCATCAATCCCATATAATGTAGGTAGGTCAGGCCCAGCCTGCCACAGGCCCTGCTCATTTATTTGACCTCTTACACATGCTGGGAGACCCATTTAAAATGACACCATTTTTAAATTGCAAAAAAAGGTTTAGAAACATAGACTGTGTCGGCAGATAAGAACCATTTGGCCCATCTAGTCTGCCCAATATACTGAATACCATGGATAGCCCCTGGCCCTATCTTATATGAAGGATGGCCTTATGCCTATCCCATGCATGCTTAAACTCCTTCACTGTATTTGCAGCTACCACTTCTGCAGGAAGGCTATTCCATGCATCCACTACTCTCTTAAACCTTTGCCCCTCTAATTTAAAACTATGTCCTCTTGTAGAAGTTTTTCTTCCTTTAAATATTTTCTCCTCTTTTACCTTGTTGATTCCCTTTATGTATTTAAAAGTTTCTATCATATCCCCTCTGTCTCGTCTTTCTTCCAAGCTATACATGTTTAGGTCCTTTAATATTTCCTGGTACGTTTTATCCTGCAATCCATGTACTAGTTTAGTAGCTCTTCTCTGAACTCTCTCCAAAGTATCAATATCCTTCTGGAGATATGGTCTCCAGTACTGAGCATAATACTCCAAATGAGGTCTCACTAGTGCTCTGTAGAGCGGCATGAGCCCCTCCCTCTTTCTACTAGTAATGCCTCTCCCTATACACCCAAGCATTCTGCTAGCATTTCCTGCTGCTCTATGACATTGTCTGCCTACCTTTAAGTCTTCTGAAATAATGACCCCTAAATCCCTTTCCTCAGATACTGAGGTTAGGACTGTATCACTGATTTTATATTCTGCTCTTGGGTTTTTACGCCCCAGGTGCATTATCTTGCATTTATCAACGTTAAATTTTAGTTGCCAGATTTTTGACCATTCCTCTAATTTCCCTAAATCCTTTTCCATTTGGTGTATCCCTCCAGGAACATCAACCCTGTTACAAATCTTTGTATCATCAGCAAAAAGACACACCTTACCATCGAGGCCTTCTGCAATTTCGCTGATAAAGATATTAACTAATATGGGTCCCAGAACCGATCCCTGAGGTACCCCACTGGTAACAAGACCATGGTCTGAATATACTACATTGACTACAACCCTCTGTTGCCTGCCCCTCAGCCTGCCTAATCCATTAAACAATAAGAGAGTCCAAGCACAAAGACTGCAATTTATTGATAAGCCTTCTATGTGGGACAGTATCAAAAGCCTTACTAAAGTCCAGATAAGCGATGTCTACTGCACCTCCTCCATCTATTATTTTAGTCACCCAATCAAAAAAATCAATAAGATTAGTTTGACATGATCTCCCTGAAGTAAACCCATGCTGTTTTTCATCTTTCAATCCATGGGATTTTAGATGTTCCACAATCCTCTCCTTAAGTATGGTTTCCATTAATTTCCCCACTATTGATGTCAGGCTTACTGGCCTGTAGTTGCCCGATTCCTCCCTACTACCTTTCTTGTGAATGGGCACAACATTTTCTAATTTCCAATCTTTTGGGACTGCTCCTGTTACCAGTGATTGGTTAAATAAATCTGTTAATGGTTTTGCTAGTTCACCGCTGAGCTCTTTTAATAGCTTTGGGTGTATCCCATCAGGCCCCTGTGACTTATTTGTATTAAATTTAGACAGCTGACTTAGTACCTCTTCCTCTGTAAAGACACATGCATCAAAAGATTCATTAGTCTTCCTCCCTAACTGAGGTCCAAGTTTGGTTCAAGCACTTGAGAATAAAAAAAAATTCTATTTATTAGACAGAATTAAAAACAGACCGCGCAGCATACAAAAAACATTCCCCCAGGAAGATCAGTCTACGTGTCTCTGACTAAGCCTAGTCCTTATTCATGACATGTTTAGGTATTTTAGTCATCCAAGACCCTGATCAATGGCTGAATGTCTAGTCTCTTCTCAAGAGTTATTGGTGTTTTTTCTTTCTGCTCTGCAAATTGATGCCTTATGGTACAATATGTTTCTGGGAGGGAGGAGTTCTGCTCTTTTGGTGTAATTAGTCATTTTATATCAACACTAGGAATGAGCGAACCTGAACCAGAATTTTCGGGTTCATATCGAACTTTGCGGTGTTTGGGCACCAGAACCTGAACAGGGACTTTGCTGCGGTAGTCTGTGTTCGGGTTCAGTGTTCAGATGCTAAATAAAGCTTGTTGAAAGGCTGCAATGCAGACAAATCAACAAGCTTTTAAGCTGTGGAAACTTTAAAGTCATCACAGTTAGTGTTGATCATGAATATTTGAATTGCGAATTTTAATTGCGAATATCGGCACGTCGAGAATACGCGAACATTTAGAATATCGCAAAATATATTCGTAATCGCGAATATTCGTATTTTTTTTTAAATACCAGTCCATGCGAATTTTTATGCAAATATTTTAGCCGAATTTTATGCGAATTTTCGCAATCAAGAAAATAATGCCTGGAGATCATGAATTCGCGAATTCTCGAATATATGGCGAATATTCACCCAAATATTCGCGAAATATCACGAATTTGAATATTGCCCCTGCCGCTCATCACTAATCACAGTCATGTGTAAATGCCAGATCACGTGTTGTGCCACCATTCTGTTCTAACTAGTATAAAGACAGGACGCTGCTGTAGTGAGGGACAGTGTTAGGCTTTTGATCTGGCTGATAACTCTGTGGACATTTTTTGTGGGTCCAATATAACACCTTTGCACCAATGGCACAGGTTGCGTTAATCTGTCTGTTAATTCTGTCGGTGACATAAACCCTTTTTTTGCAACGCAAAACACCACCTTTACATCACTGACACCGTAAATACAATAGGTAATCAGCCTGTTAATTCTGTCGGTGACATACACTTTTTTTTAGGGTACAAAACACCACCTTTGCATCCGTGACACGTAAATACAGTAGTTAATCAGTCTGTTAATTCTGTCGGTGACATAAACCCTTTTTTTAACCCCTTAAGGACCGGGCTCATTTTCACCTTAAGGACCAGGCCATTTTTTGCAAATCTGACCAGTGTCACTTTAAGTGCTCATAACTTTAAAACGCTTTGACTTATCCAGGCCATTCTGAGATTGTTTTTTCGTCACATATTGTACTTCATGACACTGGTAAAATGAAGTCAAAAAAATTATTTTTTTTGCACAAAAAAATACCTAATTTACCAAAAATTTGAAAAAAATTAGCAAATTTCAAAGTTTCAGTTTCTCTACTTCTGTAATACATAGTAATACCCCAAAAAATTGTGATGACTTTACATTCCCCATATGTCTACTTCATGTTTGAATTGTTTTGGGAATGATATTTTATTTTTTGGGGATGTTATAAGGCTTAGAAGTTTAGAAGCAAATCTTGAAATTTTTCAGAAATTTACAAAAACTCAATTTTTAGCGACCAGTTCAGGTCTGAAGTCACTTTGCGAGGCTTACATAATAGAAACCACCCAAAAATGACCCCATCTAAGAAACTACACCCCTCAAGGTATTCAAAACTGATTTTGCATACATTGTTAACCCTTTAGGTGTTGCACAAGAGTTATTGGCAAATGGGGAGGAAATTTGAGAATTTCATATTTTTGTCAAATTTTTCATTTTAACCCATTTTTTCCACTAACAAAGCAAGGGTTAACAGCCAAACAAGATTGTATCTTTATTGCCCTGACTCTGCCGTTTACAGAAACACCCAATATGTGGCCGTAAACTACTGTACGGCCACACAGCGGGGCGTAGAGTGAAAGGTGCACCATATGGTTTTTGGAAGGCTGATTTTTATGGACTGGTTTTTTGACACCATGTCCCATTTGAAGCCCCCTGATGCACCCCAAGAGGAGAAACTCCCTAAAAGTGACCCCATCTAAGAAACTACACCCCTCAAGGTATTCAAAACTGATTTTACATACGTCGTTAACCCTTTAGGTGTTGCACAAGAGTTATTGGCAAATGGGGATGAAATTTGAGAATTTCATTTTTTTGCCTAATTTTCAATTTTAACCCATTTTTTCCACTAACAAAGCAAGGGTTAACAGCCAAACAAGATTGTATCTTTATTGCCCTGACTCTGCCGTTTACAGAAACACCCCATATGTGGCCGTAAACTACTGTACGGGCACACAGTAGGGCGTAGAGTGAAAGGTGCGCCGTTTGGTTTTTGGAAGCCAGATTTTGCTGGACTGGTTTTTTGACACCATGTCCCATTTGAAGCCCCCCTGATGCACCCCTAGAGTAGAAACTCCATAAAAGTGACCCCATCTAAGAAACTACACCCCTCAAGCTATTCAAAACTGATTTTACAAACTTTGTTAACCCTTTAGGTGTTGCACAAGATTTAATGGAAAATAGAGACACAATTTCAAAATTTCACATTTTTGGCAGATTTTCCATTTTAATATTTTTTTTCCAGTTACAAAGCAAGGGTTAACAGCCAAACAAAACTCATTATTTATGGCCCTAATTCTGTAGTTTACAGAAACACCCCATATGTGGTCGTAAACCGCTGTACGGGCACACGGCAGGGCGCAGAAGGAAAGGAATTCCATACGGTTTTTGGAAGGCAGGTTTTGCTGGACTGTTTTTTTTTGACACCATGTCCCATTTGAAGCCCCCCTGATGCACCCCTAGAGTAGAAACTCCAAAAAAGTGACCCCATTTTAGAAACTACGGGATAGGGTGGCAGTTTTGTTGGTACTAGTTTAGGGTACATATGATTTTTGGTTGCTCTATATTACACTTTTTGTGCAGCAAGGTAACAAGAAATAGCTTTTTTGGCACTTTTTTTTTTTTGTTATTTACAACATTCATCTGACAGGTTAGATCATGTGGTCATTTTATAGAGCAGGTTGTCGCGGACGCGGCGATACCTAATATGTATACATTTTTTTTTATTTATGTAAGTTTTATACAATAACTTCATTTTTAAAACCAAAAAAATGTTTTAGTGTCTCCATATTCTAAGAGCCATAGTTTTTTCAGTTTTTGGGCGATTATCTTGAGTAGGGTCTCATTTTTTGCGGGATGAGATGACGGTTTGATTGGCACTATTTTGGGGTGCATATGATTTTTTGATCGCTTGCTATTACACTTTTTGTGACGTAAGATGGCAAAAAATGGCTTTTTTTACACTGTTTTTATTTTTATTTTTTTACGGTGGTCATCTGAGGGGTTAGGTCATGTGATATTTTTATAGAGCCGGTCGATACGGACGCGGCGATACCTAATATGTATACTTTTTTTTTATTTATGTAAGTTTTACAGAATGAGTTCATTTTTGAAAAAAAAAAAATCATGTTTTAGTGTCTCCATAGTCTAAGAGCCATAGTTTTTTCAGCTTTTGGGCGATTATCTTGAGTAGGGTCTCATTTTTTGCGGGATGAGATGACGGTTTGATTGGTACTATTTTGGCGTACATGCGACTTTTTTGATCACTTTTATTACCTTTTTTGGGAAGTAAGGTGGGCAAAATTTCAATTTTCTCATAGTTTTTATTTTTTTATTTTTATGGCGTTCACCGTGCGGGGAAAGTAACATGACCATTTTATAGATCAGGTCGTTACGGACGCGGCGATACCTAATATGTGTAGTTTATTTTATTTTTTTAATTTTTATTCAGTGATAAATGTTTTTTTTTTTATCTTAACTTTTTTCACTTTTTTTTACATTTTTGTGACCCAGACCCACTTGGTTCTTGAAGATCCAGTGGGTCTGGTGTCTGTATAATACAGTACAGAACAATATATATTGTTCTGTACTGTATTTTACTTACACTGAACAGATCTGTGCTTTTAGCACAGATCTGTTCAGCACCATGGACAGCAGGACGCCTGAGCAGGCGTCCTGTTGCCATGGGAACCCTCCCCGTCTGCTCAGAACTTCGCAGACGGGGAAGGGTAAGGACGGGGCTGAGGGGGGCTCTCTGGGGGCTCTCTCCCTCTCCATCGGGGGGCTGCAAAGCCACAGCAGCCCCCCGATGGAGAGGGAGGGAGCTCCCTGACCAATGACAGTTAACTTTTTCCATACAGCGGTCCGTACGGACCGCGGTATGGAAAGGGTTAAACGGCTGACATCTTCACAGATGTCAGCCGTTTATACCAGGGTGCCAGCAATGTGCTGGCACCCTGGTATACCCACTAGAAGCCAACGATCGTTCATGGGGAGGCGGGCGGGGGATCGCGATCCCGCCTGCCGCACCGCCCGCCTCCCGCAACGCCCCCACCGCCTGCGACACCCCCCCCCGCACCACCCTCCGGCATAAAATCGTGCAGGGGTGCAGGGGGGGGTGAAAAATAATGATTTTAGCCACTCTAAAGTTTCTGATCCCCGCGGTCAGGGACCGTGGCGATCAGAAACTGCAAAAAGCGCAGCAAACCGCAGGTCTGAATTGACCTGCGGTTTGCTGCGATCGCCGATACGGGGGGGTCAAATGACCCCCCCCTGCGTTGTTACTGGGATGCCGGCTGAATGATTTCAGCCGGCGTCCCGTTCCGATTAACCCCTGCGGCGCCGGAATTCCGAATTTAAGTCAGGACGTACCGGTACGCCCTTGGTCCTTAAGGACTCGGGAAATAGGGCGTACCGGTACGCCCTGCGTCCTTAAGGGGTTAAGGTACAAAACACCTCCTTTGCATTTGTGACACATAAATACAGTAGTTAATCAGTCTGTTAATTCTGTCGGTGACATAAACCCAATTTTGGGGAGCAAAACACCTCCTTTGCATCCATGACACTTAAATAGAATAGTTAATCTGGCTATCAATTTTGTGGGTGCCCTCAAAGAATGAGGAGAGCATCAAATAATGGATGTGGCCGTGGCCATGGTGCTACTGGTGGAGCTCCTGCTGCAGGGAGAGGATGTTTTCAATCTGTGCCAGCTACGTGCCCAATTAAAACACCTTCCTCTGGTGCTTGCAGGCAACAGGATGTTCTCTGTCATTTTGTAGGCCCGAATGGTGAGGCCAGAAGGAGAGGAGGTATTAGATTGGACTGCTGACCGTGTCTCCAGCTCCTGCACATTGTCTTCCACATGGGCATCTGTCTTCCACCTCAACCCTTGCACATCAGCCCAAAGTTATGCAACAGTCACTTATGCTTTTTGATGACTCTGCTGGCAGGGTTTCCATGGGCCATCCACCTAGCTATGCCCAAGAAGTGGAAGAGATTGAGTACACTGATGCCCAACCACTTATGTTTGAGTATGAGGACGTTGGTGGACCACCGCAGCACGTCTCTGATGATGATGGCGAAAAACAGGTGTCAACTGCTGTGGCTTTCTGCAGTCTGCAGACCGGCAAGGAGGGCAGGTGTGAAGAATGGGTGGAAGATGATGTGGAGGATGATGAGGTCCTAGACTCCACATGAAATCAAGGTCATCCGAGTGACGTGTGCAGTTCGGAGGAAGAGGCGGTGGTCACGCAGCACCAGCCACACAGCCCAAGAGGGAGCAGGGTGCAAAACCATAGAAGCCGGCCACTAGCCAGCACGCCTGCTACTGCCCACCATGCCGAGGGACTGAGCACACCAAAGCCAGCTTATAGGAGTTCCCTAGCGTGGCAATTTTTCAGGAAATGCGCTGACGACAAGGCACAGGTGGCTTAACCCCTTCAGTACCGGGCCACTTTTCACCTTAAATCCCAGGCCGATTTTTGCAAATCGGACATGTGTCACTTTATGTGGTAATAACTTTGGAACGCTTTTACTTATCCAAGCCATTCTGAGATTGCTTTCTCAAGACACATTGTACTTCATGACAGTGGTAAATTTGAGTCAAAATATTTCATTTTTATTAATAAAAAATAGCAAATTTACCCCAAATTTTGAAAAATTCACAATTTTCTAAACTTCTATTTCTCTGCTTTTAAAACAGATAGTGATACCTCCTAAAATAGTTATTACTTTACATTTCCCATATGTCTACTTCATGTTTGGATCATTTTGTATATTACATTTTCTTTTTTTGGGACGTTTGAAGACTTAGAAGTTTATTAATTTCCAAAACCCACTTTTTAAGGACCCGTTAAGGTCTGAAGTCACTTTGTGAGGCTTACATAATAGAAACCACCCATAAATGGCCCCATTTTAGAAGGTATTTAAAACAGATTTTAAAAACTTTGTTAACACTTTAGGTGTTCCACAAGAATTAAAGGAAAATGTAGATGAAATTTCAGAATTTCACTTTTTTGGCAGATTTTCCATTTTAATAAATTTTTTCCAGTAACAAATCAAGGGTTAATTCATGTAATATTTTTATACAGCAGGTTCTTATGGATGCAGCATTACCTAATATGTATACTTTCTTTTATTTTTTAAGTTTTACACAATAATATCATTTTTGATCGCTTGCTATTACACTTTTTGTGATGTAAGGTGACAAAAAAATTGCTTTTTTCAACTTTTTTTTTTTTTACGGTGTTCATTTGAGAGGTTAGGTCATGTGATTTTTTTTTATAGAGCAGGTCGTTACGGATGTGGTAATACATATTCTGTATACTTTCTTTTATTTTTTAAGTTTTACACAATAATCATGTTTTAATGTCTCCATAGTCTGAGAGCCATATTTTTTTACATTTTTTATGCTATTGTCTTAGGTAGGGTCTAATTTTTGTGGAATGAGATGACGGTTTGATTGGCACTATTTTGGGGTGCATGTGACTTTTTGATCGCTTGCTATTACACATTTTGTGTTTGTAAGGTTACAAAAAATGGCTTTTTTGACACCGTTTTAATTTATTTATTTTTTTACGGTGTTCACCTGAGGGTTAGGTCATGTGGTATTTTTATAGAGCAGGTTTTTTAAGGATGCAGCGATACCTAATATGTCAACTTTTTAAATTTTTTTACATTTAACAAAATAAAAGCATTTTTGAAACAAGAGCTGAGAGCCATAGTATTTTTATTTTTTGGGCGATTGTCTTAGGTAGAGGCTCATTTTATGTGGGATGAGGTGACGGTTAGATTGGTACTATTTTGGGGGGCATACGCCTTTTTGATTGCTTAGTGCTGCACTGATGTAAGGTGACAAAAAAATGATTTTTTTTAGCACAGTTCTTATTTTATTTTTTAGACGGTGATCATCTGAGGGGTTAGATCATGCAATATTTTTATAGAGCCAGTCGATACGGATGCGGCGATACCTAATATGTCTACTTTTCTTTTTCCCCTATTTTCTACTATTTCTTTTGCTTTATTTTGGGAAAAGGACGCTTTTTTTTTTACTTGAAACTTAAATTTTTTTTGCAAAACTTTCTTTTTTTTTAACTTCTTTTTTTTACTTTTTTTTTTTGTCTCACTCTGTAACTTCAACTTTTGGGGGTCTGATTGTCATGCATTGGCTGTAAGTGTATTACCAGTGTAATACACTTACAGCCTGCTTCCTGTGAGATCCAGGGGGCTGGATCTCACAGGCTAAAAGGGAAGGCAGCCACGATGCCTAATGAAGGTATCGGGCTGCCTTCCCTGCCATCGGGTCCCCGTCACAGCAGCGCGGGGACCCGATGGACACACGGACCCGTCTGGATACCGCACGTGCCACAGTCAGCGCTGACCGTGGCCATGCAAGGGTTAATGCGCCGGCATCAGAGTTTTCACCGATGCCGGCGCATACAGTAGGGACCTGGCTATCAGTGACTGTTGGACCCCTGCAGCTGATAGGGTGGCCACAGCTCCTGCACCTGCCTGATCAGAGCACCGTACATGTACGTTGGGATTTGTGTCCCAGCTTCCAGTGCCGTACATGTAAGGCGCTGGTATACTACGGGTTAAATGCTGTGTAGTCAGAGCCTGAGGTGAGGCATAAATGTTCTAAACCTGAGCCCAGGCATCTAAATGCAAAGCACGAGCTGTAGTGGAGGAGACAGCTGAAAAACCACGAAAGATCTGAGGCTCCTCCTTCTGCTGTAGTCTTGGCCTCTTCCTCCCCCTCTGGAGTGTCAGGGCCACCTGGCACCCTGCAAAGAGAGGATGTGACAACAGCATCACCACCAGCAGTATCACCAAGCATCTCCACACTGTTACATGGAAGCGTTCAGCTGTCCATCCTCCAAACACTGGAGAGAAAGAGAAAGTAACCCCCTACCCACCCGCAAGCTCTGGCTCTGAATGCCAGCATTTCAAAATTTCTGGCCTTTGAAATGCTGCCAATTCCATCTGGTGGAGACGGACAGTTTTAAAAACCTTATGGCGGTGGCTGTCCCACAGTACGTGGTTCACAGCCACCACTACTTTTCCAGGTGGGCCATCCCTGCCCTGCACGAAAAAGAGGCGGACATCAGTGGCAAGGTCCACATAACCCCCGATACGTGGATCAGTAAGCATGGGCTGGGACGTTATATCTCCCTAACTGCCCACTGGGTAAACGTAGTGGCGGCTGGGCCTGAGGCGAAAATCCGTTTGGCCCATGTCCTAATGAGGATTGCTGGACATTTCTCGGTGCCTCTTGTTTCCTCCTCCTCAGGGGTGCACCGCCAATGAGGCGAGGTGAGTCGATTGCCTCAAGCAGCACCAGGTAGGGGCAAGAGGTGGGTAGCGGAAGGGCCATGGGCAATGAGTGCTTCCATTGTGGAAACGCTCATCTCTACATATTCAACTGCATAACTGTACTCAGGACAGCAATACAGTTGAATGCCGTGACGGGGCATAGGAGCAATGTCTCCCTGGCCCACCGATTCCTCTAATAGGCTTTTGCATTAGTTCCTGTAGCCTATCAGAGGCCGGTGTCATCATTATCGCTCTGCCTGAGCCGGGCTGAATAAAGCAAAGGGCACAGACTAGAATTGGTCCATGTCTTGCACTGCATCGCTGACAGCAGAATGGAGGTAAGTATTTGAGTTTATTATTTTTATTTAACAGCATGCTGTTGGGCCACAATGGGCTGGTGGTCATTATTTTGTAACTGGAGAAAGCACCACGGGAACATTGCAGCTGTAAAAAGGAGTATTTTGTACTGGCACACGTTATAAGGGGGCCACTATGGGGGTATCCGTTCTATTGGGGGCACTAAAAGGGGGTAGTTTTTTTGTACTGACACACATTATAAGGAAGCATGTTTTGTACTAGCACATAAGGGGGAATTTTTTTACTTTTTATACTGACACATATTCTAAGAAATGTCCACCACTATGGGGACATTTCTTCTACAGGGGGCACATGTTATAAGGGATAATTTTTTGTATTGGCACACATTTCAAGGGGGATTTATTTTACTGGCAAACTTTATGAGGAGTCATGTTTTGTACTGGCACACATTATAAAGGGGTATTTTTTTATAGGCACACATTATAGGGGGAATTATTACTATTGGGGGCATTATTACTTCTGGGTGCACTATTATCAAACTAAGATGTCTGTTTATCAAATTCTGCAGAGACAAGAAATGGCTGTAATAAATCATCATGGCAGTTTGGTCTGAATGGAGAAGATAAGGAAAGAGAGTTGTCTACATCAGAGGAGACATCACAAGATGTAAGAGGTATGTGGCGCTGTATTACCCTGTATGTTCTGTAGCGCTGTATGTAATGTTTTCCAAGTATGTCTTTAACGGCAGGGCTGGAGGAAAGGGGTTAGGCTAAGGAATTGGAATGGGGTGGCTGTTTTTTTTTTTTGCCTCAGGCAGTAGAAAGGCTAGGTGCACCCCTGCTCCTTCTCCTACTCCACTTCCTCCTCCTACTGCCTCTTCATCCTCCTTTACCACCTCTTCATCCGGTCAGTGTAACAGCTGCACCACCAAATTCAGCACAGCCAGGGTAAAACGACAGCTGGCTGTTCTGAAACTCATCCGTTTGTGGGAAAAACCACACACCGCGCAGAAGCTGTTGACGGGCATCGAAGAACAGACCAATGAGTGTTTGGTGCTGCTGAGCTTCAAGCCCTGCCTGGTGCTGTAGCGATAACGGGCGAAATCGCATAGCAGCTCTGTGCCTTGCCAGTTTGAAGCACATCCCTTGCCTGCAATTTGGTGGTGCAGAGGTCCCTGATAAATTACTCCGAGATGTCTGAACAATCCTTACTTCCATCACTGGAGCATGATCGGAAGATGCATGAATACAAGCGCACGCTGGTAGATGCGCTACTGATTGAGTTCCACCTGAGGTGAAGGAGGAAGAAGTCACCAATGCAGCTGCAGCACCGGCTGAGATGTGGAAAAGCTTTGTCAGCACGCCACAACATCTAGCACCACCATCTGATACAGACCATTTTAGCAGGAGGCAGCGTTTCAGCAACATGGTTGATGAGTAGGTGTGCACTGTCTGCATGTCTTCCCCATTTAACTTCTGGGTCTCCAAATAGGCCACATGGCCTGAGATTGCCCTTTACACATTGGAGGTGCTGGCAAGTGTATTGTACAAACGTGTGTTTAGCATGGTAGGAGGTGTGACCACAGACAGGCGAAAACCGCCTATCCAAACCCACCATGAACAAGCTCATGTTCATTAAAATGAACCAGGCATGGATCCCACAGGACTTGTCAGTACCTTGGGCAGAGTAGAGAAGTATACCGGCCGCACCCAGCCATTGTTATACTCCAGCACAGTTTGTTCGTTGTGTTTGCCATTTCCAAATGTTTCGGGGCCTCCTAAAATTAAAAAACAAGTAAATAAAATAGAAAAAATAAAAAAACACAAAAACAGTGTTGACTACCTCCTCCGCCTCTTCCACCTACATCGCCACGGCCACCGCCTCCTCAACCTCCTACTCCACTTGGACCTCTTCCTCCTGGTTCAAGATAATTTTTTTTCTATTTTATGTTATTTTAAGTAATTTCCCTATCCACATTTGATTGCAGGACAATTGTCCTGCTCTTATCTACATTTTGCTTCCTTTTGCATCCCTCTAGCCCTTACTATGATTATTTTATAGCCATTTTACTGTACCAAAGTTTGGGTCCCTATTGATTTCAATAGGGTTTGGGGTCAAGTTCGGGTAAAGTTCGGGTACCTAAACCGAACTTTGAAGCAAAGATTGGCTGAACCCGTCGAGCTTGAACATCCACAGCTTCGTTCATCGCTAGCCTCAGGACAGGTCATCAACATCAGATTGTTGGGGGGGGTCTAAGTCTTGGCACCCCCACCTGTTGTTTGAAGGGGCTGTGGTGCCAGTGTGAGAGTGGCGTTCCTCTTCAACATCAGGAGAAGAAGGTGTAATTACACTGCCTTACCACTACAATGAAGGCGGTGTACAGGTAATCATTAAACAGGATTTAGCTCTTAATTATATTAACACGCACTCTGTCATTCGGAACTGTATTAAAATCTGGTGCTTTCATGAAATATGAAGAAATATATAGATAGAACGGGTAGAGACTGGTTACTATAAGTAATAGGCAATATAAATACAATTCGCTAAATATTTCAGATAATACAGATAATATTTTCACTATTCCAGATATAAAAACAGCAGTAAAATAAATTGTAAAATTGTATATGAAAAAAGAAGAAAAAATGAAAAATATAAAATATAAAAAATATAGTCCAAAGAAGCTCAGTTCCCAAATCAATTATTGATAATTAGTGTTCTCTTTGTTGCTCTATAATTGTATCCAAATCAAATATCTTCATGATTGAGGCAAAGAGTTCTTATTTAACATGATTGATCAAGGAAATAATATTTATCGAACCCAGTGAATGTGAAAGAACGTAAAATTGTAAAAATATAAATGAGTTTCAAACTTTCAATTAATCAGTGATTTGTGATTTCTTTAATTGCTATTTCTTGATTTGTTGAAAATATATTATTTAATATACGAATTCTATTTCATTAAGGGTACTTTCACACTAGCGTTTTTCTTTTCCGGCGCTGAGTTCCGTCCTAGGGGCTCAAAGCCGGAAAAGAACTGATCAGTTTTATCCCCATGCATTCTGAATGGAGAGTCAGTCCTTCAGGATGCATCAGGATGTCTTCAGTTCAGTCTTTTTGACTGATCAGGCTTTTCAGAAAAACGTAGCATGCAGTATTTTTACCTCCGGCCAAAAAGCCTGAACACTTTGACTGAACGCCGGATCAGGCCTTTTTCCCATTGACTTGCATTAACGCCGGATCTGGCGCTGTGTGTTCAGTCAAAACGGATCCGGCTTTTGCATGTTAAACCCGAAAAATGTGAAAAAAAAGTTAAAGTCCATAAATGGCGGATCAGTTTTTTCCAATGCATTTTTTCATTGTGATCAAAATCCTGATCAGGATTCAAATGTAATCAGTTTTCACACGTTTTTCCGGATCCAGCGGGCAGTTCCGGTGTCGGAATTGAACGCCGGATTAAAACAACGCTAGTGTGAAAGTAGCCTTAGTGTCCTTTAATATATTCTTTTTGTATATAGTCTCTCTTGGTGTAAAAATAAAATAAAAGCGATAATATCCCATAGTTTATTAGCTTAGTTCTATGATGCTCCCTATTTCATTCGGAGCAGAGTATTCATTCAGAACATAATATCCTATAGAGTATGGTTAGATTAGATATTACCGCCTTGACGTCTTCAACAGAAACAGCTCTCCATATACCGAGTGATGTAGCCGCAATGGTGTCCTCTTCAGGTTTGGCGTCCCACGTGGCGTCTCACCAAGAGAGATGATATACATATAGAATATATTAAAGGACACTTAATGAAATAGAATATATTAAATGATATTATATTTTCAACAAATCAAGAAATAACAATTGAAGAAATCACAGATCGCTATGATTAATTAAATCTCATTTTTATTTTTACAATTTTACGTTCTTTCACAATCACTGGGGTCGATAGATATTATTACCTTGATCAATCATGTTAAATAAGAACTCTGCCTCAATCATAAAGATATTTGATTTGGATACAATTATAGAGCAACAAAAAGAACACTAATTATAAATAATTGATTTGAGAACTGAGCTTTTTTAGACTATATTTTTTATATTTTATATTTTATATTTTTTATTCTTTTTTATATACTGTACATTTTTAAAAATGTTTTACTGCTGTTTTTTTATATATGGAATAGTGAAAATATTATCTGTATTACTGTTGATGAAATATTTTGCCAATGGTATTTATGTTGCCTATTACTTATAGTAACCAGTCTCTACCCGTTCTATGTATTTCTTTATATTCAATAAAGCACTAGATTTTAATACAGTTCCGAATGACAGAGTGTGTGTTAAAGGGAACCTGTCAACAACTTTATGCTGATCTCATTGAGGGCAGCATAAAATAGTGACAGATGCTCTGATTTCAGCGATGTGTCACTCATGAGCTAAAAGTAAGTGGTTGCTGAGAACAAGCATCATAGTAATTGCAGCCCAGGCCTTAAAAAGAGTCAAATCTACTTGAGAAGAGTCCATGTTATTCATAATCTCCTGCACTCTTTCCCATCTGCTAATGATTGGCAGTTCTCTCCTAGAGAGAAAGGGAGATAACTAGGTAGAAGCCGGTCAGTCATCAGCAGATGGGCAGGGATTTATGAAAAACCATGACTCTTCTCAGGTGGCTGGGACACTTTTCCAGGCCCAGTCTGCCATGATTGTCATGTTGGTTTTCGGCAACCACTCACTTTAAACTTTTAAATGACAGACCGCTGAAATCAACTCACCTGTCTACTTTATGCTGCTGTTAGTATGGGCATCATAAAGTTGATTACAGTTTCCCTTTAATATAATTAATTTTTGTATACCTCTTTTTGAAAGGCTTTTAGGGTAAGCCTTTTTAACAAGGCATCTCACCCCAGAAGTCACGACAGGTGAGCCACTACACATATTTATTCAGGATTCAGCTCTTGCCCTAGCGCTACAACCCTTTCAAACAGCTGATGGGTGGGGGTGCTGAGAGGTGGACCACCACCAATCTGAAACTGATCAATATCATAAAACCAGAAAACCATTTTAAAGGGGTTCTGCGGTTCTTTTAAACTGATTATCTATCCTTTGGATACATCATCTGCATCTGATCGGTGGGTCTGTCACCCGGGACCCCCACCCATCAGCTGTATGTGAAGGCAGCGGCGCTCCTGGAGCGCAACAGCCTTCTCGCTGTTTCCCTCAGGCCAGTGATGTAAAGGCTAGTATCACTGGCCTGAGAGGGGCTAAACTTCATTCAAGTGATCAGAGCTTACCCCTGCCCAGGCCAGTGATACTAGTTGTAACCTTACTGGGCCTGCAGTGAACAGAGAGAAGTCCGCTGCACTCCTGGAGTGTCCAAGGTGTCGGAAGCCTGCAGATCAGATGCTGATGATTTATCCAGAGTATAGATAATCAGTTATAAAGAACTGCAGAAACCCTTTAAGTCCCGTACTCAGTAAAGGACTTGGTTTCTTAAAGGGGTATTGGGGTTATGTAAAGTTATCCCCTATTCACAGGATAGGTGATAACTAGAGTTGAGCGGACACCTGGATGTTCGGGTTCGACGGGTTCGGCCGAGCTTCACAAAAAGGTTCGAGTTCAGGACCCGAACTTGACCCCGAACTCGAACCCCATTGAAGTCAATGGGGACCCGAACTTTGGAGCACTAAAATGGCTCTAAAAAAGTCATGGAAAAGGCTAGAGGGCTGCAAATGGCATCAAAATGTGGTTAAGAGCATGGCAAGTGGTCTGCAAACAAATGTGGATAGGGAAATGACTTAAAATAACTTAAAATACATAAAAATAAAAAATAATAATCTTGATCTAGGAGGACGAGATCCATATGGAGTAGGAGGTTGAGGAAGTGGTGGATGTGGCGGTGTAGGTGGAAGCGGCGGTGGAGGAGGAGGAGGTAGCCAACACTGGTTTTTGGTTTAAATATTTTTTTTTGTTTAAATTAGGGTACACCACAAAACATTGGGAAATATAACCTGTAAGAACCCCCTCCAGCCGTGCTAAACAAACGTTCAGACAATACACTGGCTGAAGGGCAGGCCAGCACCTCCAAGGCGTAAAGGGCAAGCTCAGGCAATGTGCCCAATTTGGAGACCCAGAAGTTGAAGGGCGCAGACCCATCAGTCAGTATGTGTAGGCATGTGCACACATACTGCTCCACCATGTCGCACGTCCCCGTGATTTCCACGATCCAATTGGATATCTGCTCTATCAACTTTCAATGTTCTTTTCTGCGCCTACCATGTTGATCACGGATAGCGGCGAATCAGGGTTCAACACTGGAGAGGGAGTGTGAGAAAGTGATACCACATCCATGCAATGTCAATTGCTGCAATGGGATCGAGCTGAAATGTGGGCCAAGTTATTAAAGCGGAAGGATCAAATAAAAGGGCCAATTAAAGACGAATTTTAGAAATTTAAGTCCCTGTGACCTATGCAGAGCAGGGGTTTTTCCTCGGCAAAAATTAGTTAATGTCACCCACCAATGGAACAGACGATTTTTTTAAATTTCGGGCCCTGTCAACTATGCAGAGCAGGGGTTTATTCACAGCTAAACTGTGTTCATGTCACCCACCAATTGAACAGACGATTTTACAAAAATTAGGTCCCTGTCACCTATGCAGAGCAGGGGTTTGTATATGGCAAAATTGGTAAAACGTCACCTGACAATGTAACAGACGATTGTTTGAAATTTAGTTCCCTGTGATCTATGCAGAGCAGGGGTTTATTTATGTCAAAAATCGTAAAATGTCACCCAAGAATGTAATAGACGAATTAGTAAAAAATTTATTTCCTTGTCCACTAGGTAGAGCAGGGGTATATCACAACCAAAAATTGGTGAATGTCACCCAACTATGTAATAGAAAAATTTGCGAAATTTATTAACCTGTCTACTAGGTAGAGCAGGGGTATATCACAGCCAAAAATTGGTGAATATCATCCAACTATGTAACAGAAAAATCTGTGAAATTTATTAACCTGTCCACTAGGTAGAGCAGGGGTATATCACAGCCAAAAATTGGTGAATATCACCCAACTATGTAACAGAAAAATCTGTGAAATTTATTAACCTGTCCACTAGGTAGAGCAGGGGTATATCACAGCCAAAAATTGGTGAATGTCACCCGACATTGTAACAGACAAATTAGTGAAATTTATTAACCTGTCTACTAGGTAGAGCAGGGGTATATCACACCCAAACATTGGTGAAGTTTACCCAAAAATTTGACAGACAAATAAGTAAAATTGGTTTACCTGTACACTAGGTAGAGCAGGGGTATATCACAGCCAAAAATTTGTGAATTTAACCCAAGAATGTAACTAATTAGTGAAATAAAATAAAATACGTACAAATAAAAAAAAATATCTTGATGTATGAGGTGGTATTGTAACGCTGATAACGGCGTCATCGCCACTGGCCATGTTGGTGGAGTACTCGAAACAGCGCAACAGGGCACACAGGTCTCGCATGGAGGCCCAGTCAATGGTGGTGAAGTGGTGCTGTTCCGCAGTGCGACTGACCCGTGCGTGCTGCAGCTGAAACTCCACTATGGCCTGCTGCTGCTCGCACAGTCTGTCCAGCATGTGCAAGGTGGAGTTCCACCTGGTGGGCACGTCACATATGACGCGGTGAGCGGGAAGGCCGAAGTTACGCTGTAGCGCAGACAGGCGAGCAGCGGCAGGATGTGAACGCCGGAAGCGCGAACAGACGGCCCGCACTTTATGCAGCAGCTCTGACATGTCGGGGTAGTTGCGAATTAACTTCTGCACCACCAAATTCAGCACATGCGCCAGGCAAGGGATGTGCGTCAAACCGGCTAGTCCCAGAGCTGCAACGAGATTTCGCCCATTATCGCACACCACCAGGCCGGGCTTGAGGCTCACCGACAGCAACCACTCGTCGGTCTGTTGTTCTATACCCCGCCACAACTCCTGTGCGGTGTGGGGCCTGTCCCCCAAACATATGAGTTTCAGAATGGCCTGCTGACGTTTACCCCGGGCTGTGCTGAAGTTGGTGGTGAAGGTGTGTGGCTGACTGGATGAGCAGGTGGAAGAAGAGGAGGAGGAAGCTGAGGAGGAGGAGACAGGAGGCAAAGAATGTTGCCCTGCGATCCTTGGCGGCGGAAGGACGTGGGCCAAACAGCTCTCTGCCTGGGGCCCAGCCGCCACTACATTTACCCAGTGTGCAGTTAGGGAGATATAGCGTCCCTGGCCGTGCTTACTGGTCCACGTATCTGTGGTTAGGTGGACCTTGCCACAGATGGCGTTGTGCAGTGCACACTTGATTTTATCGGATACTTGGTTGTGCAGGGAAGGCACGGCTCTCTTGGAGAAGTAGTGCCGGCTGGGAACAACATACTGTGGGACAGCAAGCGACATGAGCTGTTTGAAGCTGTCTGTGTCCACCAGCCTAAATGACAGCATTTCATAGGCCAGTAGTTTAGAAATGCTGGCATTCAGGGCCGTGTGACATGGTTGAGATGCTTGGTGATGCAGGTGGTGGTGTTGGTGGTACATCCCATGTTTGCTGGGCGGCAGGTGCCAACGTTCCTCCAGAAGCGGAGGAAGAGGCCAAGGCGGCAGCAGCAGAAGAGACCGAGGCGGCAGCAGCAGAAGAGGTAGCAGGGAGAGCCTGAGTGACTTCCTTGTTTTTAAGGTGTTTACTCCACTGCAGTTCATGCTTTGCATGCAGGTGCCTGGTCATGCAGGTTGTGCTAAGGTTCAGAACGTTAATGCCTCGCTTCAGGCTCTGATGGCACAGGGTGCAAACCACTCGGGTCTTGTCGTCAGCACATTGTTTGAAGAAGTGCCACGCCAGGGAACTCCTTGAAGCTGCCTTTGGGGTGCTCGGTCCCAGATGGCGGCGGTCAGTAGCAGGCGGAGTCTCTTGGCGGCGGGTGTTCTGATTTTGCCCACTGCTCCCTCTTTGTCTTTTGCTACGCTGTTGGCTCGGTCTCACCTCTGCCTCTTCCTCCGAACTGTGAAAGTCAGTCGCACGACCTTCATTCCATGTGGGGTCTAGGACCTCATCGTCCCCTGCATCGTCTTCATCCCTGACCTCCTGTTCAGTCTGCACACTGCAGAAAGACGCAGCAGTTGGCACCTGTGTTTCGTCATCATCAGAGACGTGCTGAGGTGGTATTCCCATGTCCTCATCATCAGGAAACTTAAGTGGTTGTGCGTTAGTGCATTCTATGTCTTCCACCGCTGGGGAAAGGCTAGGTGGATGCCCTTGGGAAACCCTGCCAGCAGAGTCTTCAAACAGCATAAGAGACTGCTGCATAACTTGAGGCTCAGACAGTTTCCCTGATATGCATGGGGGTGATGTGACAGACTGATGGGCTTGGTTTTCAGGCACCATCTGTGCGCTTTCTGCAGAAGACTGGGTGGGAGATAATGTGAACGTGCTGGATCCACTGTCGGCCACCCAATAGACTAATGCCTGTACCTGCTCAGGCCTTACCATCCTTAGAACGGCATTGGGCCCCACCAAATATCCCTGTAATTTCTGGCGGCTACTGGGACCTGAGGTAGTTGGTACACTAGGACGTGTGGCTGTGGCAGAACGGCCACGTCCTCTCCCAGCACCAGAGGGTCCACTAACACCACCACGACCATGTCCGCGTCCGCGTCCCTTACTAGATGTTTTCCTCATTGTTACCGTTCACCACAATAAGAAAAATATTATTTGGCCCAATGTATTGAATTCAAATTCAGGCCTTTTTTTACAGACACCTAACACTATCTGGCTATCTATTTAGGTACCGTATTACACTAATACAGGCACAGCAGTAATGACAGATTTAGCTGAATATAAATTTGAGGCCTATTATTTAGGCGCTGGGTGACAGGTATACGTTTACGGACAGAATTAGACTTGGATATGCACAGTAGCGTGTGTGTGAAGTTATTAAGAATGACCCTATCTGCACCTTGAATCTAATATACCCTTTTAGGGATAGATTTAAAGTAGGCCTGATACAGCAGAAACCACTAATTTAGGAAATTGCTAGGTTGGGAATTGTATTTCAACCCAGAACAAAAACTGTGCTTTGACGGACACTAAATAACTTCACCAGCTACAGCAATTGCCACAGATTTAGCTGAATATAAATTTGAGGCCTATTATTTAGGAGCTGGGTGACAGGTATACGTTTACGGACAGAATTAGACTTGGATCTGCACAGTAGCGTGTGTGTGAAGTTATTGAGAATGACCCTATCTGCACCTTGAATCTAATATACCCTTTTATGGATAGATTTAAATAACCACACTATTGATGGTTAAATGTACTTGGTGATAGCTTGTGCTGGCGCACCACAAGCCACAAAATGGCCGCCGATCACCCCAGAAAAAAGTGACTGAAAAACGCTCTGGGCAGCCTAAAAACAGTGAGCAATTGAATAGCAGCACTTCAATGATCCACAGCTGTAGGTCGATCACAGAATGAAGTCTTTTGGAGGAGTTAATCTGCCTAATCTCGCCCTAACGTCGCAGCTGCAACCTCTCCCTACACTTGTAACAGCAGAGTGACGTGCAGCGCTACGTGACCCAAGCTTATATAGAGGCTGGGTCACATGCTGCACTGGCCAATCACAGCCATGCCAATAGTAGGCATGGCTGTGATGGCCTCTTGGGGCAAGTAGTATGACGCTTGTTGATTGGCTGCTTTGCAGCCTTTCAAAAAGCGCCAAGAAACCCGAACTCGAACCCGGACTTTTACGAAAATGTATACAGTTCGGGTTCGCTCATCCCTAATTGTGATATCATGTAAAATATACTTTTATGCTACAGGAAATGTGACAAATTAGGCTGGATTCACATCACATTTTTCCTGTCCGTTTAACTGATGCCATACAGTGGCATCCATTCCCCATAGAGATCCATTGCAAAAAAAAAAGTAAACTTTTTTTACCATTTTGAAAAAAGGATGTTTTTTTTTTTTATTGCACTGTGCAGGATGCTCTTCCTTGTCCTGAGCTGAACCGCACAGATGTAATACTAGGCTATGCTAGGCGGAAACCTTCGCCTAACAGTGATCTTGGTGAAATCAATGGACTAATGGGCGGTCTTTAGTGCTTCCCTGGACTGTAAGACATCCTTTGAATAGCATAGCCTGTATGACATCTAATCTAATGAAAAAGCCCTTGCCCTGCGCTGTAAAGGGAGAGCATTGGAGCAAAAAATGCTCTGATGTTCAACTAAGAGGGGCTGAATGGGGGAAGACGTGGTTATGTCCAGGTTCAACTCTGAACCCAGACAACCGCTTTGAACTTTAGAGAGAATGTATCATGCATTGCAGCAACATGCATAGCCAGTCCTTTCTGGTAGCAAAACAGTTACTGTATGTCAGAATGACAGGCAGGTCACATATATGGAAGTGCGCAACATTGTGCAGGCCACCAACATACCTAGCTAACCCCCTAGCTAATCCAAAACAAAAGCATACCACAGACCTCAGTAAAACAAAAAGAAATAAAAATGCTGCACGCCCCTGCCGGTGTCCCAATGACTCTTTAGGGAGGCAGCGCCAAAAAAGTATTGAAGAGAAAAAAGGTTCTTTTAATCCATGTTATGGCAGTGCAGACACATGCGTTTGATTCCCTTCTGTTAGATGTAGAAGGACTGTGCATCACTATTAGGCTTAGTTCACACTTCACTTATTTTGTCAGATGTACTCATCAGTTTGTGAGATGAGGAAACAGCTCTCATTGTGTGAACATTGCATTTGTTTGTGTAAAATAAAGTTAAATGAGTTGAACTGACATTCTGGTGTTCGACCACAAGAGGCCGATGTTTCTTAAAGGGGTTGTCTCACTACAGGAAATTTTATCATGTAGAGATAGTTAATACAAGGCACTTCATAATGTATTGTTATTGTCCATATTGCTTCCTTTGCCGGCTAGACAAATTTTTCCATCACATTATACACTTCTTGTTTAGAGATGTCTCGAACTATTCGCCGGCGAACAGTTCCCGGCGAACATCGCTTGTTCGCGTTCGCCGCGGTGGGCGAACATATGCGATGATCGATCCACCCCCTATACGTCATCATTGAGCAAACTTTGACCCTGTACCTCACAGTCAGCAGACACATTCCAGCCAATCAGCAGCAGACCCTCCCTCCCAGACCCTCCCACCTCCTATCAAAAAGCAAGGAAAGCATCCATCTTAGATTCATTCTGAAGCTGCAGTGTTAGTTAGAGCAGGGAGAGTGCTGCTGCTGTTGATTTAATAGGGAAATCGATAGCTAGGCCAGTGTATTCAGTGTCCTCAGAGACTCATCTGATCTCTGCTGTAAGGACAGCACCCAAAAAAGCCCTTTTGAGGGCTAGAACATCATTTTGCTTTTTTTCCCCTATGTAATCTAATTGCAGTTGCCTGCCAGCGTGTGTGTCAGGCTCACAGCGTATACTGTGCCCACTTGCCCGGAGCCACCACTCATATCTGGTGTCACAGTAGCTTGCATTTAAAAAACAAAAAAATTATAATTTTTGACTGTAATATAACAGCAGTCAGTTGACGGCACGCGCGTGTGTTTCATGCCCTGCAAGTGCACAGTGTCACCAGCGCAACTCATTTCTGGTGTCGCATTCGATTACATTTAAAGAAAAACAACAATTTTGACTGTGAAGAAATAGCAGTCAGTTGCACACACGTGTTTGTGTGTTTAAGGCCCAGCTGAAAGTGCATAGTGTCACTTCAGCAAAACTCATATCTGGTGTCACAGTACCTTGCACGCATAGTACAACTTAACTAATCTAAAAAAAATTACAGGCAGAAGCAGGCCACCCTGCAGGGGCCATTGTGGTCGTGGTGCTGTGATTTCCTTTGGCCCTAGAATAATGCCCAGTGTTCAGAGGCCACGTACCCTGAACTCAAAAAGTTCTGAGGACATAGTTGACTGGCTAACACAGGACACCCAATCTTGTACAGCTTCCGCTCGGAACCTTGACGCACCATCCTCCTCCAGCTTAGCTTCGGGCACCTCTCAAGTTACTACTCGCCCGCCTGCCGCCACCACCAACACTAGCACCACAGCCGCCTCACTTGATCTGTCAGAGGAGTTATTTACACATCAGTTGGAAGAAATGAGTGATGCGCAACCATTTTTGCCAGAGGATGTAGATAACAGGGATATGTCTCAGTCAGGCAGCATTACACACATGGACGTGCGGTGTGATGATGATGATGTTGTACCCGCTGCTGCTTCCTTTGCTGAGTTGTCAGATACAAGTGAAGCGGTTGATGATGACGATGTGTCTGTGGATGTCACGTGGGTGCCTTCTCAAAGAGAAAAAAGAACAGGGGAAAAGTTCTGATGGGGAGACAGAGAGGAGGAGGAGACGAGTTGGAAGCAGTGGGAGGTCGTCGCAAGGAGCAAGTGGCACAGTCAGACAGCATGCATCGGCACCCGGGGTCAGCTAGACAGCGCGCCAATCAACGCATGCTGTTGCCACCACCAGAATGCCATCATTGCAAAGCTCAGCAGTGTGGCATTTTTTTTGTGTGTCTGCCTCTGATAACAGCGATGCCAATTGCAACCTGTGCCAAAAGAAACTGAGTCGTGGGAAGTCCAACACCCTCCTAGGTACAACTGCTTCGCGAAGGCACATGATTGCACATTACAAACGCCTATCGGATCAACACATGATGAGTACAAGCAGCACAGAAACTCAAAGCCGTCATCCTCCTCCTGGTCCTGCATCTTCAGCCATGTCAATCACTGCTGTCCTCCTTGCCCCCTCTCAACCATCCGCCACTCCGTCTCTCGCCTTGAGCAGTTCCTGCTCATCTGCCCACAGTCAGGTGTCTGTCAAGGACATGTTTGAGCATAAGAAGCCAATGTCACAAAGTAACCCCCTTGCCCGGCGTCTGACAGCTGGTTTGTCAGAACTCTTAGCTGAGGTGTTCCAAAAATTTGTAGCTATTGGGACACCGCAGTGGAAGGTACCCGGCCGAAATTTCTTTGCACAAAAGGCAATCCCCAACCTGTACTCGATTGTGCAAAAGGAAGTAATGGCATGTCTGGCATGGAATGCGTGGCTCTGCAGAGGAGTTGGTGACACTGCCACGACTTGCAGGCAGGCCTGCTGCCACCTCCTCTACTCCTCCTACTCCATCCTCTTCCATAAACTCCTCGGCTGAGTCCTCTTCTGCTGCTGTGTCTTGCTCCACATCAACGGCACCCCCCCCCCCAGCTCCCCAGGGGCTATTCCACATCCCGGATACGGCAGTGTCACGCCGTCTTGGGGTTGACTTGCCTGAAAGCAGAGAGTCACACCGGAGCAGCACTCCTGTCCGCCCTGAACGCACAGGTGGATCAGTGGCTGACTCCGCACCAACTGGAGATTGGCAAAGTGGTGTGTGACAACGGAAGCAATTTGTTGGTGGCATTGAATTTGGGCAAGTTGACACATGTGCCGTGCATGGCACATGTGTGTAATCTGATCGTACAACGCTTTGTGCATAAGTACCCAGGCTTACAGGACGTCCTGAAGCAGGCCAGGAAGGTGTGTGGCCATTTCAGGCGTTCCTACATGGCCATGGCGCACTTTTCAGATATCCAGTGGCGAAACAACATGCCAGTGAGGCGCTTGATTTGCAACAGCCCGACACGTTGGAATTCAACACTCCTAATGTTCGACCGCCTGCTCCAAAAGAAAAAGCCGTCAACGAGTATTTGTATGACCGGGGTGCTAGGACAGCCTATGCAGAGCTGGGAATTTATTTGCCACGTTACTGGACGCTCATGTGCAATGCCTGTAGGCTCATGCGTCCTTTTGAGGAGGTGACAAACCTAGTCAGTCGCACCGAAGGCACCATCAGCGACATCATCCCATTTGTTTTCTTCCTGGAGCGTGCCCTGCGAAGAGTGCTGGATCAGGCCGTAGATGAGCGTGAAGAGGAAAAGTTGTGGTCACCATCACCACCAGAAACAGCCGTATCAGCATCGCTTGCTGGACCTGCGGCAACGCTGGAAGAGGAGTCTGAGGAAGAGGAATGTGGCTTTGAGGAGGAGGAGGAAGACCAACCACAGCAGACATCCCAGGGTGCTCGTTGTCACCTATCTGGTACCCGTGGTGTTGTACGTGGCTGGGGGGAAGAACAGACCTTCAGTGAGATCAGTGAGGACGAGGAACGGGACATGAGTAGCTCGGTATCCAACCTTGTGCAAATGGGGTCTTTCATGCTGTCGTGCCTGTTGAGGGACCCTCGTATAAAAAGGCTGAAGGAGAACGACCTGTACTGGGTGGCCACGCTACTAGACCCCCGGTATAAGCAGAAAGTGGCTGAAATGTTAGCGAATTACCGCAAGTCGGAAAGGATGCAGCAGTTCCAAAATAAATTAAAAAGTATGCTTTACACAGCGTATAAGGGTGATGTCACACAACAACGGGAATCTAACAGGGGAAGAGATGAAAGTAATCCTCCTCCTCCCACGACCACGCCGGCAAGGACAGGACGCTTTATAGACGTGTTGTTGATGGAGGACATGCAGAGCTTTTTAAGTCCTACGCATCGCCACAGCCCTTCGGGGTCCACCCTCAGAGAACGACTCGACCGACAGGTAGCAGACTACCTCGCCTTAACTGCAGATATCAACACTCTGAGGAGCGATGAACCCCTTGACTACTGGGTGTGCAGGCTTGACCTGTGGCCTGAGCTATCCCAATTTGCAATAGAAATTCTGGCCTGCCCCGCTTCAAGTGTCCTGTCAGAAAGGACCTTCAGTGCAGCAGGAGGTATTGTCACTGAGAAGAGAAGTCGCCTAGGTCAAAAAAGTCTAGATTACCTCACCTTTATTAAGATGAATGAGGGATGGATTCCGAAGGGACTGACAGTGGGCGATACATACGACTAAAAAAGGCCTGATGAGATGAGCTGCCTTGGGCTAAAAATGGTCCACACGCTGCTGTATTTTATCTCTGAATGCCGGATGACTTGCGTGACTTATCCTCCACCAACTAGGGTTCAATCCGCAATGTTTTAGGGCACTTTCTGCCTGGGGAACAAACATTAATTTTTCTGGCCGCTGCTACTGCAGCGGCTGCAACAATACCTAGTTTTTCAGGCATGTGTACATGCCTAATTTTTCTGGCCTCTGGTGCTGCACTGTGGCTTCAAAAACCAAACAAAAAGAAAGGCACATACATGTGTCAATTCCCCTTCGTGATCGTTACCTTGTTGTGGTGAAGGGGCTTGCGTATCACAATGAAGCGACCACCTCTATGAGTGTGTTGGCAATGGCAATGTTGGCACACCCCAGATGATAAGATCGTTGCTTCATTGTGAACAGACCAAAAGCGATCGGCTGGATAATTTTGCATAGAAAAAAACATTAATTTTCTTTGTGATCATCTAAGGTGATCATTAAAGCCTACTAGGCCAACAATGGGCCCACACTGCAAAATCATTGTTTTCTGGGTCACTTAACTGTCACTGAACTACCTCAGCACGACCATAGGCTTTGAAAAACCCCCATCGCCTGCAATCTCCCAAACGTGCGCACCGGGACGGGGGACGTAACAGGGATTAAACTGATAAGAATAGTACTACTTAACACACCACTCATATCTGGTGGCATATTAGATTGCACGCGCAGTGCCCCAAATCTGAAGTAGGAGGACCGACCAAGCATCTTTTTCCATCTCCTGGTTCCTAAAATCGATTCCATATACCTGTCCCCTGATAGGGGACGTATCAGGGATTAAACTGATAGGAATAGTACTACTTAACACACCACTCATATCTGGTGGCACAGTACATTGCACGCCACACGCGCAGTGCCCCAAATTGGAAGTAAGAGGACCAACCAAGCATCTTTTTCCATCTCCCGGTTCCTAAAATCTATTCCATATACGTCCCCTGATAGGGGACATAACAGGGATTAAACTGATAGGAATAGTACTACTTAACACACTTTATAATAACACAGAGAGAGGAGTCTGAAGAAGAGGAGTCAGAGGAGGAAGGTGGCTTTGAGGAGGTGGAAGACCAAACACAGCAGGCATCCCAGGGGGCTTGTTGTCACCTTTCGGGGACCCTTGGTGTTGTACGTGGCTGGGTGGAGGAAGAGACCTTCAATGACATCAGTGAGGACAAGGAACGGGACATGGCTAGCTTGGTATCCAACCTTGTTGAAATGGGGAGTTTGCGGTTGTGCAAATGGACTGTTTGCGGTTGTTTGCAGTGCGTTAAACGGGGAGTTTGGTCTGTCACTGTGAAGCGGGCGTAACCGTTACACTACCAGATCGATACAACATCATACCTGATGTTTTAAAGCACGTTATTCCAAACAATTTAGGACGGTTAGGTGATTTATGCCCTTTATGGATTAAAACCCGACTCTGCGTCAACTACGTAATTTTCCTTGGGAGTTTTGCCATGGATCCCCCTCTGGCATGCCACAGTCCAGGTGTTAGTCCCCTTGAAACAACTTTTCCATCACTATTGTGGCCAGAAAGAGTCCCTGTGGGTTTTAAAATTCACCTGCCCATTGAAGTCAATGGCGGTTCGCCCGTTCACGAACATTTGCGAAAATTTGCGTTCGCCGTTCGCGAACGGAAAATTTTATGTTTGCGACATCTCTAGTGATGAGTAAACAGATTTACTGACCTGCGTCCGTTCTGTGTCAGAGGATGTCTTTTAACCGAGATGATCACCAGGCCCCCAGTCCTCATGCGGCCTTGCTTGGTAATTAAACTTCTGTTCAAACGCTGTAAACAATCCTCCTGGAACAATCCCTCTTCCAAAAAGCAGGATCTAGGTGAGGGACAATGACCAGTCCCCCTCCACTGCATCCCCGAACACTCCAGGACACTCTGACACCAGGATGGAACTGGATTCTATCTCACACATCCAGTGCTTTCACCATCTCAGCTCTCACTTAGTTCCTGGTTCTTCTTTCAGCAACCAGCAGCATGAGTCATACTCTACTTTGCTTATTTAAATCCAGCAGTAACTTAGCTGTAACAGAGAACCAGCGGCCTCCTGTGGCCTAAATGCAAAATGACAATCCTAAAGTTCAATTATGCATAGCATTATACAGGAAGAGCTGTTCCACAATCTCACACTACAGTGCAGTTCTGACCCATGTGGCCCTCTCTACCACATTTATTACAGTTTGCAGAGGTAGGCTGCTTTGCTTTCTGATTTCTGGTGTTACTACAATCATAGGTACTAGGTTTGGAAATTACATTAACTGATAAAGATGCCTTGTTTTTAATATGTAAACCTGTAACTCAGACAGCTCAAAGGTTCTTGCAATCTCCTGCAGACTGACATGTGTCGGATTAGGTTCTCTTAGGAGTCTCCTTCTGAGATGCAGAGAGGTGCATTTCTCGATAACCTGTCCTCTGATTATTTTCTCTGTTACAGCACCAAAGTCACAAGACCTGGCAAGATATTTTAACCTGGTGACATAGCAGTCAGTGGTTTCTCCAACTTCTTGTATTGCCTGTCTAAAATTCTCTTTCTCATAGGGAATGTTTTTCTTGGGCCCAAAGTACTCATGCAGTGGCCAGGTACGGGGGGATAATATTCTGTATTTGTTTGTGACGTAAATTGCAGCGTGCGCAGAGTACTATCCCAGGGACCTTCCAAGGTGTTATAAAGCACGTCTCAGATTAGGAATGCCAGAGTGGTGTAATGGCCTATAATGTCTCTGTAGGTTAGTGATAATTGTGTCACGGTGTCTCCTACCTGGGTACGGCCGGACTCCTGGCTCACTTGCAATACATTTGAGTGTAGTGATAGTAGGAGTAATAGAGGAACTTTGCAGAATAAATGATGTGCAGACCTTTAGAAGAAGTTTAAACGCATTACTTGAGGTAACTTGCATCCAAACAGTATACAGATTTGGTCGCTTGGTCCTAGCAGGTTTTGGCAATGATTGGCAGGAATGAGTGCTTCTGCTTTAAATGTGGAGCTTGCAGGATAAACGTCTGCTTGGTAACTCTGTAATTGTGGCAGGGTTAGCTTCTGCACTTATCTGTAACTTCTGCTGTGTGGGGACAGACTAGCCGAGGAGGAAATAGCTACTCCTAGGTCTCTGGACTTACCTCATAGGTTTATATGCACATTTGTGGAGCACATAATATAAATTACATCAGATGACAGTATAAAGGCTCTTAGGAGATAGTAGTGGGGTAGAGGAGTTGTCACAGTCATATTATTGTTTGACCGTGACACGGTTGCCGTGCAGACCAGTTGCCGGTTGCAACGTGTTGTTGTCGGTTTACACGTGAATTTCCCCTTTAAGGTGTGTCTCCCTGCGGTTTGGTGAGTGAGGGGTTAATCATCTAGCTAGTGGGGATTTAGGTGTGTCCTGGGTGTGGTCATGATGTGGATATTACCTGTGGCTTCCAGGCTGGAGTCAGTTGTACTACAGCCTTGTTTGGTGTTAGAGCTCTGCTCCTTTCCAGGGTGGTTCTGCCCAGTCCTTGAGGGCCACCTTGTTGGACATAAATTGTTTTTTTTTTGTATGCTCCTTATACCCTACCTCACTTGTTGTATGTTAGGGGTGGGTTTATGTTCAGGGTGTGTTGTACATCTAGATTGTTGTTACATGTCTGGGCTGTTGTTGGTGTTTGTCCCTGCTTGTATGTAAGACGATTTCCCTGTGTGTTGTGTCCTCCGGAAGGGGGTTGGTTTCCTGGAGGGGTGAACCACTAGCCTGTATGCAGTGCTGCCTGGGGCTGCCATGCACCTTGCGGCATGGGGGTCCTGGCGGAGTCTGGTGTGCTGGATACCTGTGTGAGTTGCTGATACGGCGTCCTATTTGGTGTTAGGGCTCCTGTACATATGCACGTGTTCCAGTCGTGGAGACTTCGGCAGGTAAGTGTGTTGTGTTGTGTTCTTACCTGCCGATCCTCTTGCTGTGTATGGTCTCTTCTTTTCCCTGCTATTAGGTCTTTAGAGATTCTTGTTCTGCCTTGTCTTGGATGAACAGGACGTCTCCCCCCTGCTCCTATATTAGGGATTATCAGGGCGACTCAGGGTCCCAGATTTCTAGGGTATGAGCCGTCCTACCATCGGGGTCCGCTCATACATTGAGGAGTTAGGGAGAGGATTAGGGACGCTATAGGAGCTGACCTGCTTCCCTATTCCTGGCTTCTTGACCTAGCAGCTATCTCTTAGAGGATTAGGAACACTATAGGAGGTGACCTGCTTCCCTTTTCCTGGTTTATTGGCCTAGCAACTATCCTTTATCCTTTTAAATTGTACGTGGGGGGGATTCCCCCACTCCCCACAGTGACAGAAGTGTAGTAAAACAACTCAGTCTGTTCATGGCTGTCTCAAAGTCTGACTCTTCCCCTGTTTCTCCCAGGGTTTCAAAAATGTCCTGGACCTGTGGTCCAGCTAGATACAGTAGTAGTGCTTTTTTCAGAGCAGGTGGAGCCACTCCTGTAGCTGCAACATAGATGGTAAATCCTTTTTTCCACTTGTCCCAGCGATGTGAGAAACATTGTCTAACTATTCTGATGCTGCCACCCCCCTGATGCAACACACCTGCGTCCTCTACTGCCATCTGCTCCTACTGTGATCTGCCACCATCTTGTGCTTTTTCTGCCACTTCAGTTGCCCTCCACATTCTGTTCTGGGGGAACTGTTGTGACTCCTCCAACTGTTGCCACACTCAACATTCTGGTGCAGGGACACTAGTGTCTATGTTTGCCCGTGTTGACGTCACTGTGTATTTTTTGCATTCTTCTGATCTGAAAAATAACAAAAAAACATGTACTGTCGTTTCAGCATCCATAAGGCCTTTACCACATGGTCAGTATTTTGCATTAGGATTTGATCATGAGTTGGAAGCCAAAAGCAGGAGTGGGTCCAAAACACAGAAGACATGCAAATATTTCCATCACATATTATCTCTGTTTTGGACCCACTCCTATTTTTGCCTTTCAAATACTGACCAAATACTGTTGTTTTGAAGATGGATGCTAAGACTACAGGATCTACTTTTTTGGGGCTGTTCTTCTGACAGATCAGAAGAACAGAAATATAAACACTGGTGTGAACACAGCCTTACTGCTGACACCCTCCTTACTGTCATGGGGCCTCTCCTTGAATCTTTGGACCCTGCACAGTTATGTCCACACCGATAAATTAGACCTGATGCTAACATTGACCTGTAAGGTGGAGTTCACACATCTGTTATTTGGACAGTTATTTCCATCATTTATTGTGAGCTAAATTCAGGAGCCAATCCTATTCTCGGTATCTAGGTATCATGAATAGATCTGCACCCTTTCTGTGGTTTTGACCCGCACCTGCTTTGGGCTGACAATAACTTGTAAACCGTGTACCGGATGGGCTCCCCAGGATACAGCGAAGTCACAAAGTTCCTCCTCAATCAGCACCAGCCTGGCTTAGATTCGTTGTTACGCTTATCAGCACTCTGGTGCGAACTGGCACTTTAAACGTGAAGTCCTTGTTATGAGTAATTAGATGACGGACAGGGCTGTCTTTAACAAGGGGCAAAAGGGGAAGCTGCCCCAAGCCAAGTTGCTCTTGGGGGGCCCAAGGCAGCTGCCTCTTGAGCCCTGCTGGCCACTGCCTGGGTGTCAGGCTGTCAGCTACACAGGGGGGTGCTGCCATGCCATGCTATGCCTGCCTGCTGACACTCCAGGCAGCGAACTATGAGAGCTGTGATTCTCTTAAGGACCTTAGATGACATCATCACCATGTGACCAGTAACCTAGCAATATTACTGGTCACATGGCTATGAGGTCATCAAAGGTCCTGTCTACCAGGAGTGTTGCTGCAGGAGAAGTTTACCTTAACTGTGGAGCTTTTTTGTGTGAAGATTACATCAGGAAAAGGTGACAGGGCCTGTTATACTAATATACTGTAAGCTACTGTATACTGTGGGGTGCTATACAGCTCTACTGTATACTGTGGGGTGCTATACTGCTGTACTGTATACTGTGGGGTGCTATTCTGCTCTACTGTATACTATGGGGTGCTGTATACTGTGGGGTTCTGTATACTGGGTGTTATACTGCTCTACTGTATACTATGGGATGCTGTATACTGTGGTGTGCTATACTGCTCTACTGTATACTATGGGGTGCTATATACTGTGGAGGGCTGTATACTGTGGTGTGCTATACTGCTCTACTGTATACTGTGGGGGTCCGTATACTGTGGGGGGCTTTATACTGTGGGGTGCTATACTGCTCTACTGTATACTGTGGGGGGCTGTATACTGTGGAGGGCTGTATACTGTGGTGTGCTATACTGCTCTACTGTATACTGTGGGGGTCCGTATACTGTGGGGGGCTTTATACTGTGGGGTGCTATACTGCTCTACTGTATACTGTGGGGGGCTGTATACTGTGAGGTGCTATACCACTCTACTGTATACTATGGGGTGCTGTATACTGTGGGGTTCTGTATACTGGGTGTTATACTGCTCTACTGTATACTATGGGGTGCTGTATACTGTGGTGTGCTATACTGCTCTACTGTATACTATGGGGTGCTGTATACTGTAGGGTGCTATACTGCTCTACTGTATACTATGGGGTGCTGTATACCGTTGGGTTGCTGTATACTGTGGGGTGCTATACTGCTTTACTGTATACTGTGGGGACTGTATACTGTGAGGTGCTGTATTCTGTACAGTTTGGGCTGCTGTATTCTGTATACCGTGAGGTGCTGTATACTGTGGGGAGCTGTATATTGTGGAGTGCTATACTGCTCTACTGTATTCTCTGGGGTGCTGTATACCGTTGGGTTGCTGTATACTGTGGGGTGCTATACTGCTTTACTGTATACTGAGGGGACCTGTATATTGTGGAGTGCTCTACTGCATACTGTGGTGTGCTGTATACTATAGGGTGCTATACTGCATACTGTGGGGTGCTGTATACTATAGGGTGCTATACTGCATACTGTGAGGTGCTGGGGTGCACTGTAATGCTAGGGTGAGCCGAGCCCCGGTCTCCTTCCTGCAGAGCGGTGCCCACTTCCAGCACTGAGCCCAGCTGCCCAGAGCACTGATCCTGAGCCGCTGGAGTCTTCAGAACTGGAAGTATTTACAGTCATTCACTGTAGTCTACCAGGTGTGTGGATTTTTTTTTTGTGTGTTGTGGTGGAGGGTGTGATTGCCTGCTAAGGTGTGGGAAGGTGGGATCCAGGGGGCCCAAGTAAATTTTTGCCCATGGTCCAATCAATATTAAAGACGGCCCTGATGACGGAGCAGCGAGACCGGAGGTGCTGAACACTGTTATTAACAATACTTGTGGCCTGACACAAACAGAAAACCTAACTCACTACAGGCCTCATCTCAGTCTCTAGGATACTAGGTGGCAAAACTATAATGAAGTATGTGCACAATTACTCTTACCGACCCAGGTCTGCTCTGTATAAGCTAGTGACTGTGGACAGAATAGGGGATTCTCCAGCTAGCGGTAACGCAGTGTATGTGGCTTTGCTCCTCAGCTCTCATCTGCATTCCTGGCAGCAATTCCCCTTCCTCTGGACAAGATCAGTGTCATAGACGCGATCAGCTCCACTTGGCTATCTCCTGTATTATTCCCCCATGCACACTATAAGAAGGAGGATCCTTCACCTCCTCCGAGGCTTTAATTCCACCGCTCAGAGGTTAACATTTTATAAATATAGAAATGCAGTCTTATTGCTGTGCTTAAAGGGGTCGTCTCACTTCAGCAAGTGGCATTTATTATGTAGAGGAAGTTAATGCAAGGCATTTACTAATTATTGTTATTATCCATATTGCTTTCTTTGCTGGCTAGACTAATCTTTCCATCACATTATACACTTCTAGCTTCCATGGTCACGACCACCCTGCAGTCCAGCATCGGTGGCCGTGCTTACAAACTATAGAAAAAAGCACTAACCTCTCTCGTAGCCGTGACTACAGAAGTGCACATAGGCTGGCAGTATTTCCTATAGTGTGCAAGCACGACCAGCGGAATGAAGGGTGGTCGTAACCATGGAAACAAGAATAGAGATGTCGCGAACATAAAAATTTCCGTTCGCGAACTTCCGCAAATGTTCGCGAACGGGCGAACCGAGTGAACCGCCATCGACTTCAATAGGCAGGCGAATTTTAAAACCCACAGGGACTCTTTCTGGCCACAATAGTGATGGAAAAGTTGTTTCAAGGGGACTAACACCTGGACTGTGGCATGCCAGAGGGGGATCCATGGCAAAACTCCCATGGAAAATTCCATAGTTGACGCAGAGTCGGGTTTTAATCCATAAAGGGCATAAATCACCTAACATTCCTAAATTGTTTGGAATAACGTGCTTTAAAACATCCAGTGTGTGTATACGATCAGGTAGTATAAGGGTTACGCCCGCTTCACAGTGACAGACCAAACTCTGACAGACCAAACAGTCCATTTGCACAACCGCAAACTCCCATTTGCACAAGGTTGGATACCAAGCTAGCCATGTCCCGTTCCTTGTCCTCACTGACGTCATTGAAGGTCTCTTCCTCCACCCAGCCACGTACAACACCATGGGGTCCCCGAAGGTGACAACAAGCCCCCTGGGACACCTGCTGTGTTTGGTCTTCCACCTCCTCAAAGCCACCTTCCTCCTCTGACTCCTCTTCTTCAGACTCCTCTCTGGAATAGATCTATGGAATAGATTTTAGGAACCGGGAGATGGAAAAAGATGGTTGGTCGGTCGTCTTCCTTCCAACTTGAGGCACTGCGCGTGCGCCGTGCAATGTACTGTGCCACCCTATATGAGTGGTGGGCAGTGGGCACAGTACAGTCTGTGGGTCTGACACTCACTGGCAGGCAACAGCAATTATATTACAGAGGAAAAATGTAATGACTTTCTATATCTGCAAGGTGCTGTGCCACCCTATATGAGTGGTGGGCAGTGGGCACAGTACAGTCAGTGGGCCTGACACACACTGGCAGGCAACTGCAATTATATTAAAGGGTAAAAATTTAATCACATCTCACACAGGCAGTATCCTTATTTAGCAGATACGGTCCTGTGCATGAGGCCTAATTTTATCTTTTTTGGTCCTGACTACTGAAGGGTTTATCTTGGGCCGTCATGTGTGATACACGTGAGATAAGACCATGATCAGCCTGGGAAACACGGTCCGCGTATCGCCACATCTCCCAGGCCAACCGCACTCTCCTGACCGAACTGACGATATGACAGTAATGTATGATACAGCCAGTCTCTTATCTGGTCAGGGAGCCGAGGTTGGCCTGGAAACTGTGGCTGATACATGGACTGAGACATGGATTCCTGGGCCGATCACAGTAGTTTACATGATCCCTATCACTCATACTGAGCTGCCATAACAGTAACATCCACAGTGCCCCCATAACAGTGACCTCCACAGTGGCCCAAAACAGTGAAATCTGTGAGGTTGATAAACAGTCACCATTGTCTTAGTACTGGGCATCTGCATTTTGATTTAATAGCACTGTCATTCTGCTCTTTAACCACTAGAGGCCGATGTTTCCCCACACAGCTTACTCTCTGCTCAGATTACAATATGTATGAGAAGTGGGGTTAACAAGCTGCAGAAAAGGACCAGGAAGTGAAGCTGCCTCCATGTGAGGAGGAATTGAACAGGACTGTGTCAGATCAGCATCCAGAACCATCCAGGTGTCAAAGTGTCCTGGGGTGGCTGGACCGGCAGCTGAAGGTGCCCGAGTACTGTCCTGTATCCAGATACTGTCCAGAGGAAAAGGATTGTTTCCAGGAAGGCTGTCAGGAGCTTTGGAACAAGTGTGATCTTCCCTGCAGGGCTGCATGTGTGCTATAGAGACTTGCTGCTTCCTATGTTAACAACTAGTGTTGAGCGCGAATATTCAAATAGCGAAATTTTTAAGCGAATATCGGCACTTCGCTAATATTTTGAATATAGTGCTATATATTCGTTATTTCGAATATTCTTTTTTTTTCTTTTTTTTATTGTTACCCTAGCTTTGTCCAAAAGCAGTACTTTTAAGAGAGGATTCCTTGCTCCCTGCCCGCTCAAGTCAGTGCCCGTTGCCGCCTCTATCTAGTTCCCGTGCGCATGGAGCGTCCCCATCACCATGGGAACGCCTCCATGCTAGAATGTACTGTCGGATGTGAGAATCAAGTTGCAATCGCAATGCGAATAATATAACTTGAATAAATCGCATAACGATTTTAACTTGTACCTGGTTTACAATGGTTGGCTTTCTTTAATTAGTGAAGATGGAGAATATTTCGTTTTGACTAATAAATATTTTCGTCATCCTCGCTAATTTAAAGTAATTTAGTAAACCAGGTCTAAGTTGAAATCCCAATGCGATTAATTTAAGTTATATTAATCGCATTGCGATTTTAACTTGAAGCTGCTGCTGGGTCTCTAATGAAATGGGTCAGTTTGCTAGAATTAACAAAGTTAACGAATATGGAATCTAGCAGTGCTAATTTGTAATCGCAATGCGATAATATTTGCTATTATTATTAACCGCATTGCGAATCCAACATTTATAATCCACTATTCTTAGATATAGTACTATATTCGTTATATCCGACCGTTAATTCTCCCAATACCACGATTATCAAAATTGCCTAAGTTGTAATCGCAATGCGATAATATTTGCTATTATTAACCACATTGCGAATCCAACTTTTATAATGCACTATTCTGACATACAGTACTATATTTGTTTTATTAGTTAATTCTACCAATATCACCTATAGCAAAATCGCCAAAGCTGAAATTGCCATAGTTGCCGTAGTTGTCATTATCGCGTAATGCGATAGTAACTTTAATACGGTGTTATGCTAACTTTTGTGGAGGATTTCAATGCTGTATTGGGACAACATAGGAAGATATATCGCTTTACTCGATAATTACGTAGTTGTCATTATCGCGTAATGCGATAATAACTTAAATTGAGGAAGATGTAGAATACTTCGCTATCTTCGTTGCTGTAGAATACTTCGCTATCTTCGTTGATGTAGAATAAAGAATACTTCGCTATCTTCGTTGATGTGGAATAAAGAATACTTTGCTATCTTGATTCTTTTATTAATATAAAGACATAGAATATAGCGCTATATTTGTGTTAAATCTAGATCTCCAAGATTAAATATTAGGAAAGTTGCCTTATTATTAAGTTATAAGGCAATTAGAAGTTATAATTTATAACTTCTAATTCTAAGCTTAAAAATCGCAATATGCGAATGATTACATCGCATATTAATCGCGATAAATACAATAATGACGAATATTCGATTTTGACCAATATAAGACGAATATTCAAGCGAATATTGCGAAATCGAATATGGCACCTCCCGCTCAACACTATTAACAACATCATCGGATGAGAAACATACCCAGGTCAGTAAAATCGTGCACGCATCACATTGTAATAGTGGCGCCTGAAGTATCAGAGACTGAGTTTAGGCCTGTAGCTAGTCAGTTAGGGTTATTGCAGTACAGTATATCAGGCCAAAAGTGTTGCTATCATCAGTACAAGGACTCTGTTATTTAAAGAGACATTGCATACTGAGAGAAACCTCCCATGACTAGAAAACCTGTTTGGTGTCTTTGTTCAGGAAGTAATATTTAAGTAAGTGCTGTTATACCGGTTATATAAGGGGGAATTATTGCATAAAAGTGATAAATTTGCATAGAAGTGATAAATTTGTAAGCTGCTGTGCTGTTCCGCAGATGACCCCGAACTAAGCATACACACAATCATTTGCGTTCTGCAAAGGGTAATTACAGGTACGGTACAAATTACGGCAAACTGCCTTGGTATCCGCCAGAGGGCATCTTGCTGTGCAGCACAGGGGTCTCAGTTGCAAGCTAAATGTATGTAATGTTATTTCATTCTAGTTGTATTTTAGAGCTGCAGATGATAGTGCTGTGTTTCAGTAAAGAAGGTTTTGTCGCTTTCCTGGTCTATGACTTCGCTGTATCCTGGGGAGCCCTCCCCGGTTTACGGTCTTACACATCCACAGTGCTTCCATAACCGTGACATCCACAGTTCCCCCATAACAGTGACATCCACAGTGGCCCATAACAGTGACCTCCACAGTGATCCCATAACAGTGACCTCCACAGTGATCCCATAACAGTGACCTCCACAGTGCCTCATAACAGTGACATCCACAGTGATCCCATAACAGTGACCTCCACAGTGCCTCATAACAGTGACATCCACAGTGCCTCTATAACATTGACCTCCACAGCGCCCCCATAACAGTGACATCCGCAGTGATCCCATAACAGTGACCTCCGCAGTGATCCCATAACAGTGACATCCACAGCGCCCCCATAACAGTGACCTCCACAGTGGCCCATAACAGTGACATCCAGAGTGATCCCATAACAGTGACATCCAGAGTGATCCCATAACAGTGACATCCACAGTGCCTCTATAACAGTGACCTCCACAGTGGCCCATAACAGTGACATCCACAGTGATCCCATAACAGTGACATCCACAGTGATCCCATAACAGTGACATCCACAGTGATCCCATAACAGTGACATCCACAGTGATCCCATAACAGTGACATCCACAGTGATCCCATAACAGTGACCTCCACAGTGGCCCATAACAGTGACATCCACAGTGATCCCATAACAGTGACATCCACAGTGATCCCATAACAGTGACATCCACAGTGATCCCATAACAGTGACCTCCACAGTGCCTCTATAACAGTGACACCCACAGTGCCCCCATAACAATTATATCTAGAGTGCCCTATAACAGTGACATCCAGAGGGTCCCATAACAGTGACATTCACAGTGCCCCATGTGCCATCCACAATGCCCTGAGTGACATCCACAGTGACCCATGTGACATCCAGTTTGCCATCCACAGTACCCCCATGTGCCATCCACAGTGCCCCAATGTACCATCCACAGTGCCCCCATATGACATCCCCAGTGCCCCATGTGCCACCTAGTATGCCCCATGTGCCATCCACAGTGTCCCATGTGTCATCCACAGTGTCCAATGTGCCATCCACAGTGTCCAATATGCCATCCACAGTGTCCAATGTGCCATCCACAGTGCCCCAATGACATCCAGTGCCTCCATGTGCCATCTACATTGCCACAATGTGCCATCCACAGTTCCCCAGTGACATCCAGTGCCCCCATGTGCCATCAATAGTGCCCAATTTGCTATCCAGTGCCCCATGTGCCATCTACAGTGCCCAATGAGCCATCCACAGTGCCCCAGTATCATCCAGTGCCCCCATGTGCCATCTACATTGCTCCAATGTGCCATCTACAGTTCCCCAGTGACATCCAGTGCCCCCATGTGCCATCAATAGTGCTCCCATTGCCATCCACAGTGCCCAATGTGCCATCCACAGTGCCCCAGTAACATCCAGTGCACCCATGTGCTATCTACATTGCCTCAATGTGCCATCCACAGTGCCCCAGTAACATCCAGTGCCCCCATGTGCTATCTACATTGCCCCAATGTGCCATCCACAGTGCCACAGTAACATCCAGCGCCCCCCATGTGCTATCTACATTGCCCCAATGTGCCATCCACAGTGCCACAGTAACATCCAGTTACAAGTGTCTCTATCGTCAGTACAAGGACTCTGTTATTTAAAGAGACATTGCATACTGAGAGAAACCTCCCATGACTACAAAACCTGTGTAGTGTCTTTGTTCTGGAAGTAAAATTTAAGTACGTGCTGTTATACCGGTTATATAAGGGGGAAATATTGCATAAAAGTGATGTTTGTAAGCTGCTGTGCTGTACCGCAGATGACCCCGAACTAAGCATACACACAATCGTTAGCGTTCTGCAAAGGGTAATACCAGGTACAGTGGGAAAGTTCTAGTTGTGTCCGCCAGTAGACAAATTATGGCAAACTGCCTTGGTATCCACCAGGGGGCATGTTGCTGTGCAGCACAGGGGTCTCAGCTGCAGGCTGAATGTATGTAATGTTATTTCATTCTAGTTGTATTTTAGAGCTGCAGGTGATAGTGCTGTGTTTCAGTAAAGAAAGTTTTGTTTTCAAAAACCAATGTCTGTGTCGCTTTCCTCGTCTGTGACTTTGCTGTATCCCAGGGAGCCCTCCCCGGTTCACGATCTTACAACTTGGCGTAGTCGGCAGGATACAGCGACCATTATGAAAGGGTGCAGAGCGCAGTTAGAATGTGTAATCTGATCTCTGAGCTGCAGGCCGAAGTTGCATTGGGTGCCCTACATGGTGAGATCAGACGGACCGTGATGGTGAGGCCCGAACCCGAGAGAGACACTCTAGAGAAGATATTCTCCCTGTTAGAGAGAGCCCAAGGGGGGCGTGCCAAAGTAGTGCAGTTGTGGGCTCACTTCTTCAACCAACCACAGCGAGAGGGCGAGACCCTGATGCAGTACTCCAATGCACTACAGGAGATGCTCAATGAGATACAGCAGCGGGACCCAGAGGCCATGGGAGCATTCCGGGAGGTGGACCGGCTACTAAGAGACCAATTCATAGTGGGACTCTTCAACAAGTTCCTACAGGACAAGCTGCAAGAGATGACCTGGACTGCGGCCGACATGACATTCTACAGTGTCTACCAAGCTGCCGTTGAGAGGGAGGAAGAGCACGTACCTGTGGCGACGAGAGAAGTGAGCACCCACATTACGAGGGATTGGCTGGGGTCTGAAGAATTTGAGTCTTTAAAGAATCTGGTCCAGACCCTGCAGACATAATTGAGAAAACTTTGGTTTGAAGTGTCCCAGATAAAGGCAGGATCACCCCGGTCTCCGGAATTGTCCCCAACACCTCAGGCTTCTTCACCCAGGATGACCCAGGAGGGAGGGCCTCGCTGTTGGGCTTGTCGGCAGTACAGCCATGTGTCCAGAGAGTGCCCAGAGCAGGTGGAGTTCAAGCTGACGTCAAACTTGATGGTCAGGGGTTGCAGTCTGCAAAGGAGCGACATGTCCCGTCGGCCCATTGGAGATGTGAAGGCGCCACGTAGGACCCTGCTGAAGATTCCACCCCGACAACAAAGAAGAGTCGATGAGGAGTTAGAAGACACTGAAACTCCTGGTCTTGGTCGATTACCCCTGTTCCTGGACGTGGCACATTCAAATGGGGTGGCATCCGGAATGTCCATGGTGTTGGGAAGGATGCTGAATGATTGGGAGAAAGTCCAGAATGGCTGCCCAGACCTGTAGAAAGTGAAACAATTGGTCTGGACCAAGATCTGGCCTAGGCCAGAAGAGCCGGCTCACTTGACCCCAGAGGGTAAAAAGTTGTTGAGACAGTGGGATAAGCTGACTGTTACCACGGGACTCCTGTGCCGGACCATATACTTAAAGTCAGAGCTGCAGTACCGACAACAGATTGTCATCCCCATGTCATTGGGACCAGAGGCCGCCCGGGAAGCCCATGAGAGGGGCACCCATTTTGGGAGCGGCAAGACGTTCAAGTGGCTCCAACAGCTGGTATACTGGTAGCTGAGACTTGTCTTAAGTGTCGACCCAGAGTACTGAACTGCGGGCTCCTGTCCGGTCCATCTGGACTTCAGCGCCACTAGAGCTGATGTGGGCCTACAACAACAGGGTGCATAGTACCACCGGACGAGAGGTTGAAGACCTCCACATGCACGATTTGATGGGACTACCACTGAAATATGCTACCGCATGGCTGCAAGAGGACTGCCGCCGGCTGAGAGCGGTCCACATGATTGTGAAGGGTGCCTGGGACAAAGTACACCCTATCCCAAGACCAGTGCAGAGGGAAGGGTATGTCCCAGTTGATAGAGTGATGGCCGAAGCTAAACGGCCGTCTGGGAGGTTGGACGGACGGTGGGAGGGGTCCCATATACTGTGAAAAGGAAGGTTGCTCCTGCCCTGGTACCCACAGAGGCCCCAGCCATGGTAAGTTTCCCACCCAGAGAGAACGCTGAGCAGTCAGCAGATCCTTCCCCGTCAGATGTGCCTGACTTCCCCAGTGCTCCTGAGCCGTTCACGCTGCAAAGGTCAACCAGGGCCAACGCTGATGTGTCCCCACAGCGCTATGTGCAGGACAAATTTGTATGGGGAGGGTTGCCGAGGACCATAACCTCTAGTGTGGTGGCATGTGAGGTTGATAAACAGTCACCATTGTCTGAGTACTGTGCATCTGCATTTTGATTTATTAGCACTGTCAGTCTGCTCTTTAACCACTAGAGGCCGATGTTTCCCCATACAGTTCACTCTCTGCTGAGATTACAATATGTATGATAGGTGTGGCTAACAAGCTGCAGAAAAGGACCAGGAAGTGAAGCTGCCTCCATGTGAGGAGGAATTGAACAGGACTGTGTGAGATCAGCATCCAGATCCATCCAGGTGTCACATTGTAAGAGTAGCGCCTGAAGTATCAGAGACTGAGTTTAGGCCTGTAGCTAGTCAGTTAGGGTTATTGCAGTACAGTATATCAGGCCAAAAGTGTTGCTATCATCAGTACAAGGACTCTGTTATTTAAAGAGACATTGCATACTGAGAGAAACCTCCCATGACTAGAAAACCTGTTTGGTGTCTTTGTTCAGGAAGTAATATTTAAGTAAGTGCTGTTATACCGGTTATATAAGGGGGAATTATTGCATAAAAGTGATAAATTTGCATAGAAGTGATAAATTTGTAAGCTGCTGTGCTGTTCCGCAGATGACCCCGAACTAAGCATACACACAATCATTTGCGTTCTGCAAAGGGTAATTACAGGTACGGTACAAATTACGGCAAACTGCCTTGGTATCCGCCAGAGGGCATCTTGCTGTGCAGCACAGGGGTCTCAGTTGCAAGCTAAATGTATGTAATGTTATTTCATTCTAGTTGTATTTTAGAGCTGCAGATGATAGTGCTGTGTTTTAGTAAAGAAGGTTTTGTCGCTTTCCTGGTCTATGACTTCGCTGTATCCTGGGGAGCCCTCCCCGGTTCACGGTCTTACACATCCACAGTGCTTCCATAACCGTGACATCCACAGTTTCCCCATAACAGTGACATCCACAGTGGCCCATAACAGTGACGTCGACAGTGATCCCATAACAGTGACCTCCACAGTGATCCCATAACAGTGACCTCCACAGTGATCCCATAACAGTGACCTCCACAGTGCCTCATAACAGTGACATCCACAGTGATCCCATAACAGTGACCTCCACAGTGCCTCATAACAGTGACATCCACAGTGCCTCTATAACATTGACCTCCACAGCGCCCCCATAACAGTGACATCCACAGTGATCCCATAACAGTGACCTCCACAGTGATCCCATAACAGTGACATCCACAGCGCCCCCATAACAGTGACCTCCACAGTGGCCCATAACAGTGACATCCAGAGTGATCCCATAACAGTGACATCCACAGTGATCCCATAACAGTGACATCCACAGTGATCCCATAACAGTGACATCCACAGTGATCCCATAACAGTGACCTCCACAGTGCCTCTATAACAGTGACACCCACAGTGCCCCCATAACAATTATATCTAGAGTGCCCTATAACAGTGACATCCAGAGGGTACCATAACAGTGACATTCACAGTGCCCCATGTGCCATCCACAATGCCCTGAGTGACATCCACAGTGACCCATGTGACATCCAGTTTGCCATCCACAGTACCCCCATGTGCCATCCACAGTGCCCCAATGTACCATCCACAGTGCCCCCATATGACATCCCCAGTGCCCCATGTGCCACCTAGTATGCCCCATGTGCCATCCACAGTGTCCCATGTGTCATCCACAGTGTCCAATGTGCCATCCACAGTGTCCAATGTGCCATCCACAGTGCCCCAATGACATCCAGTGCCTCCATGTGCCATCTACATTGCCACAATGTGCCATCCACAGTTCCCCAGTGACATCCAGTGCCCCCATGTGCCATCAATAGTGCCCAATTTGCTATCCAGTGCCCCATGTGCCATCTACAGTGCCCAATGAGCCATCCACAGTGCCCCAGTATCATCCAGTGCCCCCATGTGCCATCTACATTGCTCCAATGTGCCATCTACAGTTCCCCAGTGACATCCAGTGCCCCCATGTGCCATCAATAGTGCTCCCATTGCCATCCACAGTGCCCAATGTGCCATCCACAGTGCCCCAGTAACATCCAGTGCACCCATGTGCTATCTACATTGCCTCAATGTGCCATCCACAGTGCCCCAGTAACATCCAGTGCCCCCATGTGCTATCTACATTGCCCCAATGTGCCATCCACAGTGCCACAGTAACATCCAGCGCCCCCCATGTGCTATCTACATTGCCCCAATGTGCCATCCACAGTGCCACAGTAACATCCAGTGCCCCCCATGTGCCATATACATTGCCCCAATGTACCATCCACAGTTCCCCAGTGACATCCAGTACCCCCATGTGCCATCAATAGTGCTCCCATTGCCATCCACAGTGTCCCATTTGCCATCCACAGTGCCCCCATTGCCATCCATAGTGCCCCCATGTGCCATCCACAGTGCCCCAGTAACATTCAGTGCCCCATTGCCATCCACAGTGCCCCCCAATGTGCCAGTCAGTGCCCCCAGTGAGATCCACAACATAGCGATCAGCCACTGTGGATGATCGCTATGCTGTCACTCCTGCACAGCGCTGTGCAGGAGTCAGTACAGGCTTCACATAGAAGCCTGTACACTGCAGAGAGAGGCCGGCAATCCTGCGCATTCACACTAGCATTCAGCATAGTGCGCTTGCGTTGTGAGTGAGGACTGCCGGCCGGAGCTTTCTTTTGCAGGAGGCGGTGACGTCATTCATGACGATCCGTCTCCTGCTCAAGAAAGGAAGAGAAGCAGACGGAAACTCACCGAAAGACCAGAAAGCCCAACAGGAGCAGTCATGTGACAGGGTGGTGGATCTTGGAACGGGCGGCGCTGTGGAAGGTAAGTACCAGACCAACATTCTTCCCTCCACAGGTTAGTATTATGCCCCAATTTTAGCCCGGAGAACCTCTTTAAGTCTGGAGAACTTTTCTTCACCCATCTACTGAAGAAAACACTCAGCACCAGCAGTAGCAGGACATGGTTCAGAACATGAACCAGTAGGTGGTGGCATATTTGGACTGCACCCTGCCACCCCAGATCCAAGATCCCCTGGACTATTAGGTAGCCAAACTTGATTTGTGGCCGCAACGGGCTGAGTTTGCAGTGAACCAGCTTTCCTGACCGGCCAGTAGTGTGATATCAGAGCGGGTGTTTAGTGCAACAGGGGGCATAGTTACCACAAAGGGAACTCGCCTTTCAACACAAAATGTTCAGAGACTAATCTTCGTAGAGATGAATCAGGCGTGGATCAGCCAGGATTTCCACACGCCAGTGCCTGATGCATCAGAATAGTTCATTCTAGCAGCCACACCAAAACATTGTGAAAAATGTCTCGTTACTTCTGACCACGTGCTTCAGCCACTATTCTGATGCTGTGGAAATCTTCAGTCAAACAGGTTCATCTATACACATCAAACTCAGCTATGGTGTGGAAATCTGAAAAAAAATAGAAACCGCACTATGGTGTAGTAACTTCTCAGAGGAGGTGTCGCCTGTGAACAGGTTATACTCACAAGACTCAGATGGTATTAAGCATAACAAGCAGGCTCAGCGATGTCATCCACCAAAGAACTTCATACATTGAAGTGAAGGTAAAACTGAAGTGGTCAGGAGGTCCGGGAGACGGATGCAGGTATGTGCTGTGGCTGGTAGATGTTCAATCAGCCTTAGATGTCGCCTTCTGAGCCGCACAGACGGGGTGCTTTACCGCTTGTATAGAATCTTGCAAAGATCCACAATCCCAAAGAAGGAAAGGCCACTTTCACAGGATATCACCAGACTCTCCACTCTTCAGGTTCTCAAAGAAAGGAGGTCAACCAATAGTGAAGTACGTACCACAGTGTTGAATGAAAAGATTTATTATACTCACAAAAACACAAGTATAGGAGCGAGTTATAAAAAGTACACAGTGCCCGACCCGGGTTTCGCCATGATGCTTCGTCTGGGGCGTGTGTTGGTAAGTGGATGCAGCTGAAAATAAAGGATCTGGGGAACCTCCCCTGTTGGGCGTCATAGGAAAATCTTAAAATAGCAAAAGCAATATATTCTATAATATATATACACACACCATCCCACATCGTATGCCGACGGGCTAGAAAATTGCAGACACATATAAAATAGTATAGATAAAAATATAAAATAGATAAAAACAACAAATAAAAAATAAAATAACATGCAGGATCTACAAAGCTAGTACAATCGCATTTGGGACCTATATCTCCCTATCATATGCTATTTTAAGATTTTCCTATGACGCCCAACAGGGGAGGTTCCCCAGATCCTTTATTTTCAGCTGCATCCACTTACCAACACACGCCCCAGACGAAGCATCATGGCGAAACCCGGGTCGGGCACTGTGTACTTTTTTTAACTCGCTCCTATACTTGTGTTTTTGTGAGTATAATAAATCTTTTCATTCAACACTGTGGTACGTGCTTCACTATTGGTTGACCTCCTTTCTTTGAGAACCTGAAGAGTGGAGAGTCTGGTGATATCCTGTGAAAGTGGCCTTTCCTTCTTTGGGATTGTGGATCTTTGCAAGACTCTATACAAGCGGTCTGTGCGGCTTAGAAGGCGACATCTAAGGCTGATTGAACATCTACCAGCCACAACACATACCTGCATCCGTCTCCCGGACCTCCTGACCACTTCAGTTTTACCTTCACTTCAATGTATGAAGTTCTTTGGTGGATGACATCGCTGAGCCTGCTTGTTATGCTTAATACCATCTGAGTCTTGTAAGTATAACCTGTTCACAGGCGACACCTCCTCTGAGAAGTTACTACACCATAGTGCGGTTTCTATTTTATTTTCAGATTTCCACACCATAGCGGAGATTGATGTGTATAGATGAACCTGTTTGACTGAAGATTTCCATAGACTATAGAACACCAATATTTTTGGACTTGAATATAATAAGAATACTCTCCTGCAGCGCAATCCTTCTTTTCCCATTTTATTGTGCGGACTATTTTCACTCACTTTGTCCTTTAATTTGCAGCGCTAGAGGGAATAATATCTGAACAGGGATTGTACTTTATTTTTTGACTATTCTGATGCTGCCACCCGCCTTCTGCCACACATCTGCTGTCTCTGCTGCCATCTTCTCCTACTGCCACTATCTTGTGCTATTACTGCCAATGCTGTTGCCCCCACCTCCCCACTCTGTGACTGGGCCACTATTTTGACTCCTCTCGCTGTTGCCACCTTCCCCACTCTGTGACTAGCCACTATGTTGACTCCTAATGAGGTTGCCAACCTCCCTACTCTGTGACTGGTCCAATATGTTGATTCCCCTCGCTATTGCAACCCTCACCACTCATAAGGCATCTATCACATGGTCAGTATTTTGCAGCAGGATTTGCCCCTGATTTTGAAGCCAAAAGCAGGAGTGGGTACAAAACACAGAAGACATGCAAATATTTCCACCACGTGTCTTCTCATCTCTGTTTTGGATCCAAATCAATTACTGACCATGTGAAGGTGGATGCTCAAAAGACAGGATCATTTTTTTTTTTTTTTGTTCTTGTGTCAAATCAGAAGAAAGGAAATGTAAACAGTTACGTCAACACAAACTTACTGCTGACCCCCTCTCCACTCTGTCATGGGCCCTCTACTTGTATCAGAACTGGTTCTGTAGCAATCTATGTGGAATCAGCACATGGTGTAAAAGGAGAGGCTCTTTCACTCTATAGTGGAATCCTGGGCCACTGCATGGTTAAAGGGGTTCTCACACAAAAAATATTCTACAGTTTTTAAAACAGCACCTGGATCTGAATTCTTTTGTCATTGCATGCAATTAAAAATTCAGCATAGCCACTGAGTTATTTAATAAAATGTATCTGTCAAGCGCCACCTGCTGTTTGTTTTTTTTCTTTGACCTGCTCACTGAGATGGCCGCACATGCTCAGTTTCAGCCTTCAACTGCCTCCTGAGCTGTGATAGGGAGAGCATGGACACGCCCCCTTAGCTGCAGCAGAAAAGACACTCCCCTTGAGCTGTCAGTTTGATAGAAGTAGAGTAGAGCAATGAATTCTGGAGATCTCTGGATCCCTGTGAGGTACAGGTCAGTTATTGACCCGTAACTGACCACATAAGTGAAGTGTGAACTGAGTCTAAGAGTGACGCCTGTCATCTGCCTGTCATACTGACGCACAGTAACCGTTTCACTACCACAGCAGACTAGCTATGCATGTTTCTGCAATGCATAGTGTTGTACACCTATATACAGTCTCTCTGCAGCCTGATTTATAATGTGCTTCCTCACAAATTAAATTGGATAAAAAAATTAGAAAAATTTGATAAAGCGTCCAAATCAAATATTTGCGAAGCGAGAAAAAAAAAAAATATACAAGAATATGATAATAGTGATATACCAACAACACTGTATAAAAGCCCCACATGTATCGCCAATCCCCAGAAGCCCCATCTGTTGGATGGGTAAGGATGTGGAAGCATGCACTCTGGCCCTTTAAGAAGCCAGATGTGAGCACACGCACACATTATGTAGACAGAGGCTAGAGGACTAGGCTGGAGCACGGAGGCAGCAGCTTGTAGAGGACGCTGAGGACAAGATTGATGAGTGGTGTGGTGTCCATGGCTGCAGGAGACAGCATGGCAGAGTCTCACAGCGACCGTTGACATAACACTGCAGAAGTTTTGTAACAGTGTCTGAGCTAAGAATGGTATCTATGCTGTGGACCTTACATAATTCCTAATACACAAGTGAATATTGCGCTTCCTAATTGTCTGTGAGGTTGACAGCAAGGCATTAGGGGCAAGGTCACGTTACTGTTGTACAAAATGTAATTGTCACGAGAAGTACGGGGAAGGAAAGACAACCAAAGGGAACCACAACTAAACAACAACAGACTAGGCCCCAAACCTAGGGAATAAAGAGGTCACCTCCTAGCATTCCCTGATACTCTCCCTAAGCTGCTAACAAAATGTGAAAATCTCAGTGGTAGAAATGCACATGCACAGAAACCTGAGACTGCTGAAACACTGCACCAGACCCTCAGCTTAGGGAACAGGGAAAGAGGCAACCGGCTTCTTCCAAACTGAAAGAGCTAGTGTCTCCCTGAGGCCTAGTCAGGACAGACACACCAAGAAAAGGGAAATGACTTAGCTTGAGATGTAACTGGAACAGGTGAACCACCACACAAACAGAGCACTTCACAGAAGAACTATCAGCCGCAAGGAGAAAAGTGAAAGGCGGAACATATAAAGAGCCTGACTGATAATGAGCAGCATTGGAAGGGGTGGAAACCTGTCAGCAACAATAAAAACAAGAGAGATCTGTCAGATAGACTCCTGAGTCTTCCGTCTATTTGAACTTCTAAGATCTCTCCCAGGGCCGGCGGTGACAGTACCTCCCCTTCTACGGGTGACCTCCGGGCACCCAGGCCCAACTTTATCAAGGTGGGCTCTATGAAAGGCCTTCAGAAGCCGACTGTCATTCACATCAGTCGCCGGGACCCACATTCTCTCCTCCGAACCGTAACCCTTCCAATGAACGAGGTATTGAAGGGAACCCCAAAGAACACGAGAGTCAACAACACTGGAAATTTGAAACTCCAGATTCCCGTGTTGATGTGGTGTCTGATAGAGGGACTCAATTTGTGTGCAGATTCTAAAAGGCTTTCTGTACTCGCCTGGGGATTCGTTTGTCCTTCTCTTCGGCTTTTTACCCTCAGTCAAACGGACAAACTGAACGCACTAACCAGAATCTGGAGACATATTTGAGACACTAACTCCAGGTAGGCCAGAATTTTATGATCGGTAAATACAGTAATGGAATGAATCGCTCCTTCTAACCAATGACGCCATTCCTCAAAGGCCAACTTAATGGCCAGCAACTCTCTATTGCCAACATCATAATTTCTCTCGGCAGAAGAGAGTTTTTTTGAAAAAAAAAGCACAATTGCGCCATTTGTAAGGAAAAATTGGGCTTAGCATAACATTTTCAATAGATGGTTCCGCAAAAAACGGAACGGAAACGGAAGACATACGGATGCATTTCCGTATGTGTTCTGTTTTTTTGTGGACCCATTGACTTGAATGTAGCCACGGAACGTGATTTGCGGGAAATATAGGACATGTTCTATTTTTAAACAGAACGGAAAAACGGAAATACAGAAACGGAATGCATACGGAGTACATTCAGTTTTTTTTGCCGAACCATTGAAATGAATGGTTCCGTATACGGACCGTATACGGAACAAAAAAAACGGCCAGTAAACGGGGGAAAAAAACGGTCGTGTGCAGGAGGCCAAAGCCATATGGTTGTGTGCAGGAGGCCTGATTCTCGGGCAGATCCCATTCCAAGACCGCACAGACTTTTTCGGGATCCATGCGAAAGCCCGAAGCGGAAAGCAGGTAACCCAGAAAAGGAATCTCTTGAACAGCAAACACACATTTTTCTATCTTGGCATATAACTTATTCTCCCGAAGGATCAGCAAGACTTGTCTCAAATGATCCTGATAACTCTCCATGTCGGGCGAGTAAATCAATATGTCATCCAGGTATACGACAACAAACCTTCCCAACAAATGATGAAAATCGTTAATTTCTAACGATAATTTGTTTTCCCTTAGTCCTAACAGCAGCACAGATGGGGTTAACTGCCCCTGTGGACTGGTAGGACCGGCAGAATTTTAATGAGCCCAAGAACCAATAAACGATCTTCAGCTCCCTGAAAGGGAGGAGATCACCCCCCAGCCCACCGTGTTTTTAACAAGCATAATGTATCTAGGGTGGGATATTTGTGTGCTGCTGTTAGGACTAAGGGAAAACAAATTATCGTTAGAAATTAACGATTCCCTTACGTCCTACCAGCAGCACAGATGGGGAGATAGCAAGAAGAATCCCCTAGGGAGGGTCCTCATGCCTGGCAGAACTAAGAACAGTCTGCCCAAAAGCCGAAAACTCTGCCATCCTAGCATCTATCCTATAATGGGAGATGAAGGTTGACTCAGAGCTCCAGGAGGCCGCCTTACAGATCAACTCTAAGGGGAGAAGTCTTCTCTCCGCAACCGAGGTGGAGACCGCCCTGGTAGAATGGGCTCTCACAAACTCAGGAGGATCTAAGGATTGGGAGACGAAAGCTTCCCTAATGGCCTCCTTGATCCAGCGACTAATGGTAGCTTTAGACGCTTTGCGGCCTTTAGACTTACCGGCAAACAGGATAAGGAGATTCTCATCTATCCTGAACTCTCTCGATCTATCCACATAGATCTGGAGGCATCTTGAAATATCCAGCGGGTCTCTAGCTGGAGTATCAGAGGAGGAGGCTGTAAACAAAACTGGTAGAGAGATTACCTGATTGATATTTTGGAAGGTAGGCACCTTAGGCCTGAAGTATGGTAAAAACTTCAGGAGTACTCTATCCCGTAAGAAAATAATGTACGGGTGAATTGCAGAGAAAGCCTGCAATTCAGAGATTCTTTTGGCTGAAGCTATAGCCAGAAGAAAGACCATCTTTAAAGTCAAAAATTTTAAATCTACCTCCTCCAAGGGCTCGAAGGGGGGAGATGCTAGCCCCCTGAGCACTACTGAAAGATCCCACTGGGGGATAGGTTTCAGTATAGTAGGCTTTAGTCTTTCAGCTCCCTTCAGGAAGCGTTTAATGAGTGGGTCCCGAGAATGTGGCCTGTTGAGACAGGCCGAGATGGCACAAACCTGTACCTTCAAGGTAGCTGGAGATAGGCCTCTATCTAATCCATCTTGAAGAAATTGTAGTATCGCAGGAAGGGGCGGATCTGCGGACGCCACCTGTCTGGAATCACACCATGCCACGAAGATTCTCATGATCCTGGAGGTGGCCTTCTTTGTAGACTCTGCTCGGGAATGCGACAAAGTTCTCAGGACCGACTCGGAAAGCCCTTCTATGTTGGGAAGGGACTGATCAACCTCCAGGCTGTCAGGTTGAACCTGTGCAGATCTGGGCAGAGGTGAGTGTCCCACGACACCAGGGTCTGCTCCGGGGGGAGTCTCCAGTATTGTCCCCGACTCATCTGAACGGTATGATGGCTATTACCGAGGCCTGATCCTGACGGATTTTCATCAATACCCTCGGTATCATGGAAAACGGAGGGAAGATGTAAGCCAGCCTGAACCTCCACGGTATCGACAGAGCATCTATCGCCAGGGGGTTGTCTTCCCTGTACAGGGAACAGAACCTCAGCACCTTGGTGTTGAACCTGGTCGCCATGAGATCCACCTCTGGCATACCCCATCTGTGAACTAGCTGCCTGAAGATCTCCGGATGCAGAGACCACTCCATGGTCGGTAATCCTCGACTTAAGCGGTCCGCAATCATATTGAGGGAGCCTCGAATATGAACGGCAGATAGATGGGAAAGGTTCGTCTCAGCCCACCGGAGAATCACCCCGATCTCTGACAGAAGGGGCAATGATCTTGTGCCTCCCTGCTTGTTTATATAGAGAACCGCAGTCATATTGTCTGACTGGACTTTCACTGCTTTGCCCCGAATCTGAGCCGGATAGCTCGCATCTCGCGAAGATTGGAAGAAAGACGCCGCTCCAGGGGGGACCAAGATCCCTGTACTGGGGATCCGTCCAGATGAGCGCCCCAGCCTACAAGGGACGCGTCTGTAGTCAATATGACCCAAGCTGGTTGGGCCATAGACTTCCCTGCTGGTAGCTGAAACCACCATCTGAGGGAATTCCGGGTTTGACCGGACAGGGAGCACAGGGAATCTAGCCCCGCAGGGCTGCCGTTCAATAAGTGTAAGACCTCCGACTGAAGAGGACGGAGGTGCCATAGCGCCCAAGGGACTGTGTCCGCAGCCGCTGACATGAGCCCCAGCATCTTCATGAGAGTCCGGATAGAGACTCGACGAGGGACATAAATGACCTTTGCCAGGTCCTGAATCCGCGCTCTCCTTTCTAGAGTCAACCGGAAGGACATCTCCACAGAGTCGACCACGAATCCTAAATAATGGATTGAAGTCGATGGGCTCACATTCGACTTCTGCCAGTTGATAATCCAGCCCAGGCGGAGGAGAAAGGAGATTGCGATCTGAAGATGGTGGGTAAGGATCGGAACTGAAGAGGCTATGAAAAGCCAATCGTCCAGATAAGGAATAATAGTCAGTCCTTGAAGTCTCAAAGCTGCCACCACCGACACCACCACCTTGGTGAAGATAAGGGGGGCAGAAGAGATTCCGAAGGGAAGCGCGGCGAACTGAAAGTGCCTGCGAACCCCTGAAATCTGGACCGCGATCCTGAGGAGTTTCCGGGAAGCGGAATGGATCGGAATGTGAAGATACGCATCTTTGAGGTCCAGAGTAGCCATGACATCCCCCAAGTTGAGGATATGGCTGACTGACCTTATGGTTTCCATGCGAAACCTTGTTTTCCTTATAAATCGATTGAGAAATCTCAAGTCGATGATCATCCGGAGATCTCCCGTCTTTTTGGGAACCAGGAATACTGGTGAATAAATCCCTAGGCCTCTCTCCCCTGCCGGCACCTCCTCTAGGGCTCCCTTGGAGATATAGTCCTGAATGTAAGATTCTAGGACCACTTGTTTGGCAGACCCGAAGTTTCGTGTGGCGATGGATCTCTCTGGGGGAGAGAGATAAGATCTACCCGGTACCCGACGGAAACTATGTCCTGAACCCAGGGGTCTGCAATCAACCGGCTCCAAGAGTCTTTGAAATGGGAAAGACGGCCCCCCACGGGAATCTGGGGGAGGGGTACGGGAAAATCTAGAGGAGACACTGCAGGGGCAGCAGGGCTTATCCAAGAGCCTCGAGGAGGCCCATAGTCAGGAGGGTTTTGCCTCCCTGGTGGGTTTGCGGGAGCGTCTCGAATATTTACGAGACGGCCCCCCCCAATCTCTGCGCCTAGACTGCTGCCCTGGACGACCTCCGCCTTTCTTCTCTTGTCTGGGGCGTCCCCGAAAGGGCTGCTGGGGGAGGCTCTTCCCCTTTTTATCGGAGAGCCCCTCCATTATCTTGTCCAATTCGGACCCGAATAGCCTATCCGGTTCGAAGGGGAGCCCACAAAGATTGAACTTGGACGCGTTGTCCGCGATCCAAGGTTTCAGCCAAAGTGGTCTGCGGGCAGCTGAAACTAGGGCCATAGTTTTGGCGGCCAGCTTCAGCTGCATCTGGGTGGAATCGACCAGAAAGTCCATAGCCAGATTGGCTGATTTGAAGGCTGCCAGGATATCATCTCTTGAAACGCTCTGGTCCACGTCCGTCTGGATCTGGTTGAGCTTAGAGCGTAAATAGGCGGCTACCTCAGTGGCCGCAATTGAAGTTGATGCGGAGGCAGCAGCCGCCGCGTAACTCCTTCTAAGGGTGCACTCTGCCCTCCGGTCTAGAGGGTCCTGCAGACTAGACCCATCGTCTGCAGGGACTAGAGTGCGCCGGGACAACTTGGCTATAGCCATGTCCACCTTGGGAACGGAACCCCACGATTCCACCAAGGGTTTAGCCATCGGGTACATGAGTTTGAATTTTCTGGTGAGAACTGGACCTTTCTCAGGCTTTCTCCACTCTGTGCGCATCACAGAGAGAAGGGTCTCATCCGCTCTAAAGACACGCTGTGTCCGTCCGGCGGGATCGGAGGACTCCCCCATGTCAACATCCTGGTCCCCCGACCTGATGGACTTGAGTAACTTCTGCGTCTTTTCTGGAGGGAAAAAGCAAGAAGTAAATTCTTCTTCCTCAGAAGAAGACCCCACAGAACAGGGGGTAGGTCTTTCGACCGGTGCGACCACATCCATGGGAGTCTGAGAGGGTCCTGGTAGCCTCTCATTAAGCAGCCGCACCACTCCCTTAATGGAATCATCCACGTATGTCTTCGTCCACTGAAACATTTCTTGCATCGTGGGTTCCGTGGACGGGCCCTCGATCGTAACTTGCCCAGAGAGATAATAGAGCCTATACTGGCTCAGCTTGCCCTATGTGTCTCCCCCGATTAATCCTGGATCCCAGGATGTTTATAGGGAGACAGATTTAATAGAAGTGGTGAGGTTTAAACCCTCACTGCATCGGCTACGAAAAACCGGAAGTGACGTAGCGCACATAGTGCGCGTCACTTCCGGAAGATGGCGGTGCCCATAGCGCCGCACACATGCGGCAATGGAAAGACGGGACACCGCAACTGAGTTGAAAGAAGAGGGGAGGGGACACCCCTCTCCCCGACGGTACCCCAGAGACAAAAATCGCCGCGATCAGGCCTATAATAAAGGCAATGAGAGGCCAAGAAGGGGCAAACTTTTAGATTAAGGAAAAAAGAGCCCCTAGCACTCTTCAGCTCCCTGAGGGGGAGCGACACGCCAGTCCACCTGTCCAGAGGACAGAAAAAAACACAGTGGGCTGGGGGGTGATCTCCTCCCTTTCAGGGAGCTGAAGATCGTTTATTGGTTCTTGGGCTCATTAAAATTCCGCCGGTCCTACCAGTCCACAGGGGCAGTTAACCCCATCTGTGCTGCTGGTAGGACGTAAGGGAAATTTTATTTATGAAATGTTGAAATACTGCCGGGGCATTGGTCAAACCAAAATGCATGACCAAGTTCTCAAAATGACACACAGGAGTATTAAAAGCTATCTTCCATTCAACCCCCTCTCTTATTCTTACCAGATTATATGCCCCTCGTAGGTCTAATTTAGAAAACACCTTAGCTCCAAAAATCTGGTTGAACAAATCTGGGATCAGGCAAAGGGGTTAAGGATCACGGATAGTGATGCGATTCAACTCTCGGAAATCTAGACACGGTCTCAATGTCCATCTTTTTTCTTTACAAAAAAGAACCCCACCACCATAGGTGACTTAGATGGTCTGGTGTGTCCCTTTGCCAAACTCTCAGTAATATACTTTCGCATAGCAACTCTTTCGGGTTCAGAAAGGTTATACAACCGAGACTTTAGCAACTTAGCTCCAGGAATAAGATTGACAGGGCAATCGAGGGGGCAACTCCTGAACCATACTCTCACTGAACACATCAGAAAATTCTGAGAGAAACGGGGGTAACATCTTAGTGGATATCCCAGCAAGAGATGTGACGAGACAGCTGTCCATACAGTAATCACTCCAGCCCTTGATCTGTCTCGCTTGCCAATCAATGGTAGAGTTATGTTTGGTCAACCATGGCAATCCTAGCACCAGAGGAGCCGGCAGACCCTTCATTATAAAACAAGAAATACCCTCAACATGAGAATCCCCCACCCTTAAATGGATATCCTGCACCATGTGAGTCAAAGATTTTTGAGAAATGGGGGCAGAATCAATAGCAAACGCTGAGATCTCTTTGTCCAGTGCATTAGATTTAAAACCATGCATCAGGACAAACTGATAATCCACAAGGTTAACCCCTGCCCCGCTGTCTAAAAATCACATCAATATTTTTGGAATCTAGCGCCACCCTGGCAGGCAGGAGAAAACAGGTACTACCAGTAAAAGACAAGAGCATGTTCTCAGATTCCCCAACTACTCTGCCAAGAGTTAGAGAACAAAACTTATTGGTAACTCCTTTTTTATTTTTTTATTCTCGCCTTGATATTTTACATAGGGACAAACATTAACAATATTACCCTCTTTACCACAAAAAAACTCTCTTTTTAGCCCTGAAGTTCTTATCACCAGGATATGGAGAGACCCATCCCAATTGCATAGGTTTATCTCCAAACATGGGCTCAGGTGTCTCAGTACCCCGATTGTCAGAGGGGACCGACCTCCCTTCAGGTAATACGTCCCGAGAGAACGGAGTCTTGCACCAGGATTTTCATGGAGTGCTAGGGCATCTTTTAGTCTCTCAGATAGTCCCTGACAGAATCAGTTGCCCACCTCCTGAATTCAGAGCAATAGGACTCAGCAGACCAATTTCCCTGTTGCAAGCCGTGCAACATAGATTCAGCCAGAGAAACTCGGTCTGGGTCGTCATAAATAAGTCCTATGGCTCTGAAAAAATAATCCACCGACCGGAGGGATTGACATCTGGTCGGCAAAGAAAAGGCCCCCGATTGAGCGTCACCTTTCAATAAAGAAATAACGATCCCCACCTTTTGACTCTCGTCACCAGAGGAGTGAGGGCGTAAGCAAAAATAAAGTTTGCAAGACTCCCTGAACCGAATAAAGTTGTCACTTCCTCCGGTAAATCGGTCCAGGAGGGCGATCTTAGGTTCAGAGCAGGTCTGGACCCCACTGGCGGAGACAGACGCCTGACACCTTGCAACAGATTCACGGAGGTCTGCTACCTCCAGCGACAACCCCTGTATGCAATCCACCAGTGCAGAGACAGGATCCATGACAACACAGAGCAGGGGAAACAGTAACGGTATTCGGCGGCTGATAATGTCACGGGAAGTGCGGGGAAAATGGTACAGCAGGTTCCACATAACACATAACACTAAGCTGCTAACATGTGCAAATCTCAATGGTAGAAATGCACATGCACAGGAATCTGAGACTGCTGAAACACTGCACCAAACCCTCAGCTTAGGGAACAGGGAAAGAGGCAACCGGCTCCTTCCAAACTGAAGGAGCTAGTGTCTCCCTGAGGCCTAGTCAGGACAGACACACCAAGAAAAGGGAAATGACTTAGCTTGAGATGTAACTGGAACAGGACAACCACCACACAAGCAGAGCACTTCACAGAAGAACTATCAGTCGCAGGGAAACAAGTGAGAGGCGGAACATATAAAGAGCCACCTGACTGATAATGAGCAGCATCTGCGAAGGGGTGGAAACCTGTCAGCAACAATAAAAACAAGAGAGATCTGTCAGATCGTCTCCTGAGTCTTCCGTCTATTTAAACTTCTAAGATCTCTCCCAGGGCCGGCGGTGACAGTAATATGTAAAATGACTGGGGGCATTTTGTACAGTTCGCCCTGACTGAATAAACTTCAGCTTCATTTGAAGGTTGAATTTTTGGGAAATTTAGAATGAATTGATTTGTTGATTAACTGATAATTAGTTAAGTATCGATTTACTCATCTCTAGTAAGAAGCACTAGTATGTGGCAGAGGAACCTATGAGATCCCTCAGTATTTAGGGATCTGGCTGGTACCTCTGCACCCCCTACACCACACCCATGACAAGAAATGTAGAAAACAATAGAGTGCATTCTGCACATAGAAGAAAGCTGTTTTAGGGTACTTTCACACTTGCGTTAAAGTTTTCCGGTATTGAGTTCCATCCCAGGGGCTCAATACCGGGGAAAAAAAAACGCATCAGTTTGGTCCTAATGCACTTTGAATGGATAGCAATCCGTTCAGTTTGCATCAGGATGTCTTCCGTTCCGTCCCTTTTACAGTATTTGGCCGGAGAAAATACCGCAGCATGCTGCAGTATTTTCTCCGGCCAAAACTCCGGAACACTTGCTGGAATGGCGGATCCGGCATTAATTTCCATTGAAATGTATTAGTGTCGGATTCGGCAATAAAATTGCCGCATTGATGGATCCGGTCTTCTGTCTGCGCATGCACAGACCTTTAAAAATGTGAAAAAAATGACACCGGAGAGACGGATCCGGTATTTCAATGCATTTGTCAGACGGATCTGTAAACGATTGATATCCGTTTGCATGCAGATTTCCGGATCATCAATTTACCAACCGCTATATACACAGCACACACTGGGGAGGGGGATTCATAATGATGGGAATTACAGAAGTCAATTTTGTTTGAGTTTGCATTGCCCTTATTAGCACCACGTTCATCAAACGTTGCAAGCTGACTGAGATGTTTGGTGCATCTTTAAATATGTCTAGACATGTTATCCCTGTTGGAGTGAATTTGTGACATATGTATGTGTGACCTTTACATTTTTTAAATCTAGCCTACACCTCATTGACCTAACTAACCACTCCTGTCACGAAATTGGCTTGTGATCGACAAAAGACAGGAACTGAACAACAGGAGTTCTCACCAGTGAAGTCCTTTATTCCATAACATGGACAGGTCGCACGTATCAGATATACAGGAGCATGCTGGAAGATCCCAATTCCCAGTACCACTGGCAAATCCAGGAGCAGAGAGAACACTGCAGCTTTTTCTCCCAACTCCCAACAACTAACTACTCCCCCCAGTCTCAGAGATATCCAGAAAATCACACATCCGCCGCTCCCCTGTCTGTACTACCACTAGCAGGGGGCTGGGGTTCACTACCCCCATGGAGAGGAAAGCTTTGAATCATGGCCAGACCACTGAAATCCCTGTAAAAGTGTAGAGTTCCCAAACCTAATAGTATTTCCTGAGGGTTACAGAGGTCATCATCTCACCTTATCTCTGATACCAGGGAAATGTGAAGACCATCACTACAACCCCCAATATCTAATACAACACACACTGACTAATAGAAGAAGCACATTGACCAGAGTCAGAGGAACATGACACAGTCCACTGTGACACTCCTGCTTTTCAAAACTGGAGTGGCGCAACATCACAAAAAGTAAAAAAAAATTATGGAAGTCCAAAAAGCACTGGTTTGTGACTTTTTGAAGCCAGAATTCTGGAAAGCAAGGCTTAATAAATCCCCCAATATGCATATATTTTACTGGTTTTACCCCTTATCTTATGCAGTGCATGACCATAGTCATATGACTGTGCCCCCTTCATCCCTTTCTAGTTCTGATTTCTGCCACAAATTTTGTAAAAATGCCATAATAATAATAATAATCATAATAATAAAAATAATATGCAGGGCTTGGTTCACAAATGTTCTGCCTCTGGTTGAGGCACCTAATTGTGCTTCCGCACGTTCAGGCTTGTTGATGCAGTTTTTGAAGCCAAAATGAAGTCTGTAATGGATCATAACAGGAGAGAAAGTGGAAAGGCCAGATACAACTTTCCCACTTTTTTTCAATCCACTCCTGGTTTTGGCTCCGAAAACTGCATCAAAAAAACCTGAACGTGTGGCAGCACCCTAAGGACCATGCTGACGAAGACCCTGAGACATATGCTGACGTGGATACACTCTTTTCTGCTAGCCTAGGTATAAAGTGTCTGGGCTTAATCACCACTACCTACAGTAACACGCAGAGCACAGATTTTTATGCTGGTTACTTCACTACATCCTCCTCTCACTAAGGGCACATTCACACGGCCGTGTCTGTCCAACCTTTTGCCGCATCTTGCCCATTGAAAACCTCAATGCCAGTTCCCATGTTTTGCGGATCTGCATTTTGTGGTCTGTAAAACGGGCACGGCTGTCATGTGAATGCACCCTTATAAAGAGACAGTTAGGTAGTCAATAGGTCCCCCCGTTTTTTAGTGATGTAGTCATGATGTAGGCTGGCAAAGGGACAACTAACCCAAATCTTTGTGTACATTGGTATACAGTCCATAGCTCAGATGAGTGCTTCCTGGACGCCTGTCAGTATAGTAGTGACATATACAACTTAGCACTTTGAAACCTGATCCCTTTATGGTGGAGAACAAGTGAGAACTTTTTCTGCTGAGATCAAAGGAACCAGAAGACATGGTTGAAATACTGTGCAGTGTGCAATTACCGCACTTCAGTAATGTAATATATGAAAGATGTGATGTTGGGAAGGAAACACTTACCTGGAGCACACACTGAATATTTGATAGACATTATTGTTGAATGAACTTGTCATAGTTTCTGTGTGAGCAGAGAAGAGCCCTCCGATAATGACGTCACCTTGTTTATAGTATTCATATTCGAATAAAGTCCTCACCACTGGATGCACATCACATGCAGTCTTCTGTATATTCCTTCCATATGATGTGAAGGGTAGAATCAGTACAAGCAGATAAAGCAGATTGTGCATAGGAGTCCATTTCATGCCACAGAGGAGATACACAATGAGCGGTGTCCCTGCTGGCATCCCTGCTCTTCAGGAAAGCTCGTTCAGCTATCCGAGGTTTATACACTGCTCAAAAAAATAAAGGGAACACAAAAATAACACATCCTAGATCTGAATTAATTAAATATTCTTCTGAAATAATTTGTTCTTTACATAGTTGAATGTGCTGAGAACAAAATCACACAAAAATTAAAAATGGAAATCAAATTTTTCAACCCATGGAGGTCTGGATTTGGAGTCACACTCAAAATTAAAGTGGAAAAACACACTACAGGCTGATCCAACTTTGATGTAAAGTCCTTAAAACAAGTCAAAATGAGGCTCAGTAGTGTGTGTGGCCTCCACTTGCCTGTATGACCTCCCTACAACGCCTGTGCATGCTCCTGATGAGGTGGCGGACGGTCTCCTGAGGGATCTCCTCCCAGACCTGGACTAAAGCATCTGCCAACTCCTGGACAGTCTGTGGTGCAACGTGACGTTGGTGGATAGAGCGAGACATGATGTCCCAGATGTGCTCAATTGGATTCAGGTCTGGGGAACGGGCGGGCCAGTCCATAGCATCAATGCCTTCGTCTTGCAGGAATTGCTGACACACTTCAGCCACATGAGGTCTAGCATTGTCTTGCATTAGGAGGAACCCAGGGCCAACCGCACCAGCATATGGTCTCACAAGGGGTCTGAGGATCTCATCTCGGTACCTAATGGCAGTCAGGCTACCTCTGGTGAGCACATGGAGGGCTGTGCGGCCCTCCAAAGAAATGCCACCCCACACCATTACTGACCCAATGCCAAACCGGTCATGCTGGAGGATGTTGCAGGCAGCAGAACGTTCTCCACGGCGTCTCCAGACTCTGTCACATCTGTCACATGTGCTCAGTGTGAACCTGCTTTCATCTGTGAAGAGCACTGGGCGCCAGTGGCGAATTTTCCAATCTTGGTGTTCTCTGGCAAATGCCAAACGTCCTGCACGGTGTTGGGCTGTAAGCACAACCCCCACCTGTGGACGTCGGGCCCTCATATCACCCTCATGGAGTCTGTTTCTGACCGTTTGAGCAGACACATGCACATTTGTGGCCTGCTGGAGGTCATTTTGCAGGGCTCTGGCAGTGCTCCTCCTGTTCCTCCTTGCACAAAGGCGGAGGTAGCGGTCCTGCTGCTGGGTTGTTGCCCTCCTACGGCCTCCTCCACGTCTCCTGATGTACTGGCCTGTCTCCTGGTAGCGCCTCCATGCTCTGGACACTACGCTGACAGACACAGCAAACCTTCTTGCCACAGCTCGCATTGATGTGCCATCCTGGATAAGCTGCACTACCTGAGCCACTTGTGTGGGTTGTAGACTCCGTCTCATGCTACCACTAGAGTGAAAGCACCGCCAGCATTCAAAAGTGACCAAAACATCAGCCAGGAAGCATAGGAACTGAGAAGTGGTCTGTGATCACCACCTGCAGAACCACTTCTTTATTGGGGGTGTCTTGCTAATTGCCTATAATTTCTACCTGTTGTCTATCCCATTTTCACAACAGCATGTGAAATTGATTGTCACTCAGTGTTGCTTCCTAAGTGGACAGTTTGATTTCACAGAAGTGTGATTGACTTGGAGTTACATTGTGTTGTTTAAGTGTTCCCTTTATTTTTTTGAGCAGTGTATCTTGTAGCTGGGTTAATTCTGGTCACACAGTAGAGACAAAGAGGAATACAAATAGTATAATTGAAGCTTACAGGTTAGTGCCTGATTATTTGAAAATGAAAAAATATAGAATAAATGAATAAATAAAAAATGGATAAATAAAAGTTTCAAAGTTGTTACACTTTCAAAAGTGCAACTATGACTGCAAAAAAAAAGCTCTCAATCACTTCTAAGGTGTCTTCTCTGATCACAAAAAAACAGTCCACCTCTACTGAAGCTCTAGTGGTCAGGTTCTTGGTGCGGTACAGCTCCAGTTAGTGGGTTCTGAGGCTTTCTGCAAGATGATGATTCAACATAAGTAGGGTTGAGCGAACCCGAACTGTAAAGTTCGGGTTCGTACCGAACTTTAGGATTTTTGGACCCCGGACCCGAACCCGAACATTTCCGTAAAAGTTCGGGTTCGGTGTTCGGCGCTTTCTTGGCACTTTTTGAAAGGCTGCACAGCAGCCAATCAACAAGCGTCATACTACTTGCCCCAAGAGGCCATCACAGCCATGCCTACTAATGGCATGGCTGTGATTGGCCAGAGCAGCATGTGACCCAGCCTCTATATAAAAAACAGTATTTTCCAGATCTGCAAGTGTTAAATTCAAGTTTAACCACTACAGGACCGCCGTACGCAGGATTGCGTCTTTGCGGCGGCCCTGTTATTCCGAGTGGACGCGCCGGCTCGTCATCTCGCGAGACGCAAGATTTCCTGTGAACGCGCGCTCACAGGCGCGCGCGTTCACAGGAACTGGAGGTAATCGAGTGGATCTGCAGCCTGCCAACGGCGATCATTCGCTGGCAGGCTGTAGATCCGATTTTTTTAACCCCTTAAAGGTATATTAGATGCTGTTTTGATAACAGCGTCTAAAATACCTGCTACCTGGTCCTCTGGTGGTCCCCTTTTGCTTGGATCGACCACTAGAGGACACAGGCAGCTCTGTAAAGTAGCACCAAACACCACTACACTACACCCCCCTGTCACTTATTAACCCCTTATTAACCCCTGATCACCCCATATAGACTCCCTGATCACCCCCCTGTCACTGATCACCCCCCTGTCATTGATCACCCCCATGTAAGGCTCCATTCAGACGTCTGTATGTGTTTTGCGGATCCGCGGATCCACAAAACACATAGGGACGTCTGAATGGAGCCTGACAGGGGGTGATCAATGACAGGGGGGTGATCACCCTATATTAGACTCCCTGATCACCCCCCTGTCATTGATCACCCCCCTGTAAGGCTCCATTCAGACATCCGTATGTGTTTTGCGGATCCGCGGATCCACGGATCCGCAAAACACGGACACCACGGATCCGCAAATCACGGACACCGGCAATGTGCTTTCCGCATTTTGCGGATCCGCACATTGCAAGAACTATATAGAAAATGCCTTTTCTTGTCCGCAATTGCGGACAAGAATAGGACATGTTCTATAGGCTCTACAAAAAACGCAGTCTTCGCCCGATCAGGCCTGATCTTGTGCGCACACTTGCGTTCAGTCCGCCCCACCGCAGTGACAGAATTTTTTATTTCTGATCACTGCAAAAACACCGTAAAATCGCTGCGGCGCTATAAAAAAGATCACTTTTGAGGGGCATGGCGAGTTCATAGAAGATTTATTTTTTTGTCACAAGTTAGCGGAAATTTTTATTTTTTATTTATTTTTATTTTTTTCTTACAAAGTCTCATATTCCACTAACTTGTGACAAAAAATAAAATCTCCCATGAACTCCCCATACCCCTCACGGAATCCAAATTCGTAAAAATTTTTTGACATTTATATTCCAGACTTCTTCTCACGCTTTAGGGCCCCTAAAATGCCAGGGCAGTATAAATACCCACAAGTGACCCCATTTCGGAAAGAAGACACCCCAAGGTATTCGCTGAGGGGCATATTGAGTCCATGAAAGATTGAACTTTTTGTCACAAGTTAGCGGAACGGGAGACTTTGTGAGAAAAAAAAAATAATAATCAATTTCCGCTAACTTGTGCCAAAAAAGTGACCCCATTTCAGAAAGAAGACACCCCAAGGTATTCGCTGAGGGGCATATTGAGTCCATGAAAGATTGAACTTTTTGTCACAAGTTAGCGGAACGGGAGACTTTGTGAGAAAAAAATAATAATAATCAATTTCCGCTAACTTGTGCCAAAAAAAAAAACTTGGATGAACTCGCCATGCCCCTCACGGAATACATTGGGGTGTCTTCTTTCCAAAATTGGGTCACATGTGGGGTATTTATACTGCCCTGGCATTTTAGGGGCCCTATAGCGTGAGAAGAAGTCTGGAATCCAAATGTCTAAAAATGCCCCCCTAAAAGGAATTTGGGCTCCTTTGCGCACCTAGGCTGCAAAAAAGTGTCACACATTTGGTATCACCGTACTCAGGAGAAGTTGGGCAATGTGTTTTGGGGTGTCATTTTACATATACCCATGCTGGGTGAGATAAATATATCGGTCAAATGCCAACTTTGTATAAAAAAATGGGAAAAGTTGTCTTTTAGAGAGATATTTATCTCACCCAGCATGGGCATGTGCAAAAAGACACCCCAAAACACATTGCCCGACTTCTCCTGAGTACGGCGATACCACATGTGTGACACTTTTTTTGCAGCCTAGGTGGGCAAAGGGGCCCACATTCCAAAGAGCACCTTTAGGATTTCACAGGGCATTTTTTACACATTTTGATTTCAAACTACTTCTCACGCTTTAGGGCCCCTAAAATGCCAGGGCAGTATAACTACCCCACAAGTGACCCCATTTTGGAAAGAAGACACCCCAAGGTATTTAGTGATGGGCATAGTGAGTTCATGGAAGTTTTTATTTTTTGTCACAAGTTAGTGGAATATGAGACTTTGTAAGGCAAAAAAAAAAAATAATCATTTTTCGCTAACTTGTGACAAAAAATAAAAAGTTCTATGAACTCACTATGCCCATCAGCGAATACCTTAGGGTGTCTACTCTCCGAAATGGGGTCATTTGTGGGGTTTTTCTACTGTCTGGGCCAGGGGCGTAACTAGAAGTGACTGGGCCCCACAGCAAATATTTGTAAGGGCCCCCCCAGCGCGCTTCGCACCTCCCTCCTCCTGTGTAAACCCCACTCCTTTGGCACATTGTAGCGGTATACTGTATATTGTCGGGCACAGTGTAGCGGTATACTGTATATTGTCGGGCACAGTGTAGCGGTATACTGTATATTGTGTGGCACAGTGTAGCGGTATACTGTATATTGTGTGGCACAGTTTAGAGGTATACTGTATATTGTGTGGCACAGTGTAGGCTATATGTGTATAACATAAACATATTTCACATGAAAATTTACAGTTACTTGACCCTTGGGGATCTCGGACGCCACTTCCACACTTTGGCCGGGGCTCGGCGGAGCTGATGCTGTGCTTTATCCTAATGAGAAAGATTTCATAATAAGGTTTTGGAGAAGGGGCAGATGGATAGCAGAGCAGGGAGAGGCTGGTGCTGCTACTAGGGGGTCATACCATGGGGGAGTAATAAAGCCCACCATAATGCCCCCCCCCCAGTAGTAATAATTCTCCTTATAATGTGACAGTGCAAAAATACCCCCTTGTAATGCCCCCAGTTGAGCTAATGTCCCCATAGTGGCCCCATAATGTACCAGTATAAAATACCCCTATATAGTGCCCCCAGTAAATTCCCTCATAGTGCTCCTCTCCCCCTTCCTGCTAGTGCCCCCCATAATGTACCAGTATAAAATGCCTCATATATAGTGCCCCAGTAGATGCCCCTCAGTGTCCGGCCTCTGATAGGCTGCCGGCCTAGTGTCCCCCATAATGCCCCCCAATAATGTGCCAGTAAGTGTCCCCATAGATGCCCCCCCATCATGTGCCAGTATCAAGTGCCTCTCTCCTCCCGCCCACATGTCCCAGTATCATAGTGCCATCCCCCCCCCACAAAAAAAGTGCCAGTATCAAGTGCCTCTCTCCCCCCCCATGTGCCAGTATCAGGTGCCAACCCCCCCTCCCTCCCCAGGTGCCAGTATCAGGTGCCAACCCCTACCCCCCCATGTGCCAGTATCAGGTGCCTCTATCCCCCCCCATGTGCCAGTATCCGGTGCCAACCCCCCCTCCCCCCCAGGTGCCAGTATCAGATGCCTCCCCCCATGTGCCAGTATCAGATGCCTCTCTCCCCCCCCCATGTGCCAGTATCAGGTGCCAACCCCCTCTCCCCCCCAGGTGCCAGTATCAGGTGCCTCCCCCCCCATGTGCCAGTATCAGGTGCCAACCCCCCCTCCCCCCCAGGTGGCAGTATCAGGTGCCTCCCCCCATGTGCCAGTATCAGGTGCCTCCCCCCCCATGTGCCAGTATCAGGTGCCAACCCCCCTCCCTCCCCAGGTGCCAGTATCAGGTGCCTCCCCCCATGTGCCAGTATCAGGTGCCTCTCTCCCCCTCCCCCCCATGTGCCAGTATCAGATGCCAACCACCCCCTCCCCCCCAGGTGCCAGTATCAGGTGCCAACCCCCCTCCCCCCCAGGTGCCAGTATCAGGTGCCTCCCCCCATGTGCCAGTATCAGGTGCCTCTCTCCCCCTCCCCCCATGTGCCAGTATCAGATGCCAACCCCTCCCCTCCCCCCCAGGTGCCAGTATTAGGTGCAAACCCCTCTCCCCCCCCCATGTGCCAGTATCAGGTGCCTCTCTCTCCCCCCCATGTGCCAGTATCAGGTGCCAACCCCCCCCTCAGGTGCCAGTATCAGGTGCCAAGGTGCCAACCCCTCTCCCCCCCCCCATGTGCCAGTATCAGGTGCCTCTCCCCCCCCCCCCCCTCATGTGCCAGTATCAGGTGCCCCCCCGCTCCCCCCATGGCAGTAACAGTCGGGTATTAAAAAATAATAATAAACTTACCTCCATGTCAGCGATGCGATGCAGCCTCTTCCTGTGTCCCGCCCTGTATGTCCATATATGGAGTCAGTGCTTGTATTTCAGAAAAGGTTTCTGCTGGGATTTGAACCCACAACCTTCTGTATCAGAGGCAAAGCATCTAACCACAAGACCATAAGAGATACCTTGCTGCTGATTGAAAAAATATGAGACTTCTACTGTTATAGCTGGCTAAGTGTACATCTATACACATGACAGCTGCTCATATATAGAGATATAGCAGAGCTGAGTGTGCTGGGACAGCTGTCATATAGAGACATAGCAGTGCTGGGTGTGTTGGGGCAGCTGTCATGTATATAGATGTAGCAGTGCTGGGTTTGCTGGAGCAGCTGTCATATATAGAGATATAGTAGAGCTGAGTGTGCTGGTGCAGCTGTCATGTGTATAGATGTAGCAGTGCTGGGTTTGCTGGGGCAGCTGTCATATATAGAGATATAGTAGAGCTGAGTGTGCTGGTGCAGCTGTCATGTGTATTAGATGTAGCAGTGCTGGGTGTGTTTGGGCAGCTGTCATGTGTATACATGTAGCAGAGCTGGGTTTGCTGGGACAGCTGTCATATAGAGATATAGCAGTGCTGGGTGTGTTTGGGCAGCTGTCATGTGTATAGATGTAGCAGTGCTGGGTTTGCTGGGGCAGCTGTCATATATAGAGATATAGTAGAGCTGAGTGTGCTGGTGCAGCTGTCATGTGTATTAGATGTAGCAGTGCTGGGTGTGTTTGGGCAGCTGTCATGTGTATACAAGTAGCAGAGCTGGGTTTGCTGGGACAGCTGTCATATAGAGATATAGCAGTTCTGGGTGTGTTGGGGCAGCTGTCATGTGTATAGATGTAGCAGAGCTGGGTTTGCTGGGGCAGCTGTCATATATAGAGATATAAAAGAGCTGAGTGTGCTGGTGCAGCTGTCGTGTATTAGATGTAGCAGTGCTGGGTGTGTTAGGGCGGCTGTCATGTGTATAGAAGTACACTTAGCCAGCTATAACAGTAGTCTCATATTTTTTCAATCAGTTATATTGCAGCCTTTATGGTTGTGAGGGTAAATGCTTTGCCTCTGATACACTCAGACATTGGAGGTTGTGGGTTCGAATCCCAGACACATCAGAAGACTTTAGGAGACGGTAAGATTAAATCACATTTAGCGAGGGGGCCTGGTCAGCTGCTGTGAAGGGGCCCTGAACAGTAAGACATCGATATTTAACAAACTTGAACTGCTGACATTTTAACTTTTTTTGTTATTAATCGAAATTTACCTAAATTTTTGCAAAAAAATGACATTTTTCACTTTCAGTTAAAAAAACTACATTTCTATATAAATTTTTCTCTAAATTTATTGTCTTTGATAAAAAAAAATGTTTGGGTAAAAAAAAAATGGTTTGGGTAAAAGTTATAGCGTTTACAAACTATGGTACAAAAATGTGAATTTCCGCTTTTTGAAGCAGCTCTGACTTTCTGAGCACCTGTCATGTTTCCTGAGGTTCTACAATGCCCAGACCAGTGGCGTAACTACCGGGGAAGCAGGGGAAGCAGCTGCTTCGGGGCCCGGGCTGCCAAGGGGGAATAAACTGTCACACGCGCTGCCAGGACGCCTGGCCCCCTTGGCAGCCCGGGCCCCGAAGCAGCTGCTTCCCCGGTAGTTACGCCACTGGTCTGGGCATTGTAGAACCTCAGGAAACATGACAGGTGCTCAGAAAGTCAGAGCTGCTTCAAAAAGCGGAAATTCACATTTTTGTACCATAGTTTGTAAACGCTATAACTTTTACCCAAACCATTTTTTTTTACCCAAACATTTTTTTTTATCAAAGACAATAAATTTAGAGAAAAATTTATATAGAAATGTAGGTTTTTTTAACTGAAAGTGAAAAATGTCATTTTTTTGCAAAAATTTAGGTAAATTTCGATTAATAACAAAAAAAGTTAAAATGTCAGCAGCAATGAAATACCACCAAATGAAAGATCTATTAGTGAGAAGAAAAGGAGGTAAAATTCATTTGGGTGGTAAGTTGTATGACCGAGCAATAAACAGTGAAAGTAGTGTAGTGCAGAAGTGTAAAAAATGGTCTGGTCATTAAGGGTGTTTAAGCTAGAGGAGCTGAGGTGGTTAATATATACATCTTTCATTAAGGGTGTTTAAGCTAGAGGAGCTGAGGTGGTTAATATATACATCTTTCATATTTCTGTTACCAAAAAAACACAATTTTGGCAATCTACAACATCTGTATTTGTCAGTGTGCAATTTAAGCTAGAAATACACCTATTATTTTCTGGGGTTTGAAAACTTTTTTGACAAAAAACACTATTTTCAGGCCTTGCAGCATCAGCACGTGTGAAATTACAGGCTTATACACTCACCTAAAGAATTATTAGGAACACCATACTAATACGGTGTTGGACCCCCTTTTGCCTTCAGAACTGCCTTAATTCTACGTGGCATTGATTCCACAAGGTGCTGATTCTTTAGAAATGTTGGCCCATATTGATAGGATAGCATCTTGCAGTTGATGGAGATTTGAGGGATGCACATCCAGGGCACGAAGCTCCCGTTCCACCACATCCCAAAGATGCTCTATTGGGTTGAGATCTGGTGACTGCGGGGGCCATTTTAGTACAGTGAACTCATTGTCATCTTCAAGAAACCAATTTGAAATGATTCGAGCTTTGTGACATGGTGCATTATCCTGCTGGAAGTAGCCATCAGAGGATGGATACATGTTCTCATTCTGTTTACGCCAAATTCGGACTCTACCATTTGAATGTCTCAACAGAAATCGAGACTCATCAGACCACGCAACATTTTTCCTGTCTTCAACAGTCCAATTTTGGTGAGCTTGTGCAAATTGTAGCCTCTTTTTCCTATTTGTAGTGGAGATGAGTGGTACCCGGTGGGGTCTTCTGCTGTTGTAGCCCATCCGCCTCAAGGTTGTGCGTGTTGTGGCTTCACAAATGCTTTGCTGCATACCTCGGTTGTAACGAGTGGTTATTTCAGTCAACGTTGCTCTTCTATCAGCTTGAATCAGTCGGCCCATTCTCCTCTGACCTCTAGCATCCACAAGGCATTTTTGCCCACAGGACTGCCGCATACTGGATGTTTTTCCCTTTTCACACCATTCTTTGTAAACCCTCAAAATGGTTGTGCGTGAAAATCCCAGTAACTGAGCAGATTGTGAAATACTCAGACCGGCCCGTCTGTCACCAACAACCATGCCACGCTCAAAATTGCTTAAATCACCTTTCTTTCCCATTCTGACATTCTGTTTGGAGTTCAGGAGATTGTCTTGACCAGGACCACCCCCCTAAATGCATTGAAGCAACTGCCATGTGATTGGTTGACTAGATAATTGCATTAATGAGAAATAGAACAGGTGTTCCTAATAATTCTTTAGGTGAGTGTATACTGCTGTCAAATTCAGTTGTTAAACAAACACTCGTTTGGGCACAAAAAATTTTTGTTGCCAGACTTTGATGCAGATGTCATTGTGAGATACACCCTTAATACATTTGGGTTACATTCAGAGATTTTAAATATCAGGCCTACACTGGTTCAGGCCCTGTGAGATACACCCTCTACATACAGAGGTTTGAATCAGGGATTTGAAATACAGACATTTGAAATAAAGCCATTTTGTGCAAAGATATATTTACTTCAGGCCTACAGTGGTTCAGACCGTGTGAGATACCCCCTCTTCATACAGGGGTTTGAATCAGGAATTTGAAATACAGCCATTTGAAATACAGCCATTTTGGGCAAAGATATATTTACTTTAGGCCTACAGTGGTTCAGACCGTGTGAGATACACCCTTTACATACTGTCGTTCTATTCTACTATTAATATAACACCCATTTAGGGCAAGATCCTGAATTTGAAAAATATGAGGAGAGCGTCAAAAAGGGACGTGCCCCAGGTCGTGGTGCTACTGGTGGAGCTCATGTTGCAGGGAGAGGACGTGGTCGATCTGTGCCAGCTACACACACAAGTGAAACCACTTCCTCAGGTGCGAGTAGGCGACAAAACCTGCAGCGGTATTTGGTCGGGCCTAATGCTGTTTTACGAATGGTGAGGCCTGAACAAGTACAGGCGATAGTAGATTGGGTTGCTGACAGTGGATCCAAATCCTTCACATTGTCTCCCACCCAGTCTCCTGCTGAAAGACCACAGTTGGCACCTGCAGCCGAGGTCCATCAGTCTTTCACCTCACCCCCTTTCAAATCTGCCAAGCAGTCTGAGCCCCGAATCATGCAGCAGTCTCTTCTGCTTTTTGATGTCTCTGTTAGCAGGGTTTCCCAGGGCCATCCACCTAGCCCTGCCCCAGAAGTGGAAGAGATTGAGTGCACCGACGCCCAACCACTTATTTTTCAAGATGAGTACATGGGAGGACCATCGCAGCACGTCTCGGATGATGACGAAACACAGGTGCCAACTGCTGGGGCTTTCGAAAGTGTGCAAACCGACAAGGAAGCCAGGGGTAAAGACTGGGTGGAAGATGATGTGGAGGACGATGGGGTCCTCGACCCCACATGGAATCAAGGTCATGCGAGAGACCTATATAGTTCGGAGGAAGAGGCTTTGGTCGCACAGAGCCACCAGCACAACAGAAGAGGGAGCAGGGTGCAAAAGCGGAGCGGCCGTCCTCTAGACAGTACGCCTCCTACTGCCCACCGCAGCAAGGGATCGAGCACACCAAAGCCAGCTCCAAGGAGTTCCCTGGCGTGGCAGTTCTTCAGACAATGACGACAAGACACGAGTGGTTTGCACGCTGTGCAATCAGAGCCTGAAGCGAGGCATAAACGTTCTCAACCTGAGCACAACCTGTATGACCAGGCATTTAAGTGCAAAGCACGAGCTGCAGTGGAGTAGACACCTCAAAAACCAAGAAAGGTCTCTGGCTTCTCCTGCTTCCTCTTCTGCTGCAGTCGCGGCCTCTTCATCCACCTCTGGAGTGACAGTGCCACCTGCCACCCCACAAACAGAGGATCTGCCAGCAACACCAACACCTGGGTCACCAAGCATCTCCACAATGTCCCACTGAAGCGTTCAGCTCTCCATATCCCAAACGCTGAAGAGGAAGTACCCCCCTACCCACCCACGATCCCTAGCCCTTAATGCCAGCATTTCTAAATTACTTGCCTTTTAAATGCTGTTATTCCGTCTGGTGGAGACGGATAGTTTTAAAGGCCTTATGGCGGTGGCTGTCCCACAGTACGTCGTGCCCAGCCGCCACTACTTTTCAAGGCGAGCCATCCCTTCCGGTCACAACCAAGTAGGGGACAAAATCAGGTGTGCACTGCGCAACGCCATCTGTGGCAAGGTGCACCTGACTATGGATACGTGGACCAGTAAGCACGGTCAGGGCCGTTATATCTCCATAACAGCACACTGGGTAAATGCAGTGGCGGCTGGGCCTGAGGCGGATAGCAGTTTGGCACATGTCCTTCCACCACCGAGGATTGCAGGGCGCTTCAGTTTGCCTCCTGTTGCTTCCTCCTCCTACTCTGCTTCCTCATCCTCTACCAGCTCCTCTTCCGGTCAGCGTGACAACGTCACCACCAACTTCAGCACAGCCAGGGGTAAATGACAGCAGGCAGTTTTAAAACTTATCTGTTTGGGGGACAAACCCCACACCGCGCAGGAGCTGTGGACGGGCCTTGAACAACAGACCGATGAGTGGATTGTGCCAGTCAGCCTCAAGCCCGGCCTGGTGGTGTGCGATAATGAAATCCACCTTGCACTTGCTGGCTAGACTGTGCGAGCAGCAGCAGGCGATAGTGGAGTTTCAGCTGCAGCACGCACGGGTGAGTCGCTCTGCGGAACAGCACCACTTCACCACCAATGACTGGGCCTCCATGCGAGACCTGTGTTCCTTGTTGCGCTGTTTCGGGTACTCCACCAACATGGCCAGTGCCGATAACGCCGTTCTCAGCGTTACTATCCCACTTCTATGCCTCCTTGAAAAAACGCTCCTGGCGATGATGGAAGAGGATGTGGCACAGGAGGAGGAGGAGGAAGAGGGATCATTTCGTAGGGTTTCCGAACAGTCATTCCCAAGTGGCTCCGAGGGTGTGTTCCTGCACCCACAAACCCAAGGTACCCAATTGTTCAGCCAGGGCACAGTTCTGGAGGATGAGGAGGTGGAGGATGAGGAGATGGAGGAGAAGGAACCATGTTCACAGCAGGGTGGCACCCAGACCAGCTCATGGCCATCACTGATGTGTGGATGGGGGGATACAGAGGACACAGATGATACACCTCCCACAAAGGACAGCTTTTCGTTGCCTCTGGGCAGCCTGGCACACATGAGCGATTACATGCTGCAGTGTCTCCGCAACGACCGCCGAGTTGCCCAAATTCTAACTTGTGCTGATTACTGGGTCGCCACGCTGCTGGATCCCCCGTTACAAGGACAACGTACCGTCCTTAATTCCATCACTGGAGCGTGATCGTAAGATGCGCGAGTACAAGCGCACGCTGGTTGACGCGCTGCTGGTGGCATTCCCACCTGACGGCGGGGACACAGTGGAAGCACAAGGCGAAGACATAGGATGAGGAAGAGGTCGCCGACGCAGCTGTGGCATCGCCAGCACCTAAGAAGGCAGGGTTAACATGGCCGAAATGTGGAAAAGCTTTGTCTGCACGCTACAACAACCAGCACCACCAGCTGATATTGAACATCTTAGCAGGAGGCAGCATTTTACCAACATGGTGGAGCAGTATGTGTGCACACGCCTACACGTACTGAATGACGGGTCTGCCCCCTTCAACTTCTGGGTCTCCAAATTGGGCACATGGCCTGAGCTTGCCCTTTACGCCTTGGAGGTGCTGGCCTGCCCTGCAGCCAGTGTATTATCTGAACGTGTGTTTAGCACGGCAGGGGGTGTCATCACAGACAAGCGCAGCCGCCTATCCACAGCCAATGTGGACAAGCTCACGTTCATTAAAATGAACCAGGCATGGATCCCTTAAGGACTTGTCCGTACCTTGTGCAGAATAGACATGTATACAGGCCTTAACCAGCCATTGTTATACTGCAGCGCAATTGCTCATGTTTGTATTTTGGATATTTCACACTCTTTTGGAGTGTACCTTAATTTTACAAAATTAAATTAAAACCAAAAACCTGTGTTGGCTATCTCGTCCTCCTCCACCACCGCTTCCACCTACTCCGCTATGTCCACCGCCTCCTCAAACTCCTACTCCATATGGAACTCCACCTCATAAATCCATTTTTTTTTGTACGTGTTTTATTTTATATCATTTCACTACTTTGTCATTTACATTTTCGGGTGAAATTAACCAATTTTTGGGTGTATAGTACCACTGCTATACCTAGTAGGCCGGTTAAAAAAAAAATATAGTCATTTACATTTTCCGGTGAAATTCACCAATTTTGGTGTGTATAGTACCACTGCTATACCTAGTAGACCGGTAAAAAAAAAAAAAATAATAATTGTCAGTTACATTTTATGGTGAAATTAACAAATTTTTGGGTGTATAGTACCACTGCTATACCTAGTAGACAGGTTAAACAAAAAAAAAATTGTCATTTACTTTTTCGGGTTAAATTAACCCTTTCATGACCAAGGGTCATTGATGCCCCAGTGTCCAGGTCAAAATTTACAAATCTGACATGCGTCACTTTATGTGGTAATAACTTTGGAACACTTGGATAAACAAGCCATTCTGAGATTGTTTTCTCGTGACATATTGTACTTCATGATAGTCATAAATTTGAGTCAATATATTTCACCTTTATTTATGAAAAAATCCCAAATTTACCAAAGATTTTGAAAAATTCACAATTTTCAAAATTTCAATTTCTCTGCTTCTAAAACATAAAGTCATACCTAATAAAATATTTATTACTTAACATTCCCCACATGTCTACTTTGTGTTGGCATCATTTTGAAAATTTCATTTTGTTTTTTTAGGACGTTAGAAGGCTTAGAAGTTTAGAAGCAATTCTTAACATTTTTAAGAAAATTTCCAAAACCCACTTTTTAAGGACCAGTTCAGGTCTAAAGTCACTTTGTGGGGCTTACAAAGTGGAAACCCCCCATAAATGACCCCATTGTAGAAACTACACCCCTCAAGTTACTCAAAACTGATTTTACAAACTTTGTTAACCCTTTAGGTGTTCCACAAGAATTAAAGGAAAATGGAGATGAAATTTCTAAATTTCACTTTTTTGGCAGATTTTCCATTTTATTAAAAAATTTTCTTTAACACATTGAGGGTTAACAGCCAAACAAAACCCAATATTTATTACCCTGATTCTGCGGTTTACAGAAACACCCCACATGTGGTCGTAAACTGATGTAAGGGCACACGGCAGGGTGCAGAAGGAAAGGTACGCCGTATGGTTTTTGGAAGGCAGATTTTGCTGGACTGGTTTTAGATGCCATGTCCCATTTAAAGCCCCCCTGAGGTACCCTTACAGTAGAAATTCCCAAAAAGTGACCCTATTTTGGAAACTAGGGGATAAGGTGACAGTTTTATTGGTACTATTTTGTGGTACATATGATTTTTAATTGCTCGATATTACGTTTTTTGTGGGGCAAGGTTTTGGCTTTGTTTTTTTTTGTTGTTTTTTTACAAGATTCATCTGACAGGGTAGATCATGTGCTATTTTTATAGAGCAGGTTGTTACGGACGCAATGATATCAAATATGTCTACTTTCTTTGTTTCATCTATGGGGTTACAGCAGAGTGTCAGCATAGAGCTGACACTCTCTGTTGATGGCGGCGGCTCAGGAATTGAGCCGCCGCCATCACACACAGCAGGGGGACCGATCGGGGGCAGGGGGCAGCGCTGGAAAGGAGGAGGGGCCAACATTGAGGGAAGCTGAGGCAGCACGAAATGGGGGCAGGAGGAATGTATGGGGTGGGGAGGGGGCGGAGCGCATCAGGGCAGGAGCTGTATCGCATCAGGGCAGGTGCTATGGAGATGAGCTTCAGGGGCAGGCGGACACAAGGGGGGCACAGATCGGGGGGCACAGATCGGGGGGGGCACGAGGACACTACTTGATTTCAGGCTCTGATCTGCAGAGCGCAGATTAGAGCCTGAAACCGGCATTTTTTCACTGCCGCGATCCGATTGGTTAGTCTGCATAGACTAACCAATCGGATCGATTGCCGGCAAGGGGCCACTCTGATTGGTCCCTTGCCGGCATTACTGAACTGTATGCTGTCAGTGACAGCAGCAGGACAGGGGCAGAAGCTTTAATCCAAGCGCTTTTCAGCACTTGGATTAAAGAACTGGCTTGACGTTTATACACGTGGTAGCTGCACGGGGTATGTGCAAATATCACGTATATATACGGATTGCAGTCGGGAAGGGGCTAACCAATTTCTGGGTGTATACACTGCTCAAAAAAATAAAGGGAACACAAAAATAACACATCCTAGATCTGAATAAATTAAATATTCTTCTGAAATACTTTGTTCTTTACATAGTTGAATGTGCTGACAACAAAATCACACAAAAATAAAAAAATGGAAATCAAATTTTTCAACCCATGGAGGTCTGGATTTGGAGTCACACTCAAAATTAAAGTGGAAAAACACACTACAGGCTGATCCAACTTTGATGTAATGTCCTTAAAACAAGTCAAAATGAGGCTCAGTAGTGTGTGTGGCCTCCACGTGCCTGTATGACCTCCCTACAACGCCTGTGCATGCTCCTGATGAGGTGGCGGACGGTCTCCTGAGGGATCTCCTCCCAGACCTGGACTAAAGCATCTGCCAACTCCTGTACAGTCTGTGGTGCAACGTGACGTTGGTGGATAGAGCGAGACATGATGTCCCAGATGTGCTCAATTGGATTCAGGTCTGGGGAACGGGCGGGCCAGTCCATAGCATCAATGCCTTCGTCTTGCAGGAACTGCTGACACACTCCAGCCACATGAGGTCTAGCATTGTCTTGCATTAGGAGGAACCCAGGGCCAACCGCACCAGCATATGGTCTCACAAGGGGTCTGAGGATCTTATCTCGGTACCTAATGGCAGTCAGGCTACCTCTGGCGAGCACATGGAGGGCTGTGCGTCCCTCCAAAGAAATGCCACCCCACACTATTACTGACCCAATGCCAAACCGGTCATGCTGGAGGATGTTGCAGGCAGCAGAATGTTCTCCACGGCGTCTCCAGACTCTGTCACGTCTGTCAAATGTGCTCAGTGTGAACCTGCTTTCATCTGTGAAGAGCATAGGGCGCCAGTGACGAATTTGCCAATCTTGGTGTTCTCTGGCAAATGCCAAACGTCCTGCACGGTGTTGGGCTGTAAGCACAACCCCCACCTGTGGACGTCGGGCCCTCATATCACCCTCATGGAGTCTGTTTCTGACCGTTTGAGCAGACACATGCACATTTGTGGCCTGCTGGAGGTCATTTTGCAGGGCTCTGGCAGTGCTCCTCCTGTTCCTCCTTGCACAAAGGCGGAGGTAGCGGTCCTGCTGCTGGGTTGTTGCCCTCCTACGGCCTCCTCCCCATCTCCTGATGTACTGGCCTGTCTCCTGGTAGCGCCTCCATGTTCTGGACACTACGCTGACAGACACAGCAAACCTTCTTGCCACAGCTCGCATTGATGTGCCATCCTGGATAAGCTGCACTACCTGAGCCACTTGTGTGGGTTGTAGACTCCGTCTCATGCTACCACTAGAGTGAAAGCACCGCCAGCATTCAAAAGTGACCAAAACATCAGCCAGGAAGCATAGGAACTGAGAAGTGGTCTGTGGTCACCACCTGCAGAACCACTCCTTTATTGGGGGTGTCTTGCTAATTGCCTATAATTTCCACCTGTTGTCTATCCCATTTGCACAACAGCATGTGAAATTGATTGTCACTCAGTGTTGCTTCCTAAGTGGACAGTTTGATTTCACAGAAGTGTGATTGACTTGGAGTTACATTGTGTTGTTTAAGTGTTCCCTTTATTTTTTTGAGCAGTGTAGTACCACTTCTATACCTAGTAGGCCGGTTAAAAAATAAATAAATTGTCATTTACATTTTAGGGTGAAATTCACCAATTTTGGTTTGTATAGTAGAACAGTAAAAAAAAAAAAATTGTCAGTTACATTTCCTGGCGAAATAAACAAATTTTTGGGTGTATAGTACAACTGCTATACCTAGTAGACAGGTTAAAAAAAAAAAATTATTGTCAGTTACATTTTTTGGTGAAATTCACCAATTCTTGGGTGTAATATACCCCTCCTCTACCTAGTTGACAGCCTAATAAATTTCAATAATTTTTCTGTTACATTCTTGGGTTGACATTATACAATTTTAGACATGAATAAACACCTGCTATGCATAGGTGACAGGGAATAAAATTTAGTAAATTATTCAGTAATTAATGCGCACCACATCCTTACATTCAATTCTTAAACTTTAAAAAGTTGTCACACTTTTAGGCTTTAATAATTTCTCCCATATTTCCACTCTAATTTTAAATTTGAAAAAAATGGATCCTCCCTTGGATGTGGTCTCTCTTTCTCATGCTCCCTCTCTGGCCTGGAACCCTGATTCCCCGCCACCCGTGATCAACATGGTAGGCGCATAAAAGAACATTGAAAGTTGATAGAGCAGAAACAATCATAGAAATTAAAAATTAACAATTAAAAATTAAAAAATCAAGATTGTGTACAATCCTGATGCACTCACTTCACAGGGGGGTGTTCCACCAGGATAAAGCTCAAGACACCTGGAGCAGAAACCCCCCCAGCCAAGGTCGCCTGTAGTATGTAGAAGATCTGATGTTAGCGCTCCAAATGTACCAAGTTGGATATATACGGCACGCGGAATGGCGATTCTTCGTCAATCTTTTATTTAAATAAAATGGCTCAACGCGTTTCGGGGAAAGACAGTAGTCCCCTTCATCAGGAGCAGAATATATATATATATATCACATTGACAACAGTACAACATATATAAAGCAAAAAATTCCCGCTTAAAACCTTCTACTTCTGGTTTCGGAAGCAAACCGGAAGTGGTGCGTTCCACTGTGGAACGCATGTAGTATCCAGACCTCTATTAGCCCAAATGTCTAAATAGATAGAATAACTCCTCTGGTGGCCAATGGTACATCTTAGTAGTAGAATAGTATATGAAAGGTATATATAAGGAATGTATGAAAAATATATATAAAATATATGTGGGAGCAAGTGTTCCTCGGCAAAACCGGAACTCACTCCACTTCCGGTGAGCCGAGGTGGAACGCATCCCTTGGAGCGCAGTGTGACCGGAAGTCACTGTGGAACGCATCCCTTGGAACGCAGTGCGGACGGAAGTCAGCTGACTTCCGGTCCGACAGAGGTACGATCGCGTTGGTGAAACGCAGAAATTCACAGCGCACATGCGCCTGACCCTACTTGGGAGTAGGATTCCTATACCTAATAAATACAGGGAAATACTAAAAAGAGGGGGAATTTGTAGAATGATTGTACAAATAAATAAATGAATAAATCAATGAGTGTTTATGCATGAATTACATTAAATATTTCTAGGATGAATAGATGAATGAAAATTGGACTGAATGTAAATAAATACAGATCATCTGTGGATATGTATATGGATGAGGGGGTGGGATCAACTATACGAATATAAAATAAGTTATACAGATATAAAATAAGTTAAAATTCATATAGTTGTGAATGATGTTTACTATTAGAGTAGATAGCTGCAGGACACTGGGATACTAAAACTCATTCCTTTCCTATAAAATAAAGTTCCAATTCTAGACCTATAAAAATGTGGTATACAGTCATAAAAATATAAATGTACTAAGGTAATAAATATTTGTATATATATAATATGATATAATATATAATATATAATATAATAAAAATGAGATAAGAAATATATTTTTATTATATTATATTATATATTATATCATATTATATATATACAAATATTTATTACCTTAGTACATTTATATTTTTATGACTGTATACCACATTTTTATAGGTCTAGTATTGGAACTTTATTTTATAGGAAAGGAATGAGTTTTAGTATCCCAGTGTCCTGCAGCTATCTACTCTAATAGTAAACATTAGAGATGGGACGGGGGATTCGTCGAATCCACGAATCCCTCGAATCTTGCTGGATTAGTGGGATTCGTGGACTCGAATCCAGACGTAATTTGCCTGAAACGAATCCGACGAATCTGGTGGGAGGGACTGGGAGGCGGAGCTGGGGGCCGGTGCGTTCACTGTGCTCCGGCCCCTCCGCTCCAGTAGTTATATAATGTGTAATTGTGATTAATAATCATGCTGCCCCCTCTGTGTGTAGTATTACATTCAATAAATCTTACTTACAGGGCTAGTACTGCTATCGTAACAGGCCGGCCGGGCAGACGAGCGGCAGCGTCTCTGACTGACGTCACCTGCTTGCGCCGCTTCATTCATAAAGCAGGCGGCTCAGGCAGGTGACGTCAGTCAGTGACGCTGCCGCTCGTCTGCCGGCCAGCCTGTTACGATAGCAGTAGCCAGCTGTAAGTAAGATTTATTGAATGTAATACTACACACAGAGGGGGCAGCATGATTATTAATCACAATTACACATTATATAACTACTGGAGCGGTAATGGGGGGGTCTGTGGATGGCACTGTTATAGGGTGGGGGGGTCTGTGGATGACACTGTTAAGGGGTGGGTGGTGGGTCTGTGGATGGCACTGTTATAGGGTGGGGGGGTCTGTGGATGGCACTGTTATAGGATGGGGGGGTCTGTGGATGGCACTGTTATAGGATAGGGGGGTCTGTGGATGGCACTGTTATAGGATGGGGGGGTCTGTGGATGGCACTGTTATGGGGTGGGGGGGTCTGTGGATGGCACTGTTATGGGGTGGGGGGGTCTGTGGATGGCACTGTTATGGGGTGGGGGGGTCTGTGGATGGCACTGTTATGGGGTGGGGGGGTCTGTGGATGGCACTGTTATGGGGTGTGGATGGCACTGTTATAGGATGGGGGGTCTGTGGATGGCACTGTTATGGGGTGGGGGGGTCTGTGGATGGCACTGTTATGGGGTGGGGGGGTCTGTGGATGGCACTGTTATGGGGTGGGGGGGGTCTGTGGATGGCACTGTTATGGGGTGGGGGGGTCTGTGGATGGCACTGTTATGGGGTGGGGTGGGGGGGGTCTGTGGATGGCACTGTTATGGGGTGGGGGGGGGTCTGTGGATGGCACTGTTATGGGGTGGGGGGGGTCTGTGGATGGCACCGTTATGGGGTGGGGGGGGTCTGTGAATGCCAGGGGGAGAGGTGAGAGGCACTATGATACTACTGGCACATTGGGGGGAGGCACTATGATACGGGCACATTATGGGGGGAGATGGCACTATGATACGGGCACATTATGGGGGGAGATGGCACTATGATACGGGCACATTATGGGGGGAGGTGGCACTATGATACGGGCACATTATGGGGGGAGGTGGCACTATGATACGGGCACATTGGGGGGGAGATGGCACTATGATACCGGCACATGGGGGGAGGAGAGAGGCACTCCGCACTTGATACTGGCACATGATTAGGGGGGCATCTATGGGGACACTTACTGGCACATTATTGGGTGGCACTGTGGGGGCATCTACTGAGGCCACAAAGAAGGGGTATTTTATATGGGGGGCTCTGTGTGGTACTAGTATTATCAGGGGTAGTTTCTGCAGTATAGTATTGGGGAGCACAGCGGCACAGTATTGGGGGTGGTAGGATGATTTGTCCAGAAGATGGGAGGATGATGGAAAAGTAGTAAACTAAGATTTTATTTTTTTTTGTCAAGCTGCAGAGACGAAAAATGGCTGAAAACTGGTGTCTGGTCTGAAGGTCTGAAAGGGGAAGATGAGGAAAGAGAACATCTACAAGAGACGTCACTGAATGTAAGAGGTATGTGGCTGTATTACCCTGTATGTTCTGTAGTGATAGGAGCAGGGGTCATAGCAGGGGTCATCGCGGTCATATAGGGTGCGACCGTGACTGGGAGGTGGAGGTTCAGACAAACTGACGCGGTCTGACTTTGTTTCTTACACCGTGCGTTCACACAAATATGTACAGGATTCGTAGGATTCGAGATTCGAAAGATTCGATATATTCGAGAACCTTTTCGGATTCGGATTTGGATTCGAAAAAATTTGGATTCGTCCCACCTCTAGTAAACATCATTCACAACTATATGAATTTTAACTTATTTTATATCTGGATAACTTATTTTATATTCGTATAGTTGATCCCACCCCCTCATCCATATACATATCCACAGATGATCTGTATTTATTTACATTCAGTCCAATTTTCATTCATCTATTCATCCTAGAAATATTTAATGTAATTCATGCATAAACACTCATTGATTTATTCATTTATTTATTTGTACAATCATTCTACAAATTCCCCCTCTTTTTAGTATTTCCCTGTATTTATTAGGTATAGGAATCCTACTCCCAAGTAGGGTCAGGCGCATGTGCGCTGTGAATTTCTGCGTTTCACCAACGCAATCGTACCTCTGTCGGACCGGAAGTCAGCTGACTTCCGGTCACATTGCGCTCCAAGGGATGCGTTCCACCTCGGCTCACCGGAAGTGGAGTGAGTTCCGGTTTTGCCGAGGAACACTTGCTCCCACATATATTTTATATATATTTTTCATACATTCCTTATATATACCTTTCATATACTATTCTACTACTAAGATGTACCATTGGCCACCAGAGGAGTTATTCTATCTATTTAGACATTTGGGCTAATAGAGGTCTGGATACTACATGCGTTCCACAGTGGAACGCACCACTTCCGGTTTGCTTCCGAAACCGGAAGTAGAAGGTTTTAAGCGGGAATTTTTTGCTTTATATATGTTGTACTGTTGTCAATGTGATATATATATATATATATTCTGCTCCTGATGAAGGGGACTACTGTCTTTCCCCGAAACGCGTTGAGCCATTTTATTTAAATAAAAGATTGACGAAGAATCGCCATTCCGCGTGCCGTATATATCCAACTTGGTACATTTGGAGCGCTGACATCAGATCTTCTACATACTACAGGCGACCTTGGCTGGGGGGGGTTTCTGCTCCAGGTGTCTTGAGCTTTATCCTGGTGGCACACCCCCCTGTGAAGTGAGTGCATCAGGATTGTACACAATCTTGATTTTTTAATTTTTAATTGTTAATTTTTAATTTCTATGATTGTTTAGCAACTCACCCCATATTACTAACATTATTTGTGAGCATGCGTGCTTTGGTATCTTCCTAAACATTGTCAGCGCATTGTGTGGTCGATACGCCAATATATGCACGTGACATTTATGTTTTACCTGTGAACATTATTATTATTATCATCGTATACTAAGAGTGGCGCCGAATTTTGTTTTCTTTTTTTGGGGTAGGGATAAGGCCGTCTTGAGACTCCTTTTCTGGACGCTTCAGGCACGCACGGCCCATCCTTTACCCATCTCTCCATTTGTCTATCAAGTTTATAGCATCGCTAACACTATCTCAGGCTGCCTTCTTTATTAGCATTAATTACTATCCACCATCTCTATACTTCTGTCCATTATTTCTGGCGCCTCTGGTTCCTTTTCCACCTGTTGTGCATTCTGTGTACTTTGGTGGTGTTTGGTAACCGCATCCCCTGTTTTTCTTCCTTTTTTCATACATATCGACGGTTTAAAGAAGAGCATGTTTTGGAATGAAAAAGCCAGACTTGCTTACCTCCAAAACCAGACAGACTGACCTTTTGAATGTCTTTTTTAGCTATGTTGTTATATCTGAAAACCTGTTTGTGTCTGGAAAAACTGCTGTCATTGGTATTGAGTATCATTGAACCACTAATGTAAGTCTATTTGAGATGGAAAGTGTAACAATGTAACTGTTTTTGCTGAGTTTATCCACTCCATCCCTCCCATTAGAAGGTTCTAATTTAACTAGAAAGTGTATATAAGAAGAGCAGTCAGAGCCCCTAGTGTTCTACAGTTAGAGACCAAGGCGTTGGTGCGGCCTCATCGGGAATATGTAGTTCAGTTCTGGGCACCAGTCCATAGAAAGGACGCTCTGCAGCTGGAAAAAATACAGAGGAAAGCAACTAAACTGATAAGGGGCATGGAGGGTCCTTGTTATGAAAAAAAATATAAAAAATTAAATTTATTTACTCTTGAGAAGAGACATTCAAGGGGGGACATTGAACTATACAAATATATAAATGGGCCATACAAGAAAATACGGTGAAAAACTGTTTCAATGCTCTCAAAAGACAAGGGGGCACTGCCTGCGACAGAAGGAGATAAGGTTCAGTCTCCAGAAGCGTCAGAACTTCTTTACTGTAAAAACTGTGAATCTGTGGAATAGACTTCCTCAGGACGTGGTCACACCAGGAACAGTGGACAGTTTTAAAAAGGGTTTAAATAAATTCTTAAAAGTAAATTACATTAATGCTTATGAAAATGTGTAGAAATCTGAGTCTCACGTCCTTCTGGGATTCGCATCCCCACCTATCCCTTGGTTGAACTTGATGGACGTATGTCTTTTTTCAACCGTACTAACTATGTAATGCTTGGAGGGGAAGACTCTGCCAGTCTGCATGAGTGACCAGAAGAAGGTGCTGAGATGGGAACTTTGAGCCACAGACCATGGGTCACCAGCCCTGTGACTAAGGAGCCACCCTGACTACTGAGCTACAGACCATGGGTCACCAGCCCTGTGACTAAGGAGCCACCCTGACTACTGAGCTACAGACCATGGGCCTCCAGCCTTTGAACAGGGTACCAGCCTTCTGATAGAGAGAGGGTCAGCTAGCTCAGATCTTGCCTCAGCATCAAACCCTTCGTCTGCTAGGGAGGAGACTGGAGAAGCCAGCCCTATGCCTCACCTATATTGTTTTGCACCCGAATTCCTCCAGTAAAAAAGCACACTGGTTTACTGCAGACCCTGACTCTCTAGACTTAATTCCCATTGGGGTGCTCCACACCTTACCATCCCTTTCTGGAGAGCAGCAACATGTGGTGACACCTCAATGGTGTCCAGGGGACCCAGTATAGCGTTGGGTCCACCCCAAACCCGGCTACTGCAGATATGCCTAGAGCAATAACTATTGACTATTGTTCAATGTACAGCATACTGAGTGGGAAAGGTCGAAGAGCTGGGCTTTGCAGTCTTCTGACACTCTTGGTAAAGTGGCTTTCTACTGTAGCTTTCCCTAGATGTTTCTTTATGCCTGCACTGTTAGGGGTTGCAATGTTTTTCTGAAGCTTATGGGCATAGAAACCATTAACTCTGTAAATCACTAAAGGACATTTTGAAAGGGGGAACATCATGGCATAGGGGGCAGTGCATCATCATCTACATGTAGAACCTCAACACCTCTTTGGTCCCATAGAACTGAAAATATATCACAAATTTTATGGAGAGTTTGAAACAGGCAACAGCTTTAAATTTGCATCATCAGCAAATGATGAAATAAACCAATGAACAGGAGTCTTTGACTAAGAGGTGTTTAAGAGATTGGGTACTGTTGAGGAAGGGTTGAGACGTATGCATATATACCCATGCATGCATGCAAACACGTGCATGCATGTATGGTATATATGCATACATTGACCACCATATCCTGGGATGATGTGCGCAGATGTGCCCAGCATCTGTGCACGTCTGCCCATGGGTGCCCACAGGGACTCATGGTGGCCCCTGTGGGAAATAGGTGCCCCCTTTAGACTGCGCCCCCTTAGAATATACGGCTGTGGCCACTTATGATAATATATATATATATATCTCTATAATCCCCCTTAGAATATAGGTGTAGCTATGGCCCCTTACATCTGTGTCCCCTTAGACCCCTTCTATGATATGGATGTAATATACATATATATGTATAAGATATCTATTCCCCCCCCTCCCTATACCTAAAACCAGGTGCATCGGTGTGAATGTGCCCCAAGCATTCGCACAGATGCAATCTGGTTGATTGCAACAGAAGGACCGGACTAAGGTCCGGTCATCCTGATAACTACAAAGGACTCGGATTCAATAGAATCTGAGCCCTTTGCTGTAATTATCCCCAGCGCTGCTGGAGATAATTATACATGATAGAAGGAAGGGAGAAGCCTCCCCTCCTTCTATTATGCGCATTCCGGCAGCAAAATTAACATCTCACTGGCCGGAATGCAGAGTGCCACAGGCGGGAGTTTAAAGGCTTCTCCCGCCTGTTGGCATGTAAGCGCGGCCCCGATGCGCTCGTTCAGGAAACGCACGGGCCGGCGCAGTGACATCATCTCACTGCGCCAGCCCACGTGTCTCCAATGGTGGCGCGCGCGTGCGACACTAAGGAGAGTAGCCGAGCCGCCCCCCACCTGAAGAGGATCAACTCCTGGATAACGAGCATCCCCCTAGATGAACGAGCAACTAAGCGCTAAGTATCATCCCCTATTAACCCTTATACCACCAACGACTTCTCCCCTTTATCATATTACCACCAACGACTTCTACCCTCATATTAACCCTTATACCACCAACGACTTATCCCCTTTATGTACCCTTATATACCCTTAACCCTTATACCACCAACTACTATACCCTTGTATTAACCCTCACCACCCCTGAGTCCCCTGGTTTACCCCTGCATACCCATATCCCTATTCCCCTGGCTCCCCTGATTAGTCCCTGACCTTTACAACCCTCACCACCCCTGAGTCCCCTGGTTAACCCCTGTATACCCATATCCCTATTCCCCTGGCTCCCCTGATCTTTACTACCCTCACCTACCCTGTCCCACCAACGATCTATAAACCCCCTATCTGTACACTTGCAGGGTATTACCCTTGCATTGCGTGTAACCCTGTTTTGTGCCTGTGGCCTGCATACACCCCTGAAAGGCCACCGTTAACCCTCGTCGTACCCCATAGGGACAGTAAGTAGAATCAGGTGGGTGGGCTGCTAATATTTGTGTGTGTGTATTGTATAGTTAGTCTGTGGGTGGAAACTGGGAACATGTAGTGTAGTTGAGTATTGTATATTGGGAACGTGTAGTGTAGTTGAGTACTGTATATTTACCACTGTAGTAGTGTATTGTGTGCTTAGTGTACTAGGTGTTAATAAATATCTTGTTTTACTAGTAACTATCTGTGTAACGTGTAGTCATTGGCGATAGTTAGTTCAGTAAGGCGCATGCAGTTAGTTAGTGATTAGCGTAAGGTAAAGACAAGGTATTGTATTATTATTATATAAAAGGTATAAATAGGCGGATTCATCAATAGACGGCTCCTCCTATTTATGAATATTAATTATTGATATTTGCATAAATATTGGTAATTAATATTCCCCTTTTACAGGTACCACTTCTTGTTCTGTCTCAAACAGAACTATGGCTTCAAAATACCACCATCACCTCAGTAGTCCAGCCTAATCAGAGACAAACCTAAGAGGTAAGAGCCAGGTCAACACCATCAAGTGATGTGAAATACTAGGCCGAAATCCATGTTGGCACATCTTCAGACTGATTTTTTAAATTTTTTAAATTTTTTTGGGGGAGGGGGTATGAAAATAGCAATACACATATGTCTTACAATACAGAGAGTAGCGTTTTAATTTTTTCATTGAAAACGTTAACTACTAGTCCGTGTCAGGGCATCTCCAGACAGTTCAAATTTATTTTCGTTTGTCTTACAATACAAAGGGTAGCTGTTTTAATCTCTTTGAGATAATGTGAAATACTAGCCCGAAATCTCTGTCAGGGCATCTCCAGACAGTTCAAATGTGTGTGTGTGTGGGGGGGGGGGGGGGGGGGGAGAATAATCTCAGTAGGTTGGCAACTTTTCTAGAGAAAGCTTTTCTCTGACTTTCCATAATTGAACGCACAGAAAACATTAGGCCCAAATTTGTCAGTGGCGCCGTTACTACATTATTTCCAAAATCAGTTGTCAGTAACAGTGTCTTCAGTGTGTTTGCGGAAAGTGAAAGACATTTTATTGCGCCTCTCTATCTTTAATTTCTATAAAAAAAGACTCGAAAACTGTTCCATACCTTGTGTGACTGTGTACATTAGGACCAAAAATGTCAAGAATATGGAAGTGTTATTAACTAAAGACCCAGGGTCAGCCCTAATTTTCACACAGATGGAATGTGGGCCGCACCACCTATCCGTAAAGAAGTAGTAGTAGTAGTGAGCTGGAGTTGTCCCTGCTAGCTTCTGAAAGGTGCCATATTATCATTGAGGATGAGATTGAGGATTGGATGTCTCACTCCTTCTCGCAGGATAACATGGAGGTGACTGCTGAGTCTGACACCATGCTGTGCAGCCAGGGGTCATAGCGTTCCTCCTGCTCATCCTCCTTGCAGCCCCAAAGAAGGCTTTCACTGGAGTGTTGTATGTCTTCACTGCCATTTCCTATTCTGGCGCCTTCTTCTTTCCCTTTTTGGCTAGAAAACTCTGCTACACCCTTGGCAGAGAGTCAAGAGAGTCTGCCTGTTGATGACTTGTGTGAAAGCAGTCTCCGTTTCGGCTCTCCTGAGGGGGCAGTTCAGGAGGAGGCAGTAGGCATCGCCGGATCCTTTGGGAAAAATACAACTGGTCACCATTCTCAATCAGAACAAATCTGTCATCCTTTTCCAGGTCCTTTTTGTGGCAGCCAACCCGCATCCCCAAGCAAAACAGTGTCCTTGTCATCATGAGTTTCTTTTCCTGCTGTGATTCCTCCTTCTCCTTATTCTCCACTTCATCATGACACAGAATGTGTGGCCATGAAATGTGTGGCAAATAGATTGTGTACAAGTTGAACCTAACCTGGCCAAATTGCTGGAAGTGCATTCGCTGCCATACTATTTAGTAGTACCTTGTACTCTCATGTGGCAGGAAGAGCAGGTCGTTCTTGCTGTGCAACAAGGTGCACGTCATGGCGGATACCTTGAAGAGATGTTAAAGAGAGGGTGTAACAGCGGCTGCTGTGCGCCGCTGTTCTCCTGCTTACTGCCACGGTCCTGCGTGCAGTGTTTAGTGGTGATCTGCTGCCTGTGCTTCCCCATTCACCATTGCAGTCCTGGTCTCTCTCCTTGCAGGTACTGTTTGTTCTGGGATCCACTCCACAGTTTCCTTTCAGCCCTGGCCACAGCATGCTTGCTGCTTGTTCCCTGCAGCACCTCATTAAAGAGGACCTTTCTTCTGTTTAACCCTAGTTTAATTAGGGTCTTACCTTATAGGGCGGCCCCCACTGATGTCATCACACTTTTTTTTTTCAAAGAATTAGCTCCTGCCTGGCTATGAGCAGTGCGCTCTGATTGGATGCGCTCACAGCCAGGGAGAAGAGAACCACTCCAGTCTCCGTCTAGAATAACCAAGTCGGCTAATTAGAATATAAGGAGCCGAAATCAACAGGGGACAACAGCGGACAAACAAGGGGTCTTTGAAAAAAACTAAAAGTGCGATGACATCAGTGGGGGCCGTCCTATAAGGTAAGACCCTAATTAGACTAGGGCTAAACAGTTGAAAGGTCCTCTTTAGGGGCTGGCACTCGTCACTTCCTGTGCTTTATGGGTTAGATCATGTGACCTTGCTGACCAATCCTAGCCCTCCTGCAGGTATATAAGTGGCTCAGCCCCCTTCCCAAATGCCTGAGTGTCAAGGTCCTTTTGTCCTGCAAAGGTTGATTATTTCTCTGCTTGTGTTCCTGTTTACCTGACCCATGCTTGTGTTTCTGGAGTCTGCTACCTATTTGATCCCTGCCTGCTTGCCTAGACTCTCCTGTTGCCGATCCGGATTGCCTGACCTGTACCTGTGCCGCCTGCCCTGACCTATTGCTTGTTTGACTTCACCTCTGCCTCATCCTTCGGTCCTGCACTGTTACTCCTGGTTACAACTCAGCCGGCTGACTACGTCTGTACTTCTGGTACCTTGCTCAGAGACCTTCTGGTCCACCCGGACCAGCTGCCTCTTTAACGTCCCAGAGTGCCATTACCACCTTTGCACCTTGATACTATCTACTATGGTTAACCACGTGTCATCCTATGTATTAATTTCCAGGTATTGCATGTGTGTATTCATATTTCTTGTTATGAGCTTGATGGACTTACAGTGGATATAAAAAGTCTACACACCCCTGTTAAAATGAGACAAAGATAAATCATTTCAGAACTTTTTCCACCTTTAATGTGACCTATAAACTGTACCATTCAATTGAAAAACAAACTGAAATATTTTAGGTGGAGGGAAGAAAAAAAAAAACTAAAATAATGTGGTTGCATAAGTGTGCACACCCTCTTATAACTGTGGATGTAGCTGTGTTCCGAATTAAGTAATCACATTCAAAATCCTGTTAAATAGGAGTCAGCATACACCTGACATCATGTAAAGTGCCTCTGATTAACCCCAAATAAAGTTCAGCTGCTCTAGTTGGTCTTTCCTGAAATTTTCTTAGTCGCATCCCACAGCAAAAGCCATGGTCCACAGAGAGCTTCCAAAGCATCAGAGGGATCTCATTGTTAAAAGGTATCAGTCAGGAGAAGGCTACAAAAGAATTTCCAAGGCATTAGATATATCATGGAACACAGTGAAGACAGTCATCATCAAGTGGAGAAAATATGGCACAACAGTGACATTACCAATAACTGGATGTCCCTCCAGAATTGATGAAAAGACGAGAAGAAAACTGGTCTGGGAGGCTACCAAGAGGCCTACAGCAACATTAAAGGAGCTGCAGGAATATCTGGCAAGTCCTGGCTGTGTGGTACATGTGACAACAATCTACCGTATTCTTCATATGTCTGGGCTATGGGGTAGAGGGGCAAGACGAAAGCCTTTTCTTATGAAGAAAAACATTCAAGCCAGGCTACATTTTGCAAAAACACATCTGAAGTCTCCCAAAAGCATGTGGGAAAAGGTGTTATGGTCTGATGAAACCAAGGTTGAACTTTTTGGGCATAATTCCAAAAGATATGTTTGGCGCAAAAACAACACTGCACATCACCAAAAGAACACCATACCCACAATGAAACATGGTGGTGGCAGCATCATGCTTAGTGGCTATTTTTCTTCAGCTGGAACTGGGGCCTTAGTTAAGCTAGAGGGAATTATGAACAGATCCAAATACCAGTCAATATTGGCACAAAACCTTCAGGCTTCTGCTAGAAAGCTGAACATGAAGAGAAACTTCATCTTTCAACATGACAACGACCCAAAGCATACATCCAAATCAACAAAGGAATGGCTTCACCAGAAGAAGATTAAATGGAATGGCCCAGCCAGAGCCCAGACCTGAATCCGATTGAAAATCTGTGGGGTGATCTGAAGAGGGCTGTGCACAAGAGATGCCCTCGCAATCTGACAGATTTGGAGTGTTTTTGCCATGTGCCATGCTGATAGATGTGCCATGCTGATAGACTCCTACCCAAAAAGACTGAGTGCTGTAATAAAATCAAAGGTGCTTCAACAAAGTATTAGTTTAAAGGTGTGCACACTTATGCTACCATATTATTTTATTTTTATATTTTTTAGAGGTGGGACGAATCCAATTTTTTTCGAATCCAAATCCAAAAAGGTTCTCGAATATATTGAATCTTTCGAATCTCGAATCCTACGAATCATGTACATAAGAATTGTGTGAACGATGTAAGAAACAAAGTGATCCAAACTCAATATTCTTTTAATATGAAAAAATAAAGAGTCCTTACTTTTTTAACAAAGTATTCATCAACACAGAAAGAAAGTAACCTTAAGGACAACTGAAATGAGAGGTATATAGAGGCTGCCATTACTTGAGCAATAACAGTTGCCTGGCTGTCCAGCTGATCCTCTACCTCGAAAACATTAGCCATAGGCCCTGAACAAGCATGCAGCAGATCAGGTGTTTATCAGACATTTTTGTCAAATAAGATAAGATTACCTGCATGCTTGTTTCATACACTACTGGTGCCAAATAGACAAGAAGGTCTGCCAGGCAACTGGTATTGTTTATCCACCTCAGCTCCCCTAGCTAAAACACCCTTAAAGGGTACTTTCTACCACTTTGTTTCACATATTTAGCTGTCAGACACTAGCGATCCGCTAGTGTCTGCTCTAACAAACTATCCTAATATAATAGGTTTTGGGGCAGCCGTTTCACTAAAAAAAGAACTTATATCGATATGCTAATGAGCCTCTAGGTGCTATGGGGGCGTCATTAGCACCTAGAGGCTCGGCCTACCTTCACAAACTGCCGCCGCCCAACGCGTCCCTCCAGCCCGCCCATCTCCTCCGGAATGCGATCCTCCCTGTGAGCGTATGTATTCGGCGCATGCGCAGTGAATGTCTGACCGCTTCCCTGCACAGACATCTCGACTGCGCCTGTTCCTCGGAGCACTATGACGTCATCGGCGCAGGCGCAGTGGAGATGTCTAAGCAGGGAAGCGGTCAGACATTCACTGCGCATGCGCCGAATACAGACGCGCACGGGGAGGATCGCATTCCGGAGGAGATGGGCGGGCTGGAGGGACGCGCTGGGCAGCGGCAGTTTGTGAAGGTAGACCGAGCCTCTAGGTGCTAATGACGCCCCCATAGCACCTAGAGGCTCATTAGCATATCGATATAAGTTCTTTTTTTAGCGAAACGGCTGCCCCAAAACCTATTATATTAGGATTGTTTGTTAGAGCAGACACTAGCGGATCGCTAGTGTTTGACAGCTAAATATGTGAAACGAAGTGGTAGAAACCCTTTAATGACCAGGCCACTTTTTACACTTCTGCACTACACTACTTTCACCGTTTATTGCTCGGTCATACAACTTACCACCCAAATTAATTTTACCTCCTTTTCTTCTCACTCATAGAGCTTTCATTTGGTGGTATTTCATTGCTGCTGACATTTTTACTTTTTTTGTTATTAATTGAAATTTACCAATTTTTTTGCAAAAAAATGACATTTTTCACTTTCAGTTGTAAAATTTTTCAAAAAAAAACGACATCCTTATATAAATTTTTCTCTAAATTTATTGTTCTACATGTCTTTTATAAAAAAAAAAATGTTTGGGTAAAAAAAAAAGGTTTGGGTAAAAGCTATAGCGTTTACAAACTATGGTACAAAAATGTGAATTTCCGCTTTTTGAAGCAGCTCTGACTTTCTGAGCATCTGTCATGTTTCCTGAGGTTCTACAATGCCCAGACAGTAGAAACACCCGACAAATGACCCCATTTTGAAAAGTAGACACCCTAAGGTATTCGCTGATGGGCATAGTGAGTTCACGGAAGTTTTTATTTTTTGTCACAAGTTAGCGGAAAATGATGATTTTTTTTTTCTTACAAAGTCTCATATTCCACTAACTTGTGACAAAAAATAAAAACTTCCATGAACTCACTATGCTCATCACGAAATACCTTGGGGTGTATTCTTTCCAAAATGGGGTCACTTGTGGGGTAGTTATACTGCCCTGGCATTTTAGGGGCCCTAATGTGTGAGAAGTTGTTTAAAAAAAAGGTGTAAAAAATGCCCTGTGAAATCCGAAAGGTGCTCTTTGGAATGTGGGCCCATTTGCCCACCTAGGCTGCAAAAAAGTGTCACACATCTGGTATCGCCGTACTCCGAAGAAGTAGGGCAATGTGTTTTGGGGTGTCTTTTTACATATACCCATGCTGGGTGAGACAACTTTTCACATTTTTTTATACAAAGTTGGCATTTGACCGAGATATTTATCTCACCCAGCATGGGTATATGTAAAATGACAGCCTAAGGTATTCGCTGATGGGCATAGTGAGTTCACGGAAGTTTTTATTTTTTGTCAAACGTTAGCGGAAAATGGTGATTTTTTTTATTATTTTTTTTCTTACAAAGTCTCATATTCCACTAACTTGTGACAAAAAATAAAAACTTCCATGAACTCACTATGCCCATCACTAAATACCTTGGGGTGTCTTCTTTCCAAAATGGGGTCACTTGTGGGGTAGTTATACTGCCCTGGCAATTTAGGGGTCCTAATGCGTGAGAAGTAGTTTGAAATCAAAATGTGTAAAAAATGACCTGTGAAATCCTAAAGGTGCTCTTTGGAATGTGGGCCCCTTTGCCCACCTAGGCTGCAAAAAAGTGTCACACATGTGGTATCGCCGTATTCAGGAGAAGTTGGGCAATGTGTTTTGGGGTGTCTTTTTACATATACTCATGCTCAATCTGTTCTAGGAACAAATGCCTGAAGAGGGGCACACTTGTATAAAAATTGTCCACATAAAGATGGTACCCCTTGCCAAATAAGGGTGACACCAAGTCCCAGACTGTCTTTCCACTGCTCCCCAGGTAGTCAGGGCAACCGACCGGCTCCAGGGTCTGATCTTTACCCTCATAGATCCGAAATTTGTGGGTATAGCCTGTGGCCCTTTCACAGAGCTTATACAATTTGACCCCATACCGGGCGCGCTTGCTTGGGATGTATTGTTTGAAGCCAAGGCGCCCGGTAAAATGTATAAGGGACTCGTCTACACAGATGTTTTGCTCAGGGGTATACAAATCTGCAAATTTGTTGTTGAAGTGGTCTATGAGGGGCCGAATTTTGTGGAGCCGGTCAAAAGCTGGGTGGCCTCTGGGACGGGAGGTGGTGTTGTCGCTAAAGTGCAGGAAACGCAGGATGGCCTCAAATCGTGCCCTGGACATAGCAGCAGAGAACATGGGCATGTGATGAATTGGGTTCGTGGACCAATATGACCGCAATTCAAGCTTTTTGGTTAGACCCATGTTGAGGAGAAGGCCCAGAAAAAAATTTAATTCGGAAACTTGGACTGGTTTCCACCGGAAAGGCTGGGCATAATAGCTTCCCGGGTTGGCGGCTATAAATTGAGTGGCATACCGATTTGTTTCTGCCACAACTAAGTCCAAGAGCTCCGCAGTCAAGAACAGCTCAAAAAATCCCAGTGCCGAACCGATCTGAGCTGTCTCAACCCATACTCCAGACTGGGCGGTGAAAGGGGGAACTACAGGTGCGGCTGAAGTTGAGGACTGCCAATCAGGGTTTGCCAGCACCTCAGGGACCCTAGGGGCTCTACGGGCCTGTCTGTGCGGTGGCTGCGACGGGGTAACTATTGCACGTGCCACCGTACCAGCTTCAACTGCCCTTCTGGTGATCGCCACTTCACCATGTTGTACGGCAGTGCTGGTACTAGGTCCAGGGAGGACTGCGCTGCTGGTGTATGCCTCACCACGTGATCCGGCAGCGCCAGCCCCACTCTGCTGCCCTTGAAACGGATCCTGCACAACCTGTGGTCTAGCAACAAGGGCCGGGTACGCCTGGTGCTATCAGGGACCTCAACCTCCTCGTCCGAACTTTGGGTCAGACTGCCACTGCTTTCTACAGGTTCATATTCTGACCCGCTAGATTCGTCAGATGAGGGTTCCCATTCCTCATCCGACTGGGTCAGAAGCCTGTAGGCCTCTTCAGAAGAATACCCCCTGTTTGACATTTGTACTACTAAATTTAGGGGTATTCCCTCAGACTACCCAAGAAAAAAAGCAAGCCTGTCTTACAAATTGGAGGCTAGCGAAGTACCGGAGGCCGCTGCGATTGATAAAAAATATCAAAACTGATTTTTTTATCGCCACAGTGCGTGTAAAGTGATTGTGCAGTGATCAAAAAATATATATTTTTTGGTCACTGCGGCGGGGCGGGCGTGGGTGAACGCACGTGTGGGCGACCGATCAGGCCTGATCGGGCAAACACTGTGTTTTTGGTGGAGGGCGAACTAAGGTGACACGAATACAATTATAGATCTGACTGTTATCAGTTCTGATCACTTACAGATACTATAAAAGTACAAATGCTGATTAGCAATACGCTAATCAGCGAATAAGTGACTGCGGTGCGGTGGGCTGGGCGCTAACCGATCGCTAACTACCTAACCAAGGGGCCTAAACTATCCTAAACTTAACAGTCAATACCAGTAAATTTCAGATTTAACTTGTCTTGTTCAACAAACCATCTTTCAGAACTAATTGAAAGGTATGAGCCAGGCAAGGCAAGTGGTTAAACGGACTGCGCTGTAAAGCTGCTACCACATTAGGACCATTGTCTCTCATGACACACACAACTTTTTGTGACAGATTCTATTCTGTCATAGTGCTGGTAATGAAAGCTTCTACGGCAGATGCTGTATGTGCAACCTCAGGAAAGGGAATACATTCCAAGCACAGGTTATGATACAGAAAGTTGTCATCTATGAAGTGTAACGGTCGCGTACACACACACACAGGGGGAAGGGAAGTGACCACTGCGCTCCACCCTTACCCCTGGCCCTGCCTACTTGCCTCGCGAGTCCTAATGACAGGGGACAACTGGACGGCAATCCCTAACTTGGAGTAAGTGCAGGGATGACAGACAGACAAACAACAGGACATGAACGGACCGAGTCAATACCAGGAAAGCTGCAAAGTACAAATGGAGCAAGCAGAGAATTGTCAGGAGAAGCCGGGGTCATAAATACCAGGAGAGCAGAGAAGTACAAGAGGAGTCCTAAGAGAGTAGTCAGGTGGGAGCCGAGGTCACAATACCAGGACGGATGCGCAGTACAGGAGGATCAGGCAAAAGGATGGTCAAGGAACAGGATCAGGTAAGTATTCAGCAGTCCAACAAATACCAGGAACCTAGAAATTAACAGGCAACCTGTAGCCAGCAGGCTGCCTGTATTTATAGTGGGGAGTGAGGGTCATGTGACGTGGCCAGCGTCACATGACCGACAGACCAACCAGTCGAGCACCGAGTGATCAGCTCGGCGCTCAAGGCAGACTTAGGAGCAAGGAGCCACCCAGCTAGTAAAGCCGCCCTGGGAATGAGGTCAAACACAGAACCTCATTCCAAAAGCTAAGCAACAGTTCTGCGGGCAATGGGGGACCGAGTGCACCTTCGGAACCCCGTGACAGTACCCCCCTTTTTACGAGGGGCCACCGGACCCAAGACTTCAGGCGATGGCTTTTCAGGGTGTTTTAAATGAAATTTACGAACAAGTCTAGGAGCATGAACCTCCCTGGCAGGTACCCAAGATCTCTCTTCAGGTCCATACCCCTTCCAGTGAATCAGGTACTGCAAGGAATTACGCACCTTCCTGACATCCACTATTTTAGACACCACATACTCGACAGCATCATTAACAAAAACTGGCGGAGGCGAGGCTTTTGATGGTACTACCGGTTCAAAATATTTTTTAAGCAGAGATTTATGGAACACATTATGAATGTGGAATGACTCAGGCAGCTCCAACCTAAAAGATACCGGGTTAATCACTTCCGTGATCTTATATGGTCCAATAAAACGAGGAGCAAATTTTTTAGAAGTTATCTTGAGAGATAGATTCTTGGAGGACAACCATACTTTATCCCCAACCTGAAAGTTTACCCCCCTTGAACGTCTCCTATCGGCCTTGAGTTTTTGAGAACATTGAGCCTTTTCTAGGTTCGATTGAACCCAGGCCCAAACTGTGCACAGTTTGGAGGAGAGTTTATCAGCTTCAGGGTTAGAGGAGGAGACGGACGACCCAGAATGAAAACGGGGATGAAAACCATGGTTACAAAAGAAAGGGGAGACCCCAGCAGAAGAATTGACACGGTTATTCAGAGCAAATTCAGCCAATGGAAGGAATTTGACCCATAATTGCTGGTCATCAGCAACATACAACCTCAGGAATTGTTCCACAGACTGATTAAGGCGTTCAGTCTGCCCATTACTCTCAGGATGGTAGGCGGAAGAAAAAGACAACGAAATTTTACATCTTTGACAGAAGGCTCTCCAGAATTTGGACACAAACTGCACACCCCTGTCCGAAACAATATTTTCCGGGATACCATGCAATCGAACAATTTCTTTCACAAAAATAGACGCCAGGGTTTTGGCATTCGGGAGTTTAGACAGGGGAATGAAATGGACCATCTTGCTAAACCTATCCACCACTACCCACACTACAGTCTTACCCTCCGCCAGCGGTAGGTCAGTTATAAAGTCCATCGAGATATGGGACCAGGGTCTACTGGGAATGGGTAGGGGTCGTAGGTTACCAGCAGGGCGAGTCCTAGGTGTCTTGGACCTGGCACAAACCTCACAGGCTGACACATAGGACTTGACATCCCTAGTTAGAGTGGGCCACCAATAAGATCTAGAAACCAGATCCTTAGTGCCCTTAACACCCGGATGTCCACAAAAGGCAGAATCGTGACACTCACCCAACAGCTGGAGACGAAATTGTACGGGAACAAACAACTTATCTGTTGGGGTGGATACCGGTGCCAAATGTTGTTCCGACCTAATGCGAGCCGAGATATCCTGGGTAAGAGCTGCTAAGAAGATTTTTGCTGGTAGGATGGATTCAGGTGGTACCTCAGTAGGTTGAAAAGCCTGGAAGCTCCGAGATAATGCGTCCGCCTTCACATTTTTACTTCCCGGCCTGAACGTGATGGAAAAATCAAAACGAGTAAAAAACAGAGCCCATCTGGCTTGACGGGGATTCAACCTCTTAGCAGACTCGAGAAATATAAGGTTTTTATGGTCAGTGACAACAGTTACACAATGCCTTGCCCCCTCCAGAAAATGCCTCCACTCCTCAAATGCCCATTTAATGGCCAGCAGCTCCCTATTCCCTATGTCGTAGTTTCTCTCCGTGGGAGAGAATTTCCTGGAGAAGAAGGCACATGGTCTCAGATTAGTGAGGCTGGCAGGACCTTGTGAAAGGACTGCTCCTGCGCCATCCTCGGACGCATCCACCTCCACAATAAAAGGTTTCTCCTGATCAGGCTGGATCAGAATGGGAGCGCTACTGAATGCCTTTTTTAATTTTTCAAATGAAGAAATGGCCTCAGTAGACCAATTCTCCAAATCCGCCCCTTTCTTAGTAAGGTCGGTCAACGGTTTAGCAATTACGGAAAAATTCATAATAAATTTACGATAGTAATTGGCGAAACCTAAGAACCGTTGTAAGGCCTTTAAGGATGAAGGTCTTACCCATTCCTTAATTGCTAGTACCTTACCAGGATCCATCTTGAAGGCGTGAGGAGTCAGAACATGCTCTAGAAACAGAATCTCCTGCACACCAAAGACACATTTCTCTTGTTTAGCGGATAGCTGATTCAACACCTCTAATACTTGTCTAACAGACACATGGGATTCGAAGTCAGGAGAGAATATCAAAATATTGTCAAGATAGACAATAACAAGTTTACCTAAGAATTCCCTAAGAATGTCATTCATGAAGTTTTGGAACAAAGCTGGGGCATTGCTGAGTCCAAAAGGCATCACCTGATATTCAAAGTGTCCTACCGGAGTATTGAACGCCGTCTTCCATTCGTCTCCCTCCTTGATTCGGATTAGATTGTATGCCCCTTTCAGGTCAATTTTGGAAAACCAGGTTGCCCCCAGGACCTGGTTAAATAAATCCGGAATCAATGGGAGGGAGTATCTATTCTGGACAGTGATTTTATTTAATCTCCGGTAATCGATACATGGCCTAAGACCACCATCTTTTTTCTTAACGAAGAAAAACCCCGCCCCCATAGGAGAGACAGAAGGTCTAATATGCCTTTACCAAGGCTCTCCTTAATATAATCTTCCATGGCCTTGCGTTCGGGCATAGAAAGATTATAAATTCGTCCTTTAGGAAACTTGGCCCCTTCTACTAGCTCTATGGTACAATCATAAGGTCTATGGGGGGGTAGAACCTCTGGGGTTGGTGATGAGAATACATCAGAATATTCTCTAACAACAGAGGGTAAAGTATCAGACTTTACTGAGACCCCAGCCTGTACCACGGACAGGCACGAGTCACACTTAGGCCCCCATCTCACCAACTCCCCATTGGACCAATCTATAGTGGGGTTATGTAGTCGGAGCCAAGGCAACCCTAGTACCACCTCAGCAGGTAGGTTCTCCAGGACTAGAAGCGAACATCTCTCTGAGTGGCACACACCCACGGTTAGAGAAATCTCTGAGGTACATAAGCTCACCGTACCACCAATAAGAGGAGTAGCATCAATAGCCATGACATGGATAGGAGTTGGTAAGGCAAACATAGGAATACCCAATCTAACAGCATACTCAGAGTCAATAAAGCTAGCCGCTGAGCCAGAATCAATAAAGGCCTTACCCGCCCATTTATCTACTCCCAGAGAAATCGTAATGGGTACCGAAAGCTTACATTTAGAAAATTCAGGGTGTACCTGGTCTTTAGGTTGCCTTGCCTTAGGAGACTTGACATAGAGGACCTTCTTAGGACAGTGGTTGATCCAATGGTCAGAATCTCCACAGTAAAAGCATTCTCCACGTCTGCGGCGAAGATTCCCTCGGGTCATGCCAACCTGCATGGGTTCCTCGGTGGAGACCTCAGCATTGTCTCTGGGATAGGCCTCTGGCTGGACCACCATCTGGGAAGAGAACTGTTGTTCCTGTCGTCTCTCTCTAACCCGTCGGTCAAGTCGGACAACAAGGGTCATCATCTCCTCTAAGGTCTCTGGAAGTTGATAACTGACCAGAAGATCCTTTAATTTATCAGACAGTCCTGACCTGAACTGACTCTTCAGGGCTGGTTCGTTCCATCCTGAGGGGACACACCAGCTTCTGAATTGGGTGCAATAATCCTCCGCTGGTAAATTGCCCTGAACCAGTGCCTTTAGAGCCGTCTCGGCTACTAGAGCCCTGTCTGGTTCATCATAGAGGGTACCTAGGGCCTGAAAGAACCCCTCCACAGAATATAAACAACTGGCGCCAGCAGGTAAAGAGAACGCCCAGTCCTGGGGATCACCCTGTAATCGGGAAATGATAATGCCCACGCGTTGACTCTCGGGGCCAGAGGACACGGGGCGCAAACGGAAGTAAAGTTTACAACTCTCCTTAAAAGAGAGAAACTTCTTCCGGTCTCCAGAAAAGGTTTCTGGGAGCTTAATCTGGGGCTCAAAATGCGGACTGGAGGCCTGAGGAGTGGAAGAGCCTTGCCCTAACTCAAAAGAGCTGAGTTTTTCCCCTAACTCCTGCACCATCTGCGTCAGATTAGAGACATAGTCAGTCAGGGTCACCAGAGGATTCATAATACAGTGGTTATTGGGCCTGTTAATCTGTAACGGTCACGTACACACACACACAGGGGGAAGGGAAGTGACCACTGCGCTCCACCCTTACCCCTGGCCCTGCCTACTTGCCTCGCGAGTCCTAATGACAGGGGACAACTGGACAGCAATCCCTAACTTGGAGTAAGTGCAGGGATGACAGACAGACAAACAACAGGACATGAACGGACCGAGTCAATACCAGGAAAGCTGCAAAGTACAAATGGAGCAAGCAGAGAATTGTCAGGAGAAGCCGGGGTCATAAATACCAGGAGAGCAGAGAAGTACAAGAGGAGTCCTAAGAGAGTAGTCAGGTGGGAGCCGAGGTCACAATACCAGGACGGATGCGCAGTACAGGAGGATCAGGCAAAAGGATGGTCAAGGAACAGGATCAGGTAAGTATTCAGCAGTCCAACAAATACCAGGAACCTAGAAATTAACAGGCAACCTGTAGCCAGCAGGCTGCCTGTATTTATAGTGGGGAGTGAGGGTCATGTGACGTGGCCAGCGTCACATGACCGACAGACCAACCAGTCGAGCACCGAGTGATCAGCTCGGCGCTCAAGGCAGACTTAGGAGCAAGGAGCCACCCAGCTAGTAAAGCCGCCCTCGGAATGAGGTCAAACACAGAACCTCATTCCAAAATCTAAGCAACAGTTCTGCGGGCAATGGGGGACCGAGTGCACCTTCGGAACCCCGTGACATGAAGTGAACTGTCAAACTGAGATAATCATCATAAGATGTACAGTAGATCAGATTGAATGTTTAACAGTTGCGGGGCCCGGTGTATTAGAGTAGAGTCACTGCACCGGGCCCCGTCATGAGTGTCCCCGCCTCCTCCCTCCACACTGATGCATCTGATGGGGGATCTGTAGATGACACTTATGGGGATCTGTGGATGACATAAGTGTCATCCACGGAGCCCCATAAGTGTCATCCACAGATCCCCCATCAGTGTAATGCACAGATCCCCCCTCAGTGTCATTCACAGATTCCCCCCTCAGTGTCATTCACAGATCCCCCCCTCAGTGTCATTCACAGATCCCCCTCAATGTCATTCACAGATCCCCCTCAGTGTCATTCACAGATCCCCCCTCAGTGTCATTTACAGATCCCCCCCATCAGTGTCATCCAGAGATCTCCCCATCAGTGTCATCCACAGATCTCCCCATCAGTGTCATCCACAGATCTCCCCATCAGTGTCATCCACAGATCCCCCCATCAGTGTCATCCACAGATCCCCCCATCAGTGTCATCCACAGATCCCCCATCAGTGCATCATCCACAGATCCCCCATAACAGTGCCTCATCCACAGACCACCATTAGTTCAAAAGCTACCAAAAGCACACCTTTTGATTCAAAATATTTTTTTCTTATTTTCCTCCTCAAAAACCTAGGTGCGTCTTATCATCAGGTGCGTCTTATCATCAGGTGCGTCTCTAAAGCGAAAAATATGGTAACTTGTTCTTGAATGACAACATTGGCACAATCATGACCTTTGTACACATATTTAAAAAGGTATTTGACACTTTTCACTGATGCACAAACTTCCACATTAATGTGGCAATTGTACTTCAACGCTAAGTAAGGATTATATGGTACAACCCAAGAATTATCAATATTATTTCCGTTAAGAATTATAGTTTGGCCTGTATTTCTTCTCTTGTACTTTGGATAGCCATTGCTATTAGCAATAGTTTTTGTTGGAATTCCTTCGGAAAATCCTTACAGCATTTGTCATTTGTCACACATGGAGAATTAGGATTGAGTGCTCCGCATGGTCCATGAATCATATGCTTTGTTACAATTGCATGTAAGCGAGGAGTGATTTCTATGTTAGGGATTTCAGCAGAGACAATTTTATCTATCAGTTCTTCATTTTTTGTTTTACAGCTTTCTTTAAGAATGAGAAGTATGTGAGAATGTGGTAAACCTCTCTTTTGAAATTCTATCACATAGACCATTGCTTTTGGGACTACAAAAATATGTTTTTTACTGATGTCATCAATTAGAGCTTTGAGTTTTAGGTGAAATACTCTTGCAACTAAATGTGGTTGTCCATCAACAGTTTGTCCATGTTGTAGGTTATGTACAATCTCTTCCCATTTGGGATTGCATGTCATTGTAATAAAAAGATCTGGTTTTCCATATTTTCGGACAATTGCCATAGCATCTTGATAATTTTGTTGCATGTTTCTGGGGCTCCCTGCAAATGAAGAAGGCAAAATATACATTTTTCCAGGACTCAGGCCTGCTTCATTGGCTTCATTAAACAAATGATCCATTAATCCAGTGTATTTTTCAACACGCAACTTAGGCTGATTTTGACGTATATAATTGAGTCTGTTGACTTCTGTTTTTACATATGCATCAACTATCTATTGCTGTGTAAGGCGGCCTGCATTTAAAAAGGGATTAAAATCCTCTCTAATGGAAAGACGGTAACCGTACACTGCGTGCAGAATTATTAGGCAACTTCCTTTCCTTTGGCAAAATGGGTCAAAAGAAGGACTTGACAGGCTCAGAAAAGTCAAAAATAGTGAGATATCTTGCAGAGGGATGCAGCACTCTCATATTCGCTCAAAGCACTCTCATATTCTCTTCATATTCTTTTTCAACTTGGTACAACATTTTGCAGGCCTCGGCAAAAGGATTGAATTGTGCCATAAATGTACTTAATGTTTGCATAAGCTCTGTATTTATTCCTGAGTTGGCAGAAATTTGCATTCTTTGTTCTGCAGCTTCAGAGGGATCCAAAATGTATAAATGTGCAAACTGTCTGTTTTCACCCTGTTGAGGATGCAGTGTTCCTGCTCTGTAACAAATCGAACCATGGATTCGAAAACAGTATAGCCCATAGCCAGAAGTCGGACTAATGTTAGCTCCCATAGATGCAAATGCTAGAGCACTATTTATTGACCTTATATTTTGCATGAAATTTTTGCTGTAATGATGCTGACTAGGGATGAGCGAACCCGAACTGTATAGTTCGGGTTCGTATCGAATTTTGGGGTGTCCGTGACACGGACCCGAACATTTTCGTAAAAGTCCGGGTTCGGGTTCGGTGTTCGTCGCTTTCTTGTCGCTTTTTGAAAGGCTGCAAAGCAGCCAATCAACAAGCGTCATACTACTTGCCCCAAGAGGCCATCACAGCCATGCCTACTATTGGCATGGCTGTGATTGGCCAGTGCAGCATGTGACCCAGCCTCTATTTAAGCTGGAGTCAAGTAGCGCCGCACGTCACTCTGCTCTGATCAGTGTAGGGAGAGGTTGCAGCTGCTGTTAGGGCGAGATTAGGCAGTGATTAACTCAGCAAAAACACTTAATTCAGTGATTGATCTACAGCTGTGGATCATTAAACTGCTGCTATTTAATTGCTCACTGTTTTTAGGCTGCCCAGAGCGTTTTTATGTCACTTTTTTCTTGGGTGATCGGCGGCCATTTTGTGTCTTGTGGTGCGCCAGCACAAGCTGCCACCAAGTCCATTTAACCATCAATAGTGTGGTTATTTTTTTGCTATATCCTACATCAGGGGCTTGGCTGTGCTTGCTATTTTATTGAGGGGTAAAATACATTTGCCAAAATAGCAGTACCCTAAATCTGGTGTTTCAGCTGTGGCTAGCCAATTGTAATACTGTCTGCTGTCTGGCAAAGGATATATTTTTGTTCTGGGTTGAAATACAATTCCCAAGTTAGCAATTCCCTAAATCAGTGGTTTCTGCTGTATCAGGCCAAGTTTAAATCGATCCATAAAAGGGTATATTAGATTGAAGGTGCGGATAGGGTCATCCTCAATAACTTCACACGCTACCGTGCATTTCCAAGTTTAATTCTGTCTGTAAACGTATACCTGTCACCCAGCGCCTAAATAATAGGCCTAAAATTTATATTCAGCTAAATCTGTGGTAATTGCTGTGGCTGGTCAATTCATTTAGTGTCCGCCAAAGCACAGTTTTTGTTCTGGGTTGAAATACATTTCCCAACTTAGCAATTCCCTAAATCAGTGGTTTCTGCTGTATCAGGCCTACTTTAAATCTATCCATAAAAGGGTATATTAGATTGAAGGTACGGATAGGGTCATCCTCAATAACTTCACACACTACCGTGCATTTCCAAGTCTAATTCTGTCCGTAAACGTATACCTGTCATCCAGCGCCTAAATAATAGGCCTAAAATTGATATTCAGCTAAATCTGTGTTTATTGCTGAGGCTGGTCAATTCATTTAGTGTTCGCCAAAGCACAGTTTTTGTTCTGGGTTGAAATACAATTCCCAACTTAGCAATTCCCTAAATCAGTGGTTTCTGCTGTGTCAGGCCAAGTTTAAATCAATCCATAAAAGGGTATATTTAGGGATGAGCGAACCCAAACTGTATAGTTCGGGTTCGTACCGAATTTTGGGGTGTCTGTGACACGGACCCGAACATTTTCGTAAAAGTCCGGGTTCGGTGTTCGGCGCTTTCTTGGCGCTTTTTGAAAAGCTGCAAAGCAGCCAATCAACAAGCGTCATACTACTTGCCCCAAGAGGCCGTCACAGCCTTGCCTACTATTGGCATGGCTGTGATTGGCCAGTGCAGCATGTGACCCAGCCTCTATATAAGCTTGGGTCACGTAGCGCTGCACGTCACTCTGCTGATACAAGTGTAGGGAGAGGTTGCAGCTGCGACGTTAGGGCGAGATTAGGCAGTGATTAACTCCTCCAAAAGACTTCATTCTGTGATCGATCTACAGCTGTGGATAATTGAACTGCTGCTATTTAATTGCTCACTGTTTTTAGGCTGCCCAGAGTGTTTTTCATTCACTTTTTTCTGGGTTGATCGGCAGCCATTTTGTGTCTTGTGGTGCGCCAGCACAAGCTGCCACCAAGTACATTTAACCATCAATAGTGTGGTTATTTTTTGCTATATCCTACATCAGGGTCAAGCTGTCATCAAGTGCATTTAACCATCAATAGTGTGGTTATTTTTTGGCCATATACTACATCAGGGGCAAGCTGAGCCTGTCACGAAGTGCATTTAACCATCAATAGTGTGGTTATTTTTTGGCTATATCCTACATCAGGGTCAAGCTGTCATCAAGTGCATTTAACCATCAATAGTGTAGTTATTTTTTGGCCATATACTACATCTGGTGCAGGCTGAGCCTGTCACCAAGTGCATTTAACCATCAATAGTGTGGTTATTTTTTGGCTATATCCTACATCAGGGTCAAGCTGTCATCAAGTGCATTTAACCATCAATAGTGTGGTTATTTTTTGGCCATATACTACATCAGGGGCAAGCTGAGCCTGTCACAAAGTGCATTTAACCATAAATAGTGTGGTTATTTTTTGGCTATATCCCACATCAGGGTCAAGCTGTCATCAAGTGCATTTAACCATCAATAGTGTGGTTATTTTTTGGCCATATGCTACATAAGGGGCAAGCTGAGCCTGTCACCAAGTGCATTTAACCATCAATAGTGTGGTTATTTTTTGGCTATATCCTACATCAGGGTCAAGCTGTCATCAAGTGCATTTAACCATCAATAGTGTGGTTATTTTTTGGCCATATACTACATCAGGGGCAAGCTGAGCCTGTCACAAGTGCATTTAACCATCAATAGTGTGGTTATTTTTTGGCTATATCCTACATCATGGTCAAGCTGTCATCAAGTGCATTTAACCATCAATAGTGTGGTTATTTTTTGGCCATATACTACATAAGGGGCAAGCTGAGCCTGTCACCAAGTGCATTTAACCATCAATAGTGTGGTTATTTTTTGGCTATATCCTACATCAGGGTCAAGCTGAGCCTGTCACCAAGTTATTCTCAATAACTTCACACACACGCTACTGTTCAATTCCAAGTCTAATTCTGTAAGTAAACGTATACCTGTCACCCAGCGCCTAAAAATTAGGCCTCAAATTTATATTCATCCAAATCTGTCATTATTGCTTTAGCTGGTCAAGGTATTTAGTGTCCGTCAAAGCAAAGTTTTTGTTCTGGGTTGAAATACAATTCCCAATTTTGCAATTCTCTAAATTAGTGGTTTCTGCTGTATCAGGCCTACTTTAAATCTATCCCTAAAAGGGTATATAAGATTCAAGGTGCAGATAGGGTTATTCTCAATAACTTCACACACACGCTACTGTTCAATTCCAAGTCTAATTCTGTGTGTAAACGTATACCTGTCACCCAGCGCCTAAAAAATAGGCCTCAAATTTATATTCATCCAAATCTGTCATTATTGCTTTAGCTGGTCAAGTTATTTAGTGTACGTCAAAGCACTGTTTTTGTTCTGGGTTGAAATACAATTCCCAATTTTGCAATTCTCTAAATTAGTGGTTTCTGCTGTATCAGGCCTACTTTAAATCTATCCCTAAAAGGGTATATTAGATTCAAGGTGCTGATAGGGTAATTCTCAATAACTTCACACACACGCTACTGTGCAGATCCAAGTCTAATTCTGTCCATAAACGTATACCTGTCACCCAGCGCCTAAAAAATAGGCCTCACATTTATATTCATCCAAATCTGTCATTATTGCTTTAGCTGGTCAAGTTATTTAGTGTCCGTCAAAGCACAGTTTTTGTTCTGGGTTGAAATACAATTCACAATTTTGCAATTCTCTAAATTAGTGGTTTTTGCTGTATCAGGCCTACTTTAAATCTATCCCTAAAAAAGGTATATTAGATTTAAGGTGCTGATAGGGTAATTCTCAATAACTTCACACACACGCTACTGTGCAGATCCAAGTCTAATTCTGTCCGTAAACGTATACCTGTCACCCAGCGCATAAATAATAGGCCTCAAATTTATATTCAGCTAAATCTGTCATTACTGCTGTGCCTGTATTAGTGTAATACGGTACCTAAATAGATAGCCAGATAGTGTTAGGTGTCTGTAAAAAAAGGCCTGAATTTGAATTCAATACATTGGCCCGAATAATATTTTTCTTATTGTGGTGAACGGGAACAATGAGGAAAACATCTAGTAAGGGACGCGGACGCGGACATGGTCGTGGTGGTGTTAGTGGACCCTCTGGTGCTGGGAGAGGACGTGGCCGTTCTGCCACAGCCACACGTCCTAGTGTACCAACTACCTCAGGTCCCAGTAGCGCCAGAATTTACAGCCATATTTGGTGGGGCCCAATGCCGTTCTAAGGATGGTAAGGCCTGAGCAGGTACAGGCATTAGTCAATTGGGTGGCCGACAGTGGATCCAGCACGTTCACATTATCTCCAACCCAGTCTTCTGCAGAAAGCGCACAGATGGCGCATGAAAACCAAGCCCATCAGTCTGTCACATCACCCCCATGCATTTTAGGGAGACTGTCTGAGCCTCAAGTTATGCAGCAGTCTCTTATGCTGTTTGAAGACTCTGCTGGCAGGGTTTCCCAAGGGCATCCACCTAGCCCTTCCCCAGGGGTGGAAGAGATAGAATGCACTAACGCACAACCACTTATGTTTCCTGATGATGAGGACATGGGAATACCACCTCAGCACGTCTCTGATGATGACGAAACACAGGTGCCAACTGCTGCGTCTTTCTGCAGTGTGCAGACTAAACAGGAGGTCAGGGAGGGAGACTGGGTGGAAGACGATGCAGGGGACGATGAGGTCCTAGACCCCACATGGAATGAAGGTCGTGCCACTGACTTTCATAGTTCGGAGGAAGAGGCAGTGGTGAGACCGAGCCAACAGCGTAGCAAAAGAGGGAGCAGTGGGCAAAAGCAGAACACCCGCCGCCAAGAGACTCCGCCTGCTACTGACCGCCGCCATCTGGGACCGAGCACCCCAAAGGCAGCTTCAAGGAGTTCCCTGGCATGGCACTTCTTCAAACAATGTGCTGACGACAAGACCCGAGTGGTTTGCACGCTGTGCCATCAGAGCCTGAAGCGAGGCATTAACGTTCTGAACCTTAGCACAACCTGCATGACCAGGCACCTGCATGCAAAGCATGAACTGCAGTGGAGTAAACACCTTAAAAACAAGGAACTCACTCAGGCTCCCCCTGCTACCTCTTCTGCTGCTGCCGCCGCCTCGGCCTCTTTCTCCGACTCTGGAGGAACGTTCGCACCTGCCGCCCAGCAAACAGGGGATGTACCAAAAACACCACCACCTCCGTCACCAAGCATCTCAACCATGTCACACGGCAGCGTTCAGCTCTCCATCTCACAAACATTTGAGAGAAAGCGTAAATTCCCACCTAGCCACCCTCGATCACTGGCCCTGAATGCCAGCATTTCTAAACTACTGACCTATGAAATGCTGTCATTCAGGCTGGTGGAAGGAAACAGCTTCAAACAGCTCATGTCGCTTGCTGTCCCACAGTATGTTGTTCCCAGCCGCCACTACTTCTCCAAGAGAGCGTGCCTTCTCTGCACAACCAAGTATCCGATAAAATCAAGTGTGCACTGCGCAACGCCATCTGTGGCAAGGTCCACCTAACCACAGATACATGGACCAGTAAGCACGGCCAGGGACGCTATATCTCCCTAACTGCACACTGGGTAAATGTAGTGGCGGCTGGGCCCCAGGCGAAGAGCTGTTTGGCGCACGTCCTTCCGCCGCCAAGGATCGCAGGGCAACATTCTTGGCTTCCTGTTGCCTCCTCCTCCTACTCGGCTTCCTCCTCCTCTTCTTCCATCTGCTCATCCAGTCAGCCACACACCTTTATCACGGGCTGTGCTGAAGTTGGTGGTGAACATCAGCAGGCCATTCTAAAACTCATATGTTTGGGGGACAGGCCCCACACCGCACAGGAGTTGTGGCGGGGTATAGAACAACAGACCAACGAGTGGTTGCTGCCGGTGAGCCTCAAGCCCGGCCTGGTGGTGTGCGATAATGGGCGAAATCTCGTTGCAGCTCTGGGACTAGCCGGTTTGACGCACATCCCTTGCCTGGCGCATGTGCTGAATTTGGTGGTGCAGAAGTTCATTCACAACTACCCCGACATGTCAGAGCTGCTGCATAAAGTGCGGGCCGTCTGTTCGCGCTTCCGGCGTTCACATCCTGCCGCTGCTCGCCTGTCTGCGCTACAGCGTAACTTCGGCCTTCCCGCTCACCGCCTCATATGCGACGTGCCCTCCAGGTGGAACTCCACCTTGCACATGCTGGACAGACTGTGCGAGCAGCAGCAGGCCATAGTGGAGTTTCAGCTGCAGCACGCACGGGTCAGTCGCACTGCGGAACAGCACCACTTCACCACCAATGACTGGGCCTCCATGCGGGACCTGTGTGCCCTGTTGCGCTGTTTCGAGTACTCCACCAACATGGTCAGTGGCGATGACGCCGTTATCAGCGTTACAATACCACTTCTATGTCTCCTTGAGAAAACACTTAGGGCGATGATGGAAGAGGAGGTGGCCCAGGAGGAGGAGGAGGAAGAGGGGTCATTTTTAGCACTTTCAGGCCAGTCTCTTTGAAGTGATTCAGAGGGAGGTTTTTTGCAACAGCAGAGGTCAGGTACAAATGTGGCCAGCCAGGGCCCACTACTGGAGGACGAGGAGGACGAGGATGAGGAGGAGGTGGAGGAGGATGAGGATGAAGCATGTTCACAGCGGGGTGGTACCCAACGCAGCTCGGGCCCATCACTGGTGCGTGGCTGGGGGGAAATGCAGGACGATGACGATATGCCTCCCACAGAGGACAGCTTGTCCTTACCTCTGGGCAGCCTGGCACACATGAACGACTACATGCTGCAGTGCCTGCGCAACGACAGCAGAGTTGCCCACATTTTAACGTGTGCGGACTTCTGGGTTGCCACCCTGCTGGATCCCCGGTACAAAGACAATGTGCCCACCTTACTTCCTGCACTGGAGCGTGATAGGAAGATGCGCGAGTACAAGCTCACATTGGTAGACGCGCTACTGAGAGCATTCCCAAATGTCACAGGGGAACAAGTGGAAGCCCAAGGCGAAGGCAGAGGAGGAGCAAGAGGTCGGCAACGCAGCTGTGTCACGGCCAGCTCCTCTAAGGGCAGGGTTAGCATGGCAGAGATGTGGAAAAGTTTTGTCAACACGCCACAGCTAACTGCACCACCACCTGATATGGAACGTGTTAGCAGGAGGCAACATTTCACTAACATGGTGGAACAGTACCTGTGCACACCCCTCCACGTACTGACTGATGGTTCGGCCTCATTCAGCTTCTGGGTCTCCAAATTGTCCACGTGGCCAGAGCTAGCCTTTTATGCCTTGGAGGTGCTGGCCTGCCCGGCGGCCAGCGTTTTGTCTGAACGTGTATTCAGCACGGCAGGGGGCGTCATTACAGACAAACGCAGCCGCCTGTCTACAGCCAATGTGGACAAGCTGACGTTCATAAAAATGAACCAGGCATGGATTCCACAGGACCTGTCCATCCCTTGTGCAGATTAGACATTAACTACCTCCCCTTAACCATATATTATTGTACTCCAGGGCACTTCCTCATTCAATCCTATTTTTATTTTCATTTTACCATTATATTGCGGGGCAACCCAAAGTTGAATGAACCTCTCCTCTGTCTGGGTGCCGGGGCCTAAAAATATCTGACAGTGGCCTGTTCCAGTGTAGGGTGACGTGAAGCATGATTCTCTGCTATGACATGAAGCCTGAATCTCTGCTATGGGACCTCTCTCCTCTGTCTGGGGGCCGTGGCCTAAATATCTGACAATGGACTGTTCCAGTGTTGGGTGACGTGAAGCCTGATTCTCTGCTGACATGAAGCCTGAATCTCTGTTATGGGACCTCTCTTCTCTGTCTGGGTGCCGGGGCCTAAATATATGACAATGGACTGTTCCAGTTTTGGCTGACGTGAAGCCTGATTCTCTGCTATGACATGAAGACTGATTCTCTGCTGACATGAAGCCTGAATCTCTGTTATGGGACCTCTCTCCTCTGTCTGGGTGCCGGGGCCTAAATATATGACAATGGACTGTTCCAGTTTTGGCTGACGTGAAGCTTGATTCTCTGCTATGACATGAAGACTGATTCTCTGCTGACATGAAGCCGGAATCTCTGTTATGGGACCTCTCTCCTCTGTCTGGGTGCCGGGGTCTAAATATCTGACAATGGACTGTTCCAGTGGTGGGTGACGTGAAGCCTGATTCTCTGCTATGACATGAAGACTGATTCTCTGCTGACATGAAGCCTGATTCTCTGCTATGGGACCTCTCTCCAATTGATATTGGTTAATTTTTATTTATTTTATTTTTATTTTAATTCATTTCCCTATCCACATTTGTTTGCAGGGGATTTAACTACATTTTGCTGCCTTTTGCAGCCCTCTAGCCCTTTCCTGGGCTGTTTTACAGCCTTTTTAGTGCCGAAAAGTTCGGGTCCCCATTGACTTCAATGGGGTTCGGGACGAAGTTTGGGTCAGGTTCGGATCCCGAACATCTCCGGGAAGTTCGGCCGAACTTCTCGAACCCGAACATCCAGGTGTTCGCTCAACTCTAATGCTGACCCATCATGACCTGCTGTATAAATGGATTTGTTCGAATTGGTTGAAGATTTACTTTTCCTTTTGAGCAACACTATGTAAATTTTTGATCAGATGGTCTTTCTCCTTCAAAATGTTTTGCTTGACAAAAATTGCATATCTGATTTAAAGAGGACCTTTCACCAGAATAAAACCTCTAAACTGACTATACAGACGTGTAGCGCGGCGCCCAGGGATCCCCCTGCACTTACTGTTATCCCGGGGGCCACTCCGTTCGCCCGTTATAGCCTCCGGTATCTTCATAGTTAGGCTCCACCCAGGGGAACCTGCCGGCGTCTCTTTCTCCTATGCTGTAGCGCTGGCCAATCACAGCGCTCAGCTCATAGCCTGAGAGGTTTTTTTCCTCTCAGGCTATGAGCTGTGCGCTGCGATTGGTCAGTGCTACAGCATAGGAGAAAGAGACGCCGGCAGGTTCCCCTGGGTGGAGCCTAACTATGAAGATATACTGGGGCGAACGGAGCGGCGCCCGGGGATAACAGTAAGTGCAGGGGGATCCCTGGGCGCTGCTCTACACGTCTGTATAGTCAGTTTAGAGGTTTTATTCTGGTGAAAGGTCCTCTTTAAATCTCCACATGTGTGGGGTATAATGTTACCCTCATTAATATTAACTATATCATTTATCATTGCCATTCTTTCTATTGTTGCCCGGGATTCGTTATTTTCCACTCGTTTACTTCGGGCCAGTCTCTGTAATTGTGCTTGCCGCAAACATTGTAATTGTCGTTCTTCTGATGTAAGACTTGCTCTCCTAGCTTTTTCTCTTTCAGCATGTCTCTTACGTTTTTGTCTTTCTCTTATATCATTTATCCTCTCCTGTGTGGCTGTTGATAAATGTGTTGTGTCTGTTTGTAGATCTGTTATCCTGCCTCTTTTTATTGCTTGTTGCTGACGTAGTGTTGCTCTCCTAGCTCTGTGTGCTTTCAAATTTTTCTGACGCTCATTTTCCTTTTCTTCAATAGATCTATTTGCTCGTCTTTGTCTTTCTCTTAGAGATTGTTTTTTATGCTGATTTTCCTGTTCTTCTATAGATCTATTTGCTCTTCTGAATCTTTCTCTTTTAGCGTTTTTGTGACACTCATTTTCTTTTTCTTGAATTGATCTATTTGCTCGTTTTTTTCTTTGTTTTTCAGCCTTTCTTTTTTTGATTTTTACTTGCTGACTTGACTGTTTCTCCAGGAGAATTTGGTTATGTAGGGTTTCATTGTCTGTGTCTTTTGTCCTACTTGATGTGTCCTTTTTTTGGGTGGCATGTTGTTAGTAAAAAGTCCAAGTAATATAGGCTTGTACTTTTATAATTTTATAATATTTTCTCTTACTGTAATACTGACTTATATGTAGCTGTAATATGCGTCACTGGCACTGACTTTTGGCTGAGACTGCAGGCATTGTGACTGGTGGCTGATATGACTGCCACTGACTGGTAGTGCTGAGACCACTTGCACTGTGACTGGTGGCTGATATGACTGCCACTGACTGGTAGTGCTGAGACCTCTTGCACTGTGACTGGTGACTGCTACAGCTGTCACTGACTGGTGGTGCTGAGACCACTGGCACTGTGACTGGTGGCTGATACGGCTGGCACAGACTGGTGGTGCTGAGAGCACTGACACTGTGACTGGTGGCTGATACTGCTGGCACTGATTGCTGGCACTGACTGCTGGCACTGACTGGTGGTACTGAGACTGTGGGCACTGTGACTGGTGCCTGAGATGGCTGGCACGGACTGGTGGTGCTGAGACTGCAGCTGATGGCTGAAACAGCTGGCACTTACTGGTGGCAGAGACGACTGGCACTGACTGGTGGTGCTGAGACTGCTGAACTGTGACTGGTGGCTGATACGGCTGGCACTGACTGGTGGTGCTGAGACCACTGGCACTGTGACTGGTGGCTGATACAGCTGGCACTGACTGGTGGTGCTGAAACCACTGTCACTGTGACTGGTGGCTAATACGCTTGTCCGCCTGGCGGTGCGGAGCCGAACGGATCCGTCCTGACTTACAATTTAAGTCAATGGGGACGGATCCGTTTACATTGACACAATATTGGTGCAATTGTAAACGGATCCGTCCCCCATTGACTTTCAATGTAAAGTCAGGAGTCCCTTTTAATATACCATCGGATCAGAGTTTTCTCCAATCCGATGGTATATTTTAACTTGAAGCGTCCCCATCACCATGGGAACGCCTCTATGTTAGAATATACCATCGGATTTGAGTTAGATCGTGAAAACTCAGATCCTACAGTATATTCTAACACAGAGGCGTTCCCATAGTGATGGGGACGCTTCAAGTTAGAATATACTAAGAACTGTGTACATAACTGCCCCCTTCTGCCTGGCAGCACCCGATCTCTTACAGGGGGCTGTGATCCGCACAATTAACCCCTCAGGTGCTGCACCCTCCCTCCCCAGTATTAAAAGCATTGGTGGCCAGTGCGCCCCCCCTCCCTCCCCAGTATTAAAAGCATTGGTGGCAGTGCGGCCCCCCTCCCTCCTCAGTATTAAAAGCATTGGTGGCCAGTGCGGCCCCTCCTCCCTCCATCCCTCCTCAGTATTAAAAGCATTGGTGGCCAGTGCGGCCCCCCCTCCCTCCCTCCCTCCCTCCCTCCCCAGTATTAAAAGCATTGGTGGCAGTGCGGCCCCCCTCCCTCACCAGTATTAAAAGCATTGGTGGCCAGTGCGCCCCCCCTCCCTCCCTCCCCAGCATTAAAAGCATTGGTGGCCAGTGTGGCCCCCCCTCCCTCCCCAGTATTAAAAGCATTGGTGGCAAGTGCGGCCCCCCCTCCCTCCCTCCCCAGTATTAAAAGCATTGGTGGCAGTGCGGCCCCCCCTCCCTCCTTCCCCAGTATTAAAAGCATTGGTGGCCAGTGCGGCCCCCCTCCCTCCCCAATATTAAAAGCATTGGTGGCCAGTGTAGCCCCCTCCTCCCTCCCCAGTATTAAAAGCATTGGTGGCAGTGGCCACAGGCTAACAACCCCCCTCCCCCCCATCATTGGTGGCAACAGAGCGGCATTTCCGATCGGATTCCCAGTTTAATCGCTGGGGCTCTGATCGGTTACCATGGCAGCCAGGACGCTACTGCAGTCCTGGCTGCCATGGTGACTTAGCTTATACTTACATGCGCTGTCTGTGGCCGGCCGGCGCTCCTCCTACTGGTAAGTGAAAGGTCTGTGCGGCGCATTGCTTATAGCACAGACCTGTCACTTACCAGTAAGAGGAGCGCCCGGCCGGCCACAGACAGCGCAGGTAAGTATAATGCTTCTAAAATTGCTAAGTAACCATGGCAGCCAGGACTGCAGTGGTGTCCTGGCTGCCATGGTAACCGATCGGAGCCCCATCGATTAAACTGGGACTCCGATCGGAACTCTCCGCTGTCACCAATGATGGGGGTGTGTGATTTTAATTAGGGGGGGGAGGGGAGGCAGCACTGGCCACCAATGAATTTAATACTGGGGAGGGAGGGGGGCCGCACTGGCCACCAATGAATTTAATACTGGGGCAGGAGAGAGGGGGGGCCGCACTGGCCACCAATGAATTTAATACTGGGGAGGGAGGGCCGCACTGGCCACCAATGAATTTTTAAACTGGGGAGGGAGGGGGGTCTGGCCCCCTGCTGCCTGGCAGCACCTGATCTCTTACAGGGGGCTATGATACACACAATTAACCCCTTAGGTGCGGCACCTGAGGGGTTAATTGTGTGGATTACAGCCCCCTGTAAGAGATCAGGTGCTGCCAGGCAGCAGGGGGCCATTATGTCCACAATTCTCAGTATATTCTAACTTGAAGCGTCCCCATCACTATGGTAACGCCTCTGTGTTAGAATATACTGTCGGATCTGAGTTTTCACTATCTAACTCAAATCCGATGGTATATTCTAACATAGAGGTGTTCCCATGGTGATGGGGACGCTTCAAGTTAAAATATACCATCAGATTGGAGAAAACTCAGATCCGATGGAGTGTGTGCTGATTGGTTTGTGCGCCACGCATGCGCACTTCACTAATCGGCACACACGCACGGACAACAGCCCTGAGCACGTACACAGGGCTTTTATTAGTATAGATGTGTATTCTTCACTTACTGGGTTAAGTACTCTATCTGGTGCTACGTAGATCTATGTGCATTGTTTCATGCTCGTAGCCGTATCAGGAAAAATACCAGTACCTAAGATGGCCGCTGGGCAGGGAGTGAAGTTCCCTCAGTTAAGATGGCCTCCGGGCCAGCCGGAAGTTGCAGGAGTTAAGATGGCTGCAGGGCCGGACGTTGGATTAGTTATGATGTCCGCTGGTGAGGAAGTTACCTCAGTTAATATGGCTGCTGGGGGGTGGGGTAGGGTCTCTCAGCGCCATTATGGAGGGTAGTATCAGTGGCGTCATACATTTCTGTCATTGAGGGAAATTGTGGAGTCCGCACACCTCGATATAATGGTGGGTGCTCGCAGAGGACTTCAGTCGTAAATTATGTAGAGATAATCCACGGCACACCAATGTCTTTTGCTTTGCAAATTTATTATTGGTACAAAAATATTCACAAGTTTGTCAATATATGACTGGTCGCGCCATCATAGTAATATCAGCATAATATATCTTTGTAGGCCGTGATGTGTCCCAACGTTTCGGTCCTGTCAAAGACCTTTCTCAAGGGATCTGAAAGTAAATATAACGGTTTGAATAGCGTCTACATGTGGCGACCATAATATACTGTTGACATGTGGTGAAAGAGGAAAACAATATGAGAATAGGATAAATTGTACATGTACGACTATATGTGTGCCCGCAAATGCCTGCACGCACATACACATACATGTACATACACATACATAAACATACATACAAGTCTCAGATTCTGACTATAGTAAAAAGAGAGTAAGGGGTAGGTAAAGTAAGAGGGATGCAAGACAGATAAGGCAAAAGCTGTCTCTAAGAGAGGAGGAGATAGTGATCAGGACTGGGCTAAAGCATGAACCATAACTAATCAATGGGGCATAAGATTAAGTCAAGATTATATGTGTTGGATAGATTAGGTAAGTGTAATCAGCATAAAAAGAAATCTCTGTGGATAACTGAAGCAGCAGATTGAATATAAATATCGCATATGGACTCACCATGGCCGGGTAGCAAACGGTTTGAAGCAGGCGCTATGTGTCTATCGTTTGTCTGCGTTTTAAACTAAGAGGCCGGAAGTCATGTGGGCTCTTTGCCCTGTGTCCGGGTTCAGCTGGTCACATGATCGTCAGTGACGTCATGTAAACCGCGTGACCGCGGGCCGCAGTTTGCGCATGCGCACTGGGTGCTGGGACAGAAATAGAAGATAGCTTGGTGCTGGGAATATATAACATGTTCTCTCTTGGAAAACGGGAATAATAGACTAGGGATCGGTCTGCTATTAGGTTGAAAGGAGGAAGAAGAGTTGTAAAGAAAGATATTGAAGATATTTTGAGGAGTATATATAGTTGGTTCTATGCTGACGCTTTAATTAAGAAGAATGGGGGAAGTTGTGACCCCCTTTTTCTTTACCTGAGACAACTTCCCCCAACTTCCCCTTCTTAATTAAAGCGTTAGCATAGAACTAACTATATATACTCCTCAAAATATCTTCAATATCTTTCTTTACAACTCTTCTTCCTCCTTTCAACCTAATAGCAGACCGATCCCTAGTCTATTATTCCCGTTTTCCAAGAGAGAACATGTTATATATTCCCAGCACCAAGCTATCTTCTATTTCTGTCCCAGCACCCAGTGCGCAAACTGCGGCCCGCGGTCACGCGGTTCACATGACGTCACTGACGATCATGTGACCGGCTGAACCCGGACACAGGGCAAAGAGCCCACATGACTTCCGGCCTCTTAGTTTAAAACGCAGACAAACGATAGACACATAGCGCCTGCTTCAAACCGTTTGCTACCCGGCCATGGTGAGTCCATATGCGATATTTATATTCAATCTGCTGCTTCAGTTATCCACAGAGATTTCTTTTTATGCTGATTACACTTACCTAATCTATCCAACACATATAATCTTGACTTAATCTTATGCCCCATTGATTAGTTATGGTTCATGCTTTAGCCCAGTCCTGATCACTATCTCCTCCTCTCTTAGAGACAGCTTTTGCCTTATCTGTCTTGCATCCCTCTTACTTTACCTACCCCTTACTCTCTTTTTACTATAGTCATAATCTGAGACTTGTATGTATGTTTATGTATGTGTATGTACATGTATGTGTATGTGCGTGCAGGCATTTGCGGGCACGCATATAGTCGTACATGTACAATTTATCCTATTCTCATATTGTTTTCCTCTTTCACCACATGTCAACAGTATATTATGGTCGCCACATGTAGACGCTATTCAAACCGTTATATTTACTTTCAGATCCCTTGAGAAAGGTCTTTGACAGGACCGAAACGTTGGGACACATCACGGCCTACAAAGATATATTATGCTGATATTACTATGATGGCGCGACCAGTCATATATTGACAAACTTGTGAATATTTTTGTACCAATAATAAATTTGCAAAGCAAAAGACATTGGTGTGCCGTGGATTATCTCTACATAATTTACGACTGAAGTCCTCTGCGAGCACCCACCATTATATCGAGGTGTGCGGACTCCACAATTTCCCTCAATTGAAGTTTTCCCTGTGGATCCAGCACCCAGACTATATGTCTCAGAACACTTTTTCATATGATCTTGAAGCTACTACCAATATCATCGCCCAGGTACAAGTGGGGAATGATTTTCTACAAATTCCCTCACAGGAATGGAAAACCAGAGATTATACACGTGATCAACGAAGACTGGTTTCACTGCAGTTACATTGCAGTACACTCACTGAGTATCACAAAAGCGGTCGCATACCGAGGGGACTACGGTCCCACTTGCGTCCCACACTTTTTCGTGACGACCCTGATTTTTGCAATCGCTTTGAAAGCATACTTAACAAATGCTCTTTTGATTTAATGCTCCTGACCATAGACAAGGCTCATCAAACATTTGGCGAATTAACGAAACAAATTGAATCCACAGAGAACCAACTTTCAACAGTATTGCCACAAGAGGAGTGGACAAACCTAAAGGAGAAAACAACCAAACAGATTTCTGAGTTCCAGAAGCTGACAGAGAACAGGAAAAGAACAAAGTTCATCAGAGACGCGGAAGACTACCGCTCCAATCGAGTCTACAGGTGGAGGGATCCCAACTTTCGGCCACCACGAGATAATCGCCAACAACACTTCTCCGCAAGTTCCTCTGGATCCGAAAGCGACCGACCCTACAACCAATACAACTCCCAACCTTTTTTAGGACGAGGACGGACACGCCAACGCTACAACAGAAACGAACGCGGAGGGGCAAGAGGCACAGACACAGACAACAGAATCCAGACTCGCTCTCAGGTAAAGTTGAGAACTTAGTTGTCAATATTTCCTCCATGAACTTATCTCCAGCACACATCTCAGTCTTGCAAAAAGGGTTAACCTTTTGTCCTACCACTCCTCTTGACACATTTCACTTGGAGTTAGAATTACAGCAATTCTTTCGCAACATAAGACTAAAGACACATTTCAACCAGGCAGACCCCGTATCAATCCCATCACAAGCCAGTGTTCCAGACCCTTTATCATTGAAGAACCTAGATCTGAGATTAAAAAGCACATTCATGCCTCCTAGAACCTACCACCCAGCAGAAACCTATATCTCTTTCACATACCAATCCATTCTACAGATCATTAAGGCCCAACAGACTGGTAAATTTAAACACACCAATAATCTCCCCATAGAAGAACAAAGGGCTATCACGGAATTACAAACAAACCAGGACATCATTATTAAACCTGCTGATAAAGGTGGCGCAATAGTGGTCATGAACAAGTCGATGTACATTAATGAAGTGCAAAAACAATTGAGTGATTCTACTACCTATCTGCCATTACCATCTAATCCAACATTAATGTTAGCCAAGAAAATTCAGTCCACCTTATCTCATTACCAAGAACTAGGCATAATTGACAGCAAAACAACAACTTATTTAACCAAACAACATCCAATAATCCCAGTTTTCTATATTTTGCCCAAAATACACAAGAACCTTGAGAACCCCCCTGGAAGACCAATCGTTGCCTCTACAGAATCTATCCTGTCCCCCCTCTCCATCTACCTAGACCGTATACTTACCCCACTCATCAAGACGTCAAAATCATTTTTATTAGACACCAATGACTTCATCTCCAAAATTAAACAGATCCAACCAGAACCAGACACCATCTTGTTGACCATGGATGTCAACAGCCTTTATACGTCTATTGAACATGACAAAGGCATCAAAGCCACAGCACACTTACTTGCCACTGCCTCTACTTTATCTCCCACACAACAGGAATTTTGCCTATCTCTATTAACTTTAGTGTTGCAAGAAAACTACTTCCTCTTTGGGGATCAATACTACGTTCAAAAACGGGGTACCGCGATGGGGGCTAACGTAGCCCCGCCCTACGCAAACGCTTTCATGATCCACTTTGAGGAACAGTTTGTTTACACACACCATCTTTTTCAACAACATGCGAAAATATGGCTTCGATTTAATCGATGATATTTTCTGTTTGTGGAGCGGTCCCATGTCAAGTGCTTTGCACTTTCATCACTACCTTGACAACATTTACCCAGAACTTGGTTTCACCATCATGACCAATACCGAGAGAAAATTAGTTTTTTGGATATCCTAGTCCTGAAGGATCCATCTGGTCACATTCAATTTGACCTCTACAATAAACCAACAGACAGGAATAGCCTACTACATTATACTAGTAACCACCCTAGAGCCACCAAAGCATCACTCCCCAAATCTCAATTCACAAGGTTAGAAAGAATAGTAACAGATCCATCAACTTTACAACAGAGACAATCAGATATGAAATCTAAATTCAGACAAAGAGGCTACCCCGACCAATTAATTACCAACGAATCGGCAATATGCAAACAAACCACTTCACAGACCACCACTCCCCTACCACGGATACCATGCATCCTCACATACCACCCCCTTGCTCCCAAAATCCAACAATCAATCAGAAAACAATGGCATATACTGTCACAAGCATACCCCGAGATCCCAGAATTTCAGTCTCCTCCCATCACTTGTTACAAAAGATCACAAAACATTAGGGACCACCTCATCCGTGCAGACATTGGACCATTAAATAAAATACCAAAACAGCGTTTTTTACAGAATCCGAAATATGGCACTTTCCCGTGCCTACACTGTGCGCAGTGCTCGAGTGTGATCAAAGGAAACTTTATCACACATCCACACACCGGCAAAAGATTCCCTATCAAAGGATACTATACTTGTGATTCCTCATTTGTCGTTTATTTAATTAAATGCCCGTGCGGACTTTGTTACCTGGGTTAAACCACGCAGCAGATAAGGAATCGTATTTCTAAACATAAATCCACCATCAGGACAGAACAGTTTTTGTTACCAATCCCAGCACATTTTAAAGAACACAATCATCAGACCTCATCCTTACGCTATCAGGTTTTGGAACAAGTTAATACCCCACGGAGAGGCGGCAACAGGATTAAAACATTGAAACAAAGAGAAAGTTTCTGGATACACCGACTGGACACTTTATCCCCGAGAGGCCTCAACCGGGAATGTGACTTTTACTGTGATCTTTAAATATTGAATCTTTAAATATTCATTCTTGGTTTTCGGTATTGTGGACTGATATGGTATCATAATGTTATTTCTTTGATATTAATATGCATATACTTCTCCTTTATTTCAGGCTCCCTAGTTGGATTATAATCATAGTCCATATACAAGTTGGTGAGAAAAAACCCCTCCCCCCCCTTCCTTTCCCCCGTATTTTTCCTCCACCCTTTTTCCTTTTAACCCACCCTTCCTTCCCCCCCCCCTTTTCTTCCCTCTCCCCTTTTCCCCTCCTCCATCCCTCTCCCCCACCCCTCCCTCTCATCATAGACCATAATATAGTATAAGATTATAGTATATATAGATAACTATATGCTGAGACACGTATCCACTAAATCTAGAACCATATAATGTGATCATTCGCCTTTTGTTTTTTTGTTTTCTTGTTTTTTTGTTTTTTGTTTCTTTATTTTTACATTCTTTACGTTCTAGCACGACGAAAATGGAAGCAATTGTCTAATTATACTTCAATCCATTTTTTCTATATATGTATGTGACCCCCTTTTTCTTTACCTGAGACAACTTCCCCCATTCTTCTTAATTAAAGCGTTAGCATAGAACCAACTATATATACTCCTCAAAATATCTTCAATATCTTTCTTCACAACTCTTCTTCCTCCTTTCAACCTAATAGCAGACCGATCCCTAGTCTATTATTCCCGTTTTCCAAGAGAGAACATGTTATATATTCCCAGCACCAAGCTATCTTCTATTTCTGTCCCAGCACCCAGTGCGCATGCGCAAACTGCGGCCCGCGGTCACGCGGTTTACATGACGTCACTGACGAGCATGTGACCAGCTGAACCCGGACACAGGGCAAAGAGCCCACATGACTTCCGGCCTCTTAGTTTAAAAACGCAGACAAACGATAGACACATAGCGCCTGCTTCAAACCGTTTGCTACCCGGCCATGGTGAGTCCATATGCGATATTTATATTCAATCTGCTGCTTCAGTTATCCACAGAGATTTCTTTTTATGCTGATTACACTTACCTAATCTATCCAACACATATAATCTTGACTTAATCTTATGCCCCATTGATTAGTTATGGTTCACGCTTTAGCCCAGTCCTGATCACTATCTCCTCCTCTCTTAGAGACAGCTTTTGCCTTATCTGTCTTGCATCCCTCTTACTTTACCTACCCCTTACTCTCTTTTTACTATAGTCAGAATCTGAGACTTGTATGTATGTTTATGTATGTGTATGTACATGTATGTGTATGTGCGTGCAGGCATTTGCGGGCACGCATATAGACGTACATGTACAATTTATCCTATTCTCATATTGTTTTCCTCTTTCACCACATGTCAACAGTATATTATGGTCGCCACATGTAGACGCTATTCAAACCGTTATATTTACTTTCAGATCCCTTGAGAAAGGTCTTTGACAGGACCGAAACGTTGGGACACATCACGGCCTACAAAGATATATTATGCTGATATTACTATGATGGCGCGACCAGTCATATATTGACAAACTTGTGAATATTTTTGTAATAATAATAAATTTGCAAAGCAAAAGACATTGGTGTGCCGTGGATTATCTATACATACATTTCTGTCAAGCCTAATTTCTTATATTTAATTATTTATCATGTTGATGCCTGCATTGTTTTTTATAGTATGTTCTAAAATCAAGGCCGAATGTCCTGTGAGAAACTTTGTAATATTTTTACTCCTTCATGGCCTAAAGCCAGAGCACGCCCCTCCCTGTGCCTCTGTGATGATTTCCTTAATTCTCGACTTAACTCTTAATTTGGCCTCATCATCACATCAGTAGAGGTAATTTCGCTCACAGTAAACTTGGCTGTGTTACCTTCCTCTACTAGTCAGTTTTCTATCTGGCTACACACAAGGTCAAATTTCCTGGTCCACACAGACAGGACAAATAACAGACATTACATTTAGTGTAGAACAGACATAGAAACAGACAGACATAAAGAAACAATTCCCATACATTAACACAAACAAGCCTTTGAACTTATTAACAAAAAAAATTTTCTGGAGCTCCATACACACACACGTTGTCTTGCTATTATCTCTTAGTATTGCAGACATTGCACTCGAGTTCACACATTCCAATATCGCAACGTCACTCCCCTTGCAGCTGCGGCCCCCGCTGTCTCCTTTAATATACCTCAGCCACCAGCGGTATATTCACCGGGCAACAATGACACGGTGCCTCCCATGGTACACAGACAAAGAAGACACAACACTCCCTTAGAGGGATGGCAGTCACAACGGGACTCGACTCTTGACAGGGACTGTCCCATAAGTTTACTCACTCGGACACAAACAAGACAAAAACAACTGGCACCTACAAGCAGAGTTCACCCCTGTGCAGTATAATTTTTTACCAGGCTCTTACATCTGGTCTTCCAGCTGGGACTAATCCAACTGCCGCCTCCTTTCATCTGTCAGTCCAGGACTCACAGGAATGCACGTGCTGCCTTCTCTGGTCACGCCAGTCTAGGACTCATAGGAATCTATCATAGTCCCCAGGGGCTAATCCATCTGCCGCCTCCTCTGGTCCGCCAGTCCAGGTCTCGCAGGAATGCACCTGCTGCCTCCTGTGGTCTTGCCAGTCCAGGTCTCACAGAAATCTATTTTAACCCTCCCCCCTGCCAGGGGAAATCTCTTGCTCTGCTTAAGTGTAATCCGTGAAGGTGCCTAACATGAAAAAACAGAAAAGAAGTACCCATAATAAAGCAAATCAATTTTTCTCTTTCAATCTATGGTTCTAGGGACTCGGGATTTCAACATCAGCCGAAGCTGCTACTCACTGTGTAACCATTGTCCATTGTCTAGCAGAACAGACAGGCATGACTTAACGAAAACAAAGCAACAAGAGGCAGGCAAGATAAACAAGTTTTCTTACCTACTCTTGGGGCCACGGTCCCCTCCTCAAGTGCCTTTTGTTAGGTCTCGGATGTCATCTACGTCGGCTACCGATGCTACCTTCTCCTATGGCCCCACGTTAGGCACCAAACTGTTAAAGCTGCTCTCAATCAGAGCCAAATGTATTTGCTCAACCCAAATTCTCTTAATCCTAGGATTTTACATGCATGGAAGAAACAGCACTGACACCAGGTAGGGTCAAAGCAGTTCTCCTTTATTCAAGGAAGTTAAGCAGTTTATAAGCACATCAGAGGGGGCATCCCCCTTAGGCTCGTGGAATTGTTACATTGGCTAGAATACAAGAAAAGGAAAGAGATAACACTTGGCTTCTGCGCATTGTGCATTATTTTACTAACTGTGGTATGCAAACTATGTAAATATCTAGGTGCCAGCGCCATCTTGTAATGGCTTCACACTAACAACAGTACAGCACAAGTCATTTATGACATATCAAGGAGGAGGGTCGAGTACATAAGGTGTTGTCTGAGTGCTGAAGGATATGGGGGTCATCTTAGTTGACTAAGAATGATATGCACATCTCTATCAGTATGCACAGTACAAATCATGTGAGACAGAGAGTGGTCAAAAGATGAGCCAAGGTCAAAAGCACAAACAAATCCAAATGAATTCAAGAACCAGGAACCTAGCCAGTGAACCCAAACAATACTATCACTGGACATGGTATAAGGCCAGGAAGGGGTTTAAATAGAGAACCGAGTCCCAGAATCAGAACCTGACAGGTTATGACTCTGCGCTCCATTAGTCAGCACATTGCTATTCCACTAATTAGGTCAAATAAGTAGAAGGTCACAGAAGTAAATTACCCTTAAAATATAACTTTTATTAAATACGATAATAAAATAGATATTCCTTCAAAATAAATAGTGCATATATGTGTGCAGATATAAAGAAAAAATATGCCTAGATAGGCGTGATTTAGTAATCAATCCAAAGGTATCTCTAACAATGATAGCTGGATACATAGAGACACATCTGGATGGATAGGGGGCGACAGGGCACCAGTAACAAAACAACCAGATACCTGATGTTAGGAATTGATAACCTATAGTAACAGACGGCTAAAAACAGAATAGATATAACTGTTTGGCAGCCATGTGCTAGTTTACTCACGGTACCCAGGTAAGGATTAGTGGTGATCACGGGTGGAAAGATTTCAATAGTCGATGATAAGAAATTCCTTTTCACCTTGATGCCGGTAACAACTGAAAAGATGCGGAGGTGGTATAGTTGAAACCAGCTGAGTGAAGGTCTGGGAAGGTATATCCTTCAGTATCCCTAGGGGTCTCCCTACATAGCTGTGGAGCACTCGCCCCAAAAAGGGCGACCCCACTAAATTGACGGCTCACCCTAATGTGCCCTGTATGTCCCTAAATAAAGACCACATAATTATTAAATAACATCCCGACGCGTTTCCCCAACAGGTAGCGAAGGTTACTCAGGGGACAAGTAATGAACTGGTAGTGATGTCCCAGATACTGGCCACCTAGATGATAACAGGTGCAAGGAATGTCCAAACTGACCATACCTTTATACAAATGCCACTCTCCAGGTGCTCCAGGTTTTTTAGTTGAGAGGACACCTGGATGTTCGGGTTCGGCAAGTTCGGCCGAAATTGAAAAAAATGTTCGGGTTCGTGACCCGAACTTGAACCGAACTTGAACCCAAACCCCATTGAAGTCAATGGGGACCCGAACTTTTAGCCACTAAAATGGCTCTAAAAAAGCCCTGGAAAGAGCTAGAGGGCTGAAAAAGGCAGCAAAATGTGCTTAAGAGCATGGCAAATGCTCTGCAAACAAATGTGGATAGGGAAATGAATTAAAATAACATAAAAGACCTTAAAAAAAAAATAGTAATGATGTAGGAGGAAGAGGTGTAGGAGGCAGTGAATGGGTGGATGTGGCGGTGTAGGCTCACATGGCGGTCTAGGTGGAAGCGGCGGCGAAGGAGGAATATGTAGCCAACACAGATGTGTGTTATTTTGCATTTTTACATAGGGGTATCCTCCAAAATATTGGGACATATAAAAAGAAAAAAAAGGAGTAAGTGCACTTGAGTACAAGGATGGATGGTTGAGGCTGTTAGAACTGTCTATTCTGCACAAGGTACAGACAAGTCTTGTGGGATCCAGGCCTGGTTCATTTTAATGAACGGGAGCTTGTCCACGTTGGCTGTGGACAGGCGGCTGCGTCTGTCTGTAATGACGCCTTCTGCCGTGCTAAATACACGTTCAGAGAGAACACTGGCTGCAGGGCAGCCCAGCACCTCCAAGGCATACAGGGCAAGCTCTGGCCATGTGGACAATTTGGAGACCCATAAGTTGAATGGGGCAGAACCATCAGTCAGTACGTGTAGGCGTGTGCACAGGTACTGTTCCACCATGTTGTTCAAATGCTGCCTCCTGCTAACACGATTCATATCAGCAGTTGGGGCCGGTTGTTGCGGCGAGGTGACAAAGCTTTTCCACATGTCGGCCATGCTAACCCTGCCTTCTGATTTGCTGGTGCTGACACAGCTGGTTTGTGACCTCTTCCTCCTCCCCTGCCTTCGCCTTGTGCTTCCACTTGTTCCCCGGAGTCAGTCAGGAATGCTCTCAGGAGCGCGTCTACCAGTGTGCGCCTGTTGTCGCGCATCTTCCGATCACACTCTAGTGAGGGAATTAAGAATGTCACATTGTCTTTGTAACAGGGATCCAGCAGAGTGGCCATCCAGTAGTCAGCACACATTAAAATGTGGGCAACTCTGCTGTCGTTGCGCAGGCATTGCAGCATGTAGTCGCTCATGTGTGCCAGGCTGCACAGAGGTAAGGACAAGCTGTCCTCTGTGGGAGGCGTATCGTCTGCGTCCTCCGTATCCCCCCTGTCACGCACCAGTGATGGGCCCGAGCTGCGTTGGGTGCCACCCTGCTGTGAACATGCTTCATCCTCATCCTCATCCTCATCCTCCTCCTCCTCATCCCCCTCGTCCTCCAGTAGTGGGCCCTGGCTGGCCACATTTGTACCTGGCCTCTGGTGTTGCAAAAAACCTCCCTCTGAGTCACTTCGAAGAGACTGGCCTGAAAGTGCTAAAAATGACCCCTCTTACTCCTCTTCCTCCTGGGCCACCTCCTCTTCCATCATTGCCCTAAGTGTTTTCTCAAGGAGACATAGAAGTGGTATTGTAACGCTGATAATGGCGTCATCGCCACTGGCCATGTTGGTGGAGTACTCGAAACAGCGCAACAGGGCACACAGGTCTCGCATGGAGGCCCAGTCATTGGTGGTGAAGTGGTGCTGTTCGGCAGTGCGACTCACCCATGAGTGCTGCAGCTGAAACTCCACTATGGCCTGCTGCTGCTCGCACAGTCTGTCCAGCATATGCAAGGTGGAGTTCCACCTGGTGGGCACGTCGCATATGAGGTAGTGAGTGGGAAGGTCGAAGTTACGCTGTAGAGCAGACAGCCGAGCGGCGGCAGGATGAGAACGCCGTAAGTGCGCACAGACGGCCCGCACTTTACGCAGCAGCTCTGACATGTCGGGGTAGTTGTGAATGAATTTCTGCACCACCAAATTCAACACATGCGCCAGGCAAGGGATGTGCGTCAAACCGGCTAGTCCCAGAGCTGCAACGAGATTTCGCCCATGATCGCACACCACCAGGCTGGGCTTGAGGCTCACTGGCAGCAACCACTCGTCGGTCTGTTGTTCTATACCCCGCCACAACTCCTGTGCGGTGTGGGGCCTGTCCCCCAAACACATCAGTTTCAGAACGGCCTGCTGACGTTTACCCCTGGCTGTGCTGAAGTTGGTGGTGAAGGTCTGTCGCTGACCGGATGAGGAGGTGGTAGAAGAGGAGGAGGAAGCCGAGTAGGAAGAGGAGGCAATAGGAGGAAAAGAATGATGCCCTGCGATCCTTGGCGAAAAGACGTGTGCCAAGCAGCTCTCGGCCTGGGGCCCAGCCGCCACTACATTTACCCAGTGTGCACTTAGGGAGATATAGAGTCCCTGTTCGTGCTTACTGGTCCACGTATCTGTGGTTAGGTGGACCTTGCCACAGATGACGTTGCGCAGTGCACACTTGATTTTATCTGATACTTGGTTGTGCAGGGAATGCACGGCTCTCCTGGAGAATTAGTGGTGGCTGGGAACAACATACTGTGGGACAGCAAGCGACATGAGCTGTTTGAAGCTGTCCGTCTCCACCAGCCTGAATGACAGCATTTAAAAGGCCAGTAGTTTAGAAATGCTGGCATTCAGGGCCAGGGATCGAGGGTGGCTAGGTGGGAATTTACGCTTTCTCCTCAAGGTTTGTGAGATGGAGAGCTGAATGCTTCCATGTGACATGGTAGAGATTCTTGGTGACGGAGGTGGTGGTGTTGGTGGCACATCCTCTGTTTGCTGGGCGGCAGGTGCCAACGATCCTCCAGAGGCGGAGGAAGAGGCCGAGGCAGCAGCAGAAGAGGGAGCAGGAGGGGCCTGAGTCCTTTCTTGGTATTGAAGGTGCTTACTGCAGCCCGTGTCTCGCATGTAGATGCCTGCAGTGGCGGATTACAATTGGGACGTTCGGGTCGGCAGCCCCGGGCCCAGCGCCGCCATAGGCTTTAGACCTTGTAGGCCTGAGGCCTATGCGGTAGTGAAATCCCGGCGCAGGCGTGCGTGATGATGTCATCGCGCGCTTGTGCCGGGACGCAGCACTATGACGCGCCTGACTCATCCCGCCTTCCTCTGCGAGCAAGCGCCTGGCCCTGGACATAGGTGAGTATTTATCTTTTCATTTTTTGTTCATTTTTTATTTTTTTATTTCATGTGCCTACTTTTGGGGGGGGGGGGGGGCAAATTGCTGTGTGGGGGCAAATTATTATGAGAGGGACTACACTATGTGGGGGCAAATTGCTGTGTGGGGCAAATTATTATGAGAGGGACTACACTATGTGCGGGCAAATTGCTATGTAGGGGCAGTGTGGGGGCAAATTATTATGAGAGGGACTACACTATGTGGGGGCAAATTGCTGTGTGGGGGCTAATTATTATGAGAGGGACTACACAATGTGGGGGCAAATTGCTGTGTGTGGGCAAATTATTATGAGAGGGACTACACTATGTGGGGGCAAATTGCTATGTTGGGCAGTGTGGGGGCAAATTATTATGAGAGGGACTACACTATGTGGGGGCAAATTGCTATGTGGGGGCAAATTATTATGAGAGGGACTACACTATGTGGGGGCAAATTGCTATGTGGGGGCAAATTATTATGAGAGGGACTACACTATGTGGGGGAAAATTGCTGTGTGGGGGCAAATTATTATGAGAGGGACTACTATGTGGGGCAAATTACTAGATGGGGCAGTATGGGGGCAAATTGCTATGTGGGGGCAGTGTGGGGGCAAATTATTATGAGAGGGACTACTATGTGGGGGCAAATTACTAGAGGGGGCAGTGTGGGGCAAATTGCTATGTAAGGGCAGTGTGGGGGCAAATTGCTATGTGGGGGCATTGTGGGGGCAAATTGCTATGTGGGGGCAGTGTGGGGGCAAATTGCTACGTGGGGCAGTGTGGGGGGCAAATTATTATGGGAGGGACTACTATGTGGGGGCAAATTTCTATATGGGGGCAGTGTGGGGGAAACTATTGTGTGGGGGTAATTGCTATGTGGGGACAGTGTGGGGTTATTTCTATGTGAGGACAGTGTGGGGAAATTGCTATGTGGGGACAAATTACTATATGTGGCAGTGTGGGGGCAAATTACTATGTGGGGGCAGTGTGGGGGAAACTATTGTGTGGGGGAAATTGCCATGTGGGGTAATTTCTGTGTGGGGAAATTACTACGATATGTGGGGACAGTGTGGGGAAATTTCTATGAGGGGGCAAATTACTATGTGGGGGCAGTGTGGGGAAAACTATTGTGTGGGGGAACAGTGTGGGGAAATTGCTATGTGGGGGCAAATTACTATGTGGGGGCAGTGTGGTGGAATTTGCAGTGTGGGGGAAATTACTGTGTGGGGGCAAATTACTATGGGGGGATTACTATGTGGGGGCAGTGTGGTGGAAATTACTATATGGGGGTGTTGCTATTGGGGAGGCACTGTAGGGGCAATTATATTATTTCTGGGGACACTATACAGGGATTATTACCTGGAGCACAATACAGGGTGTTATTATTACTGGGGGCACTCTAGGGGACATTATAGCTGCTGTGGACACTATAGGAACATCTGGGGTAATTTATCAAACTGGTGTAACGCATAACTGGCTTAGTTGCCCATAGCAGCCAATAAGATTCCACCTTTCATATTTGACAGCTCTTTTGGAAATCCAGTTCTACTTTACACCAGTTTGATAAATTACCCCAATTATGTCTATTAGGGTCACTATTTTTTCAGCAGTATAGTTCCTGGGCATTGTGGAGCACAACGGGCACAGTATTGGGGGTGGCAGGATGACACTGTGGGGACACCAGGATGAGGAGGTTGATGGAACAATTGAGAAATCTAACATGTCTGTGTTACAAACTGTAGAGACGAGATGCGGCTGAAAGAATTTGCCATGGTGGTCTGGGTCAAATGGAGGAGAAGAGGAAAGAGAAGGTCTACATGACAGGAGATGTCACTGGATGTAAGAGGTATGTGGTGCTGTATTCTCCTCCATGTCTTTTTTTATTACAATTATATGTATTTTAAATTTGGCAACCAAATTTTTCAGTTTAGGACCCAATTTGGGGGTATTCTTTTTTAGTCTGAAGAGGTCTATGCTGTTGGCTCGGTCTCACAACTGCCTCTTCCTCCGAAACTCTGAAAGTCAGTGGCATGACCTTCATTCCATGTGGGGTCTAGGACCTCATCGTCCCCTGCACCGTCTTCCACCCAGTCTTCCTCCCTGACCTCCTTTTCGGTCTGCACACTGCAGAAAGATGCAGCAGTTGGCACCTGTGTTTCGTCATCATCAGAGACGTGCTGAGGTGTTATTGCCATGTCCTCATCAGGAAACATAAGTGGTTGTGCGTCAGTGCATTCTATGTCTTCCACCCCTGGGGAAGGGCTAGGTGGATGCACTTGGGAAATCCTGCCAGCAGAGTCTTCAAACAGCATAAGAGACTGCTGCAAGACTTGAGGCTCAGACAGGTTCCCCGATATGCACAGGGGTGATGTGACAGACTGATGGGCATAGGTTTCTGGCGCCACCTGTGCGCTTTCTGCAGAAGACTGGGTGGGAGATAATGTGAACCTGCTGGATCCACTGTCGGCTACCCAATCGACTAGCGCCTGTACTTGCTCAGGCCTTACAATCCTTAGACAAATATCTCTGTAGATTCTGGCGGCTACTGGGACCTGAGGTAGTAGGTTCAGTAGGACATGTAGCTGTGACAGAACGGCCTCGTCCTCTCCCTGCACCAGAGGCTCCACCAACACCACCACGACCATGACCGCGTCCCTTATTAGATGTTTGCCTCATAGTTAGCGTTCACCAAGCAAAGTTTAAAGTGGTTGAGTCTGTTAAAAATAATTATCCGCCAATAAAAACCCTGATGTAGGGTATTGCACAAATTATTTTTTTTAACTCTATATGACAGCGGTATTTGTGGCCTAAATTTCACAGTAACTTATACACCTCTAATCCCAGATGTGCAGTATATCAGTGGGTTTTTTTTAACCCCAGTAAGCAAAAGCCGTATTTGTGGCCTAAATTTCACAGTAATTTATGCACCTCTAATCCCAGATGTGCAGTATATCAGAGGTTTTTTTTTAACCCCAGTAAGCAAAAGCCGTATTTGTGGCCTAAATTTCACAGTAATTTATGCATCTCTAATCCCAGATGTGCAGTATATCAGAGTTTTTTTATTTATTTAACACAAACAAGCCTATGAACTTATTAACAAATAATATTTTCTGGAGCTCCATACACACACACTCAGTACCTCACACACATTGCCTTGCTATTATCTCTTAGTATTGCAGACATTGCACTCGCATTCACACATTCCAATATTGCGACGTCACTCCCCTTGTAGCTGCGGGCCCCGCTGTCTCCCTTAATACACCTCAGCCACCAGCGGTATATTCACCGGGCAACAATGACACGGTGCCTCCCATGGTACACAGACAAACAAGACACACCACTCCCTTAGAGGGATGGCAGTCACAACTGGACTCGACTCTTGTCGGGGACTGTCCCATAAGTTTACTCACTCGGACACAAACAAGACAAAAACAACTGTCACCTACTACTTCTCACCACCAAGCAGATCTCACCCCTGTGCAGTATATTTTTTCCCTGGCTCCCACATCTGGTCTTCCAGCTGGGACTAATCCATCTGCCGCCTCCTCTCGTCTGCCAGTCCAGGTCTCACAGGAATGCACGTGCTGCCTTCTCTGGTCATGCCAGTCCAGGTCTCACAGGAATCTATTATAGTCCCCAGGGGCTAATCCATCTGCCGCCTACTCTGGTCCGCCAGTCCAAGTCTCACAGGAATGCACCTGCCGCCTCCTGTGGTCTTGCCAGTCCAGGTCTCACAGAAATATACTTTAGCCCTCCCCCCTGCCAGGGGAAATCTCTTGCTCTGCTTAAGTGTAATCCGTGAAGGTGCCTAACATGAAAAAACAGAAATGAAGTACCCATAATAAAGCAAATCTTTTTTTCTCTTTCAATCTATGGTTGGTTCTAGGGACTCAGGATTTCAACATCAGCCAAAGCTGCTACTCACTGTGTAACCATTGTCCATTGTCTAGCAGAACAGACAGGCGTGACTTACAAAACAAAGAAACGAGAGGCAGGCAAGATAAACAAGTTTTCTTACCTTCTCTTGTGGCCACGGTCCCCTCCTCAAGTGCCTTTTGTTAGGTCTCGGAGGTCATCTACGTCGGCTACCGATTATACCTTCTCCTATGGCCCCACGTTGGGCGCCAAACTGTTAAAGCTGCTCTCAATCAGAGCCAAATGTACAGTCCTGATCAAAAGTTTAAGACCACTTGAAAAATGGCGAAAAATCATATTTTATATTGTTGGATCTTAACAAGGTTCCAAGTAGAGCTTCAACATGCAACAAGAAAAAATGAGAGTGAGACAGAACATTTTTTTGAGCATTCAATTAATTGAATATAACGATTAAACTGAAACAGGCTGTTTTTCAGCTGATCAAAATTTTAAGACCACATGCCTTTAAAAGGCCAAATATTTGGATTCTTTGTCATTTTCTGTCAGGTAGTCACACGTTGTGATGGCAAAGGCAAAAAAACTCTCCCTTTTTAGAACGTGGTCGGGTTGTTGAACTGCATAAGCAGGGTCTCTCACAGCGCGCCATCGCTGCTGAGGTGGAACGCAGTAAGAAGGTCATTTGGAATTTTTTAAATGATCCTGAGGGTTATGGAACAAAAAAAGTCAAGTGGAAGACCCAAAAAAATGTCGTCAGCACTGAGCCGGAGGATCCAATTGGCTGTCCAGCAAGACACTGGACAATCCTCGACCCAAATTAAGGCCCTTACTGGTGCTGACTGCAGCCTAATAACCATCAGGCGGCATCTGAGACTGAAGGGCTTCAAAAACAAAAAATGTCTTCAAAGACCTTGTCTCCTTGAACGCCACAGAACTGCTCGTTTGGACTTTGCAAGAGAGCACCAAACATGGGACATTCAAAAGGTGGAAAAAAGTTTTTTTCTCTGATGAGAAAAAATTTAACTTTGATGGTCCTGATGGTTTCCAACGTTACTGGCATGACAAGCAGATCCCACCTGTGATGTTTTCTACGCGCCACAGTGGAGGGGGCGCCATATTGGTCTGGGGAGCTTTTTCCTTCAGTGGAACAATGGATCTTCAGAAAGTGCAGGGGTGTCAAACGGCCGCTGGCTATGTCCAGATGTTGCAGAGAGCATTCCTCATGACTGAGGGCCCTCGTCTGTGTGGTAACGACTGGGTTTTTCAACAGGACAACGCTACAATACACAATGCCCGCAGGACAAGGGACTTCTTCCAGGAGAATAACATCACTCTTTTGGCCCATCCTGCGTGTTCCCCTGATCTTAATCCAATTGAGATCCTTTGGGGATGGATGGCAAGTGAAGTTTACAAAAATGTACAACAGTTTCAGACAGTAGATGGCCTTCGTGCGGCCGTCTTCACCACTTAGAGAAATGTTCCCACTCACCTCATGGAAACGCTTGCATCAAGCATGCCGAAACAAATTTTTGAAGTGATAAACAATAACGGCGGAGCTACTCTTTACTGAGTTCATGTTTGGAAGTTGAATTTCTGTTTTGGGGGGGTTTAGTTTTTTTTTTTGTAGGTGTGGTCCTAAACTTTTGATCAGCTGATTACCAGCCTGTTTCAGTTTATTCGTTGTTTTCATTAAATTGAATGCTCAAAAAATGTTTTGTCTCACTCCCATTTCTTCTTGTTGCATGTTGAAGCTCTACTTGGAACCTTGTTAAGATCCAGCCATGCTAAATATGATTTTTTGCCATTTTTCAAGTGGTCTTAAACTTTTGATCAGGACTGTATTTGCTCAACCCAAATTGTCTTAATCCTAGGATTTTACATGCATGGAAAAAACAGCATTGACACCAGGGTCAAAGCAGTTCTCCTTTATTCAAGAAAGTTAAGCAGTTTATAAGTACATCAGAGGGGGCATCCCCCCTTAGGCTCATGGAATTGTTCCATTGGCTAGAATACAAAAATAAGGAAAGAGATAACACTTGGCTTCTGCGCATTGTGCATTATTTTACTAACTGTGGTATGCAAACTATGTAAATATCTAGGTGCCAGCGCCATCTTGTAATGGCTTCACACTAACAACAGTACAGCACACGTCATTTATGACATATCAACGAGGAGGGTCGGGTACATACGGCGTTGTCTTAGAGCTGGAGGATATGGGGGTCATCTTAGTTGATCAAGAATGATATCCACATCTCTATCAGTATGCACAGTACAAATCATGTGAGACAGAGAGTGGTCAAAAGACAAGCCAAGGTCAAAAGCACAAACAAATCAAAATGAATTCAAGAACCAGGAACCTAGCCAGTGAACCCAAACAATACTATCACTGGCACTGGTATAAGGCCAGGAAGGGGTTTAAATAGAGCACCGAGTCCCAGAATCAGAACCTGACAGGTCATGACTCTGCGCTCCATTAGTCAGAACATTAGCACAGAGGAATAGAGCAGCTAAGCAGTAATCCCACTGCAAGTCTCCTCCAGCACACATCCACAGCCTAAAGGGCATCACAAGGTATTCAAAATGCCCTTTGTGGGTATTGAACGCCATTTTCCATTCATACCCCTCCCATATTCTGATCAAATTGTGTGCTCATCTAAGATCAATTTTTGTGAACCACTGAGCACCCACAATGTGATTGAATAGATCAGGAATGAGAGGATGTGGCTACTGTTCACAGATTGGGATTTTATTAAGTTCTTGTAGTTAATATAGGGACACAATCCACCGACTTTTTTACTTACAAAAAAGAACCCAGCACCTACAAGAGATAAAGATGGTCGAATGTGTCAATTTTTCAGACTATCCTGAATATAATCTTTCATAGCCTGCCTTTCAGGCCCGTAAAGATTGAGAATCCGGCCGTTGGGAAGTTTTTCACCAGGGACAAGTTCGGTGGCGCAATCATAGTCCCGATGAGAGGGCAAAACTTCAGATGCCTCTTTGGAGAACACATCCTGATAGTACTTGATAAACTCAGGTTGTAGTCCCTCCTCTAGTTCCAGACCAGAAAGCTGTATAGATTAACAATGATTCTAGCACTGAGGACCTCATTTAGTTAACTCCTCAGACCTCCAATCAAAGACTGGACTATGTGCTCTCAACCAGGGTAATCCCAAACGGACATCAGCAGATAAGTTATTCATGACATATAATGAACATTTTTTGGAATGAATAGACCCAGTCTTGGAATAGTATCCATTCCATTTAATGAGTTCAGGTAGTCTACATACCATGAGACCCAAGGCAGACACAAAATTAAAATTAAAAATAAAATTTGCTACAGCCCCCGAATCTACAAAACCAAAACTAGAAACTGACCTTCCCAGTGAAGATAAATTAACAGGCAAAACAACCCAGATTTTTCAGGAAAATATCTGTGCATCTGAGTGACCTCCTCAATCATCACTCAGATGCTGAAGTTTTCCGCCTTCGGTCTAGAAGGACAGGATCTCAATTGATGAACAGGGCTTCTGCAGTAGAAGCCCAGACCATTCTTCAGGTAATGTTTCTTCCACTGCTGTGAGGACATAGTTCCCACTTGCATCGGCTCCTTGGACTCTACTGGCGCCTTGGACACAGAGCTTTGAGGCACCGGGTAAAGAGAAGGACAGAAAGGACAGATCTTTCCCACTTATGTTCCCTAAAATGTCTTTCAAGTTGAATAGCTAGGGACATAGCCTCGTCTAGGGAACCTGGGGTGGGATGAATAACTAGAAGGTTTTTCAGAGTATGTGAAAGGCCTAGTCTAAACTGTGACATAAGAGTCAGGTCATTCCAGCCAGAGACAGTACACCACTTACAGAATTCAGAGCAGTAATCTTCCACAGGTCATCTGCGCTGACTTAAAGAAAGAAGTTGGTGTTCCGTTTAAGCTGACCTGTCAGGCTCATCATACAGGAGACTTACCGTTGAAAAGAAATGGTCAACAGAAAATAATTCAGGAGAGTTGGGTGATAGTGAAAATTCCCAGTCCTGAGGGTCCCTCTGAAGCAGGGACATAATATATGCCCACTCTCTGAGCTTCGATACCCAATGAGTGCGGCCTAAGGCAAAAATAAAATTTTCAGCTCTCACAGAAGGTTACAATATTTTTGCCGTCACCAGAGGAGCGGTCAGGGAGCTTAACCTTAGGTTCAACCAGTGACGGAGCTATTGATATTATAACACTTATAGATAGGGACAGACACGGACAGTAAGCTCTGACCTGGAATCTAGCCCACTTTCCCTACCTACTGGCAGTTCAAGCATTAGGTACCAAGTCTTCGACTGGTTGATGGTCCCTATGCTACTAAGGTGAAGAGACTGGCAAACACCAATTAACAAAAACAACACAAGGTAATAGTCAAACGAAAATAGGTCAGAACCAGGCAGACAACACATTACAAAAATGCGAGACAGAGAGTAGTCAAAAGACAAACTGAGATCAAAGACCAGATGGGATGCACGGTACAAATCACATGAGAAAGAGTGGCCAAAAGACAAGCCAAGGTCAAAAGCACAAACAAATACAAATGAATTCAAGAACCAGAAACCTAGCTAGTGAGCTCAAACAAGAATATCACTGGCACCGGCAGCATTTCACACTGTAGATTACTAATTTATCCTCGGTATGCTGCAGTCTATTGGCCTTAAGGACACTGCTTTCTCTTAGTACTCTTGCTATCTCTCTGGTTGCTCTTTTAGGGACAAGCCCCATCATTTACAATAATACTTTATCCCCCTCAGGCATGGTGAATAGGGAGAATCAGTTAGTATATGAACAGAAACATTACCATATTTTTTGCCCTATAAGACGCCCCGGCACATAAGACGCACCTAGGTTTTAGAGGAGGACAATAAGAAAAAATATTTTTCATTAGACCTCAGCTCACAGCCCCAATCAGACCCCCAATGTTAATAAGACCCTCAATCATACCTCAGATCAGACCCCCAATGATAATAAGACCCCAGATGAGACCGACAATCAGACCTCAACACAAACCCCAATGTGAATGACCCCCAATCAGACCTCAGATATGAGCTCCAATATAAAAATGTCCTCCATTCAAACCTCAGATGAGACCCCCATAACTCAGATGAGGCCCTCATACTTTAGATGAGACCCCCATACCTCGGATCAGGCCCCCATGCCTCAAATTAGACCACCATGCCTCAGATCAGATCCCAAGCCTGAAGCCAGCTCCTCATGCCTCATTTGATCAACCCCCATGCCTCAATTGATCATTCCCCAGGCTCATATGAGCCCCCATGTCTCTTTTGATCAGTCCCCAGCCTCATATCAGCTCCCATGCCTCATTTAAATCAGTCCCCAGCCTCATATCAGCCCCTCGCCTCAGAGCACATAAAATAAAAAAAAATAAAAACAGTTACCTCTCCTGCTCCAGACACCGCCGCTCCTCACCTCCAACTCTCTCTCCCTTCTTCCTCAGGACAATCAGACCTCAGCTCAGACCCCAATGTGAATGACCCCTAATCAGATCTCAGATAAGAGCCCCAATATAAATAAGACCCTAATTCAAACCTCAGATGAGACCCCCATAACTCAGATGAGACCCCCATACTTCAGATAAAACCCCTATACCTCGGATCAGACCCCCATGCCTCAAATTAGACCACCATGCCTCAAATCAGACCCCCAGTCTCAGATCAGACCCCAAGCCAGGTCCCATTGCCTCATTCTATCAGCCCCAATGCCTCATTTAAACAGCCCCCATGCCTCTTTTGATCAGTCCCCAGCCTCATATGAGCCCCCATGCCTCTTTCGATCAGTTACCGGACTCATATCAGCCCCCATGCCTCAGAGCACATAAAAAAAAAAAACATTTACCTCTCATGCTCCAGACACCGCCGCTCCTTACCTCCAGCTCTCTCTGTTCTTCCTCCTGCCGCGGCTGTGCTATGACTAAACGTAGCCACAGCACAGCCAACAGCTGAGAACCAGGAAGTGGTGAGTACAGACCCAGAGGAGCAATGCATTCACTGTTTCTCGTTACTCCAGTACTAATGAGCGCTTCCATAATGGAAGAGCTCATTAGTATTCAACCCATAAGACGCAGGGGCATTTTCTCCCCACTTTGGGGGGGGAGGGAAACTGCGTCTTATGGGCCGAAAAAGTATAAATTACATCCAATCCAAGAGCTAGGGCAGGAGATAGCCACCTTACGAAATCTGTCAAATCTGAGCTATAATAATTGGAGTCTCATATGGGATTTCAACAGCTCTACCACTAAGTCACAGATTCACCTGGATTGAAATAACATGAGGATGCCGCAGTGCGACCTACACCAGAGAGACATACGTTCAGAATGGCAGGTACCTACTGGGAGCGCACAAATTGCACAGACACAAACACGGCCTCACCCAAAATAGGACTGTGAGTACACTGTGAGTACATGCTGACACGTGGTCCTGCAAACTTAGCCAACTACCAGCAAATCTTGAGTACGCTGCGACAGCCACAAAGACAATAATTAATGTATAGAAAAACATAAATACCATAAGATCTACAGCAATCTACAGTAAATCAGCGCTAATGTGTAGAAGTGAACTAAGTGTCATTTACCGGTCTATACAAACCTAATACTAGAAGCATCACAAGGAAAGAGACTTTGGGGTTCATTTATATTCAGACAATTTTTGGCGTATCTCTGGTGTAGATTGCAGCGCAAATCTGATTTATCATTGACTACGCCTTTTTTAGGCATAGAAAATGTTCTAAATCTACACTAGCAAAAAAGCTGTCTTACATTTAGACCGGCAGTGGATGAGCCGAAGTTATGTACAGGCCTGCACTTCTACATAACTTCGGTGAATCCACCCAAGTGCAGGAGTCTAAAATGCCGGTCCTAATTATTGACACCCTTTGTTTCTTCTAGTACTCAATACATAAAAACTAGACACCGGTCTTAACCCCTACTACCCCGGGCCAGTTTTAACCTTCCTGCCCAGGCCATTTTCTGCAAATCTGACTTGTCACTTTATATGGTAATAACTTTGGAATACTTTTACATATCCAAGCCATTCTGAGATTGTTTTCTCGTGACACATTGTACTTCATGACAGTCATAATTTTGAGTCAATATATTTCACCTTTATTTATGAAAAAATCCCAAATTTACCAAAAATTTTGAAATAAATCGCAATTTTCAAAATTTCTATTTCTCTGCTTTTAAAACAAAAAGTGATACCTCATAAAATATTTATTACTTAACATTCCCTATATGTCTACTTTATGTTGGCATCACTTTGTAAAAGTCATTTTATTTTTTTAGGACGTTAGAAGGCTTAGAATTTTGGAAGCAATTCTTAAATTTTTTAAGAAAATTAAAAAAAACCACTTTCTAAGGCCCAGTTCAGTTCTGAAGTCACTTTGTGGGGCTTACATAGTAGAAACCCCCCATAAATTACGCCATTGTAGAAAGTACCTACACTCTCAAGTTATTCAAAACTGATTTTCCAAACTTTGTTAACCCTTTAACCCTTTAAAATGGAGATGAAATTTAAAAAATTAACTTTTTTGGCAGATTTTACATTTTAATCAATTTTTTTCTTTAACACATCGAGGGTAGAGTTGAGCGGACACCTGGATGTTCGGGTTCGACGGTTTGGCAGAACTTCACAAAAAAGTTCAAGTTCGGGACCTGAACTTGACCCCGAACCCCAACCCCAACCCCATTGAAGTCAATGGGGACCCGAACTTTTGAACACTAAAATGGCTGTAAAAATGTCATGGAAAGGGCTAGAGGGCTGCAAATGGCATCAAAATGTGGTTAAGAGCATGGCAAGTGCTCTTCAAACAAATTTGGATAGGGAAATGACTTTAAATAACATAAAATATGTAAAAATAAAAAATAATAATCTTGATCTAGGAGGACAAGGTCCATAAGGAGTAGGAGGTTGAGGAGGCGGTGGATGTGGCGGTGTATGTGGAAGCGGCGGTGGAGGAGGAGGTAACCTACACTGCTTTTTGGTTTTAAATTTATTTTTATTTTTTTAAATTAGGGTACACCCCAAAACATTGGGAAATATAACCTGTGATAACCCCCTCCAGTCGTGCTAAACACACGTTCAGACAATACACTGGCTTCAGGGCAGGCCAGCACCTCCAAGGGGTAAAGGGCAAACTCAGGCAAATGTGGGACAAATTACTGAAGCGCAAATGTGGGACAACTTGTTAAAGTTTAAGCATTGAATGAAAGGAGGTGGCGCTCATCAATTAAAGAAGAATTTCAGAAATTTTATTCCCTATCACCTATGCAGAGCAGGGGTTTATTCACGTCCAAAATTGGAAAATATCAACCCAGCAGAAGAGGAAGCAGGAGGAGCCAGAGACCTTTCTTGGTTTTTGAGGTGTCTACTCCACTGCAGCTCGTGCTTAGCACTTAAAGAGGACCTTTTACTTGTAAAAACGATATGAACTAAGTATGCTGCCATGTAGAACGGCGCCCGGGGATCTCACTGCACTTACTATTATCCCCGGGTGCCGCTCCGTTCTCCCGTTATGCACTCTGGTACCTTTGCTCCTTAAGTTATAGTAGGCGGGTCTTCCCTTGTCCTGTGGGCGCCTCCTTCTCCTAGGCTGCAGCGCTGGCCAATCGCAGCGCACAGCTCACAGCCTGGGAGGTTTTTTTCTCCCTATTATAACTTAAGGAGCAAAGGTACCGGAGTGCATAATGGGAGAACGGAGCGGCGCCTGGGGATAATAGTAACTGCAGTAAGATCCCCGGGCGCCGCTCTACATGGCAGCATACTTAGTTCACATAGTTTTTACAAGTGAAAGGTCCTCTTTAAATGCCTGGTCTTGCAGGTTGTGCTCAGGTTGAGAACGTTTATGCCTCGCTTCAGGCTCTGATTGCACAGCGTGCAAACCACTCATGTCTTCTCGTCAGTACTGTCTAGAGGACGGCAGCTCCGCTTTTGCACCCTGCTCCCTCTTCTGCTGTGCATGTGGCTCTGTGCGACCACCGCCTCTTCCTCCGAACTACACTACGTACGTCTCGTCCTCCACATCATCTTCCACCCAGTCTTCACCCCTGCCCTCCTTGTCGGTCTTCACACTTTCAAAAGCCACAGCAGTTGGCACCTCTGTTTCGTCATCATCCGAGACGTGCTGTGATGGTCCTCCCATGTACTCATCTTGAAACATAAGTGGTTGGACATCGGTGCACTCAATCTCTTCCACTTCTGGGGCAGGGCTAGGTGGATGGCCCTGGGAAACCCTGCTAACAGAGTCATTAAAAAGCAGAAGAGACTGCTGCATGACTTGGGGCTCAGACTGCTTGGCTGTAGGGATGAGCGAACCCGAACTGTATAGTTCGGGTTCGTACCGAATTTTGGGGTGTCCGTGACACGGACCCGAACCCGAACATTTTCGTAAAAGTCCGGGTTCGGGTTCGGTGTTCGGCGCTTTCTTGGCGCTTTTTGAAAGGCTGCAAAGCAGCTAATCAACAAGCGTCATACTACTTGGCCCAAGAGGCCATCACAGCCATGCCTACTATTGGCATGGCTGTGATTGGCCAGTGCACCATGTGACCCAGCCTCTATTTAAGCTGGAGTCACGTAGCGCCGCACGTCACTTTGCTATGATCAGTATAGGGAGAGGTTGCAGCTGCGACGTTAGGGCGAGATTAGGCAGATTAACTCCTCCAAAAGACTTCATTCTGTGATCGATCTGCAGCTGTGGATCATTGAAGTGCTATTATTGACTTGCTCACTTTTTTGAGGCTGCCCAGAGTGTTTTTAGATCACTTTTTTTCTGGGGTGATCGGCGGCCATTTTGTGACTTGTGGTGCGCCAGCACGAGCTATCACCAAGTGTATTTAACCATCGATAGTGTGGTTATTTTGTGCTATATCCTACATCAGCTGCAGGCTGAGCCTGTGTCACCCAAGTGCATTTAACCATCAACAGTCTGATTATTTTTTGGCCATATACTACATCTGGTGCAGGCTGAGCCTGTTTCACCCAAGTGCATTTAACCATCAACAGTCTGATTATTTTTTGGCCATATACTACATCTGGTGCAGGCTGAGCCTGTGTCACCCAAGTGCATTTAACCATCAACAGTGTGGTTATTTTTTGGCCATATATTACATCAGGGGCAAGTTGAGCCTGTCACCCAGCGCCTAAAAAATAGACCTGACATTTCTATTCAACCAAATCTGTACTGTTTTAGCTGGTCAAGTTATTTGTATTGACCGTAAAAGCACACTTTTTTTTCTGGGTTGAAAAAGCATTCCCAAATTTGCCATTCTCAAAATAACTAGTTTCTGGTATTTGAGGCCTACTTGAAATCTATCCCAAAAAGAAAATCTTACATTGAAGGTATTGATAGTGTCATTCAGAAAAACCTAAGACACACGCTAGCGTGCAGATAGAAGTCTGATTCTGAGATTAAACCTATACCTGTCACACAGCGCAAAAAAAAACAGGTCTCACATCTCTATTCAACCAAATCTGCACTGTTTTAGCTGGTCAAGTTATTTGTAGTGACCGTAAAAGCAGACTTTTTGTTCTGGGTTGAAAAAGCATTCCCAAATTTGCCATTCTCAAAATAACTAGTTTCTGGTATTTGAGGCCTACTTGAAATCTATCCCAAAAGAAAATCTTACATTGAAGGTATTGATAGTGTCATTCAGAAAAACCTAAGACACACACTAGCGTGCTGATAGAAGTTTGATTCTGTGATTAAACCTATACCTGTCACACAGCGCAAAAAAAAACAGGTCTCACATCTCTATTCAACCAAATCTGCACTGTTTTAGCTGGTCAAGTTATTTGTAGTGACCGTAAAAGCAGACTTTTTGTTCTGGGTTGAAAAAGCATTCCCAAATTTGCCATTCTCAAAATAACTAGTTTCTGGTATTTGAGGCCTACTTGAAATCTATCCCAAAAAGAAAATCTTACATTGAAGGTATTGATAGTGTCATTCAGAAAAACCTAAGACACACGCTAGCGTGCTGATAGAAGTGTGATTCTGTGATTAAACCTATATCTGTCACACAGCGCAAAAAAAAAACAGGTCTCACATCTCTATTCAACCAAATCTGCACTGTTTTAGCTGGTCAAGTTATTTGTAGCGACCGTAAAAGCACACTTTTTTTTCTGGGTTGAAAAAGCATTCCCAAATTTGACATTCTCAAAATAACTAGTTTCTGGTATTTGAGGCCTACTTGAAATCTATCCCGGACACGGACGTGGACATGGTCGTGGTGGTGTTAGTGGACCCTCTGGTGCTGGGAGAGGACGTGGCCGTTCTGCCACAGCCACACGTCCTAGTGAACCAACTACCTCAGGTCCCAGTAGCCAGCAGAATTTACAGCGATATTTGGTGGGGCCCAATGCCGTTCTAAGGATGGTAAGGCCTGAGCAGGTACAGGCATTAGTCAATTGGGTGGCCGAAAGTGGATCCAGCACGTTCACATTATCTCCCACCCAGTCTTCTGCAGAAAGCGCACAGATGGCGCATGAAAACCAAGCCCATCGGTCTGTCACATCACCCCCATGCATATCAGGGAAACTGTCTGAGCCTCAAGTTATGCAGCTGTCTCTTATGCTGTTTGAAGACTCTGCTGCCAGGGTTTCCCAAGGGCATCCACCTAGCCCTTCCCCAGGGGTGGAAGAGATAGAATGCACTAACGCACAACCACTTATTTTTCCTGATGATGAGGACATGGGAATACCACCTCAGCACGTCTCTGATGATGACGAAACACAGGTGCCAACTGCTGCGTCTTTCTGCAGTGTGCAGACTGAACAGGAGGTCAGGGATCAAGACTGGGTGGAAGACGATGCAGGGGACGATGAGGTCCTAGACCCCACATGGAATGAAGGTCGTGCCACTGACTTTCACAGTTCGGAGGAAGAGGCAGTGGTGAGACCGAGCCAACAGCGTAGCAAAAGAGGGAGCAGTGGGCAAAATCAGAACACCCGCCGCCAAGAGACTCCGCCTGCTACTGACCGCCGCCATCTGGGACCAAGCACCCCAAAGGCAGCTTCAAGGAGTTCCTTGGCATGGCACTTCCTCAAACAATGTGCTGACGACAAGACCCGAGTGGTTTGCACGCTGTGCCATCAGAGCCTGAAGCGAGGCATTAACGTTCTGAACCTTAGCACAACCTGCATGACCAGGCACCTGCATGCAAAGCATGAACTGCAGGGGAGTAAACACCTTAAAAACAAGGAAGTCACTCAGGCTCCCCCTGCTCCCTCGTCTACTGCTGCCGCCTCGGCCTCTTCTGCTGCTGCTGCCGCTGCCTCGGCCTCTTCCTCCGCCTCTGGAGGAACGTTGGCACCTGCCGCCCAGCAAACATGGGATGTACCACCAACACCACCACCTGCGTCACCAAGTATCTCAACCTTTTAACACGGCAGCGTTCAGCTCTCCATCTCATAAACATTTGAGAGAAAGCGTAAATTCCCACCTAGCCACCCTCGATCCCTGGCCCTGAATGCCAGCATTTCTAAACTACTGGCCTATGAAATGCTGTCATTTAGGCTGGTGGACACACACAGCTTCAAACAGCTCATGTCACTTGCTGTCCCACAGTATGTTGTTCCCAGCCGCCACTACTTCTCCAAGAGAGCCGTGCCTTCCCTGCACAAACAAGTGTCCGATAAAATCAAGTGTGCACTGCGCAACGCCATCTGTGGCAAGGTCCACCTAACCACATATACGTGGACCAGTAAGCACGGCCAGGGACGCTATATCTCCCTAACTGCACACTGGGTAAATGTAGTGGCGGCTGGGCCCCAGGCGGAGAGCTGTTTGGCGCACGTCCTTCCGCCGCCAAGGATCGCAGGGCAACATTCTTTGCCTCCTGTCTCCTCCTCCTCCTACTCAGCTTCCTCCTCCTCTTCTTCCACCTGCTCATCCAGTCAGCCACACACCTTCACCACCAACTTCAGCACAGCACGTGGTAAACGTCAGCAGGCCATTCTGAAACTCATATGTTTGGGGGACATTCCCCACACCTCACAGGAGTTGTGGCGGGGTATAGAACAACAGACCGACGAGTGGTTGCTGCCGGTGAGCCTCAAGCCCGGCCTGGTGGTGTGCGATAATGGGCGAAATCTCGTTGCAGCTCTGGGACTAGCCGAGTTGACGCACATCCCTTGCCTGGCGCATGTGCTGAATTTGGTGGTGCAGAAGTTCATTCACAACTACCCCGACATGTCAGAGCTGCTGCATAAAGTGCGGGCCGTCTGTTCGCGCTTCCGGCGTTCACACCCTGCCGCTGCTCGCCTGTCTGCGCTACAGCGTAACTTCGGCCTTCCCGCTCACCGCCTCATATGCGACGTGCCCACAAGGTGGAACTCCACCTTGCATATGCTGGACAGACTGTGCGAGCAGCAGCAGGCCATAGTGGAGTTTCAGCTGCAGCACGCACGGGTCAGTCGCACTGTGGATCAGACACACTTCACCACCAATGACTGGGCCTCCATGCGAGACCTGTGTGCCCTGTTGCGCTGTTGCGAGTACTCCACCAACATGGCCAATGGCGATGACGCCGTTATCAGCGTTACAATTCCACTTCTATGTCTCCTTGAGAAAACACTTAGGGCGATGATGGAAGAGGAGGTTGCCCAGGAGGAAGAGGAGGAAGAGGGGTAATTTTTAGCACTTTCAGGCCATTCTCTTCGAAGTGACTCAGAGGGAGGTTTTTTGCAACACCAGAGGCCAGGTACAAATGTGGCCAGACAGGGCCCACTACTGGAGGACGAGGAGGACGAGGATGAGGAGGAGGTGGAGGAGGATGAGGATGAAGCATGTTCACAGCGGGGTGGCACCCAAAGCAGCTCGGGCCCATCACTGGTGCGTGGCTGGGGGGAAACACAGGACGATGACGATACGCCTCCCACAGAGGACAGCTTGTCCTTACCTCTGGGCAGCCTGGCACACATGAGCGACTACATGCTGCAGTGCCTGCGCAACGACAGCAGAGTTGCCCACATTTTAACGTGTGCGGACTACTGGGTTGCCACCCTGCTGGATCCCCGGTACAAAGACAATGTGCCCACCTTACTTCCTACACTGGAGCGTGATAGGAAGATGCGCGAGTACAAGCGCACGTTGGTAGACGTGCTACTGAGAGCATTCCCAAATGTCACAGGGGAACCAGTGGAAGCCCAAGGCGAAGGCAGAGGAGGAGCAAGAGGTCGCCAACGCAGCTGTGTCACGCCCAGCTCCTCTGAGGGCAGGGTTAGCATGGCAGAGATGTGGAAAAGTTTTGTCAACACGCCACAGCTAAGTGCACCACCACCTGATACGGAACGTGTTAGCAGGAGGCAACATTTCACTAACATGGTGGAACAGTACCTGTGCACACCCCTCCACGTACTGACTGATGGTTCGGCCCCATTCAACTTCTGGGTCTCCAAATTGTCCACGTGGCCAGAGCTAGCCTTTTATGCCTTGGAGGTGCTGGCCTGCCCGGCGGCCAGCGTTTTGTCTGAACGTGTATTCAGCACGGCAGGGGGCGTCATTACAGACAAACGCAGCCGCCTGTCTACAGCCAATGTGGACAAGCTGACGTTCATAAAAATGAACCAGGCATGGATCCCACAGGACCTGTCCATCCCTTGTGCAGATTAGATATTAACTACCTCCCCTTAACAATATATTATTCTACTCCAGGGCACTTCCTCATTCAATACTATTTTTAATTTCATTTTACCATTATATTGCGGGGCAACCCAAAGTTGAATGAACCTCTCCTCTGTCTGGGTGCCGGGGCCTAAATGTGTGACAGTGGCCTGTTCCAGTGGTGGGTGACGTGAAGCCTGATTCTCTGCTATGACATGAAGACTGATTCTGCGCTGACATGAAGCCAGATTTTCTGCTATGGCATGAAGAGACTGATTCTCTGCTGATGTGAAGCCAGATTCTCTGCTATGGGACCTCTGTCCAATTGATATTGGTTCATTTTTATTTTTTTAATTTTAATTTTAATTCATTTCCCTATCCACATTTGTTTGCAGGGGATTTACCTACATGTTGCTGCCTTTTGCAGCCCTCTAGCTCTTTCCTGGGCTGTTTTACAGCCTTTTTAGTGCCCAAAAGTTCGGGTCCCCATTGACTTCAATGGGGTTCGGGTTCGGGACGAAGTTCTGATCGGGTTCGGATCCCAAACCCAAACATTTCCGGGAAGTTCGGCCGAACTTCTCGAACCCGAACATCCAGGTGTTCGCTCAACTCTACTTGGCTGATTTGCAAGGGGGTGAGGTGAAAGACTGATGGACATCGGCTGCAGGTGCCAACTCTGATCTTTCAGCAGGAGACTGGGTGGGAGACAATGTGAAGGAACTGGAGGCACTGTCAGCAACTGAATCTACTATCGCCTGTACTTGTTCAGGCCTCACCATTCGTAGAGCCGCATTAGGCCCGACTAAATACCGCTGCAGGTTCTGTCGCCTACTCGCACCTGAGGAAGGGGTTTCACTTGTGCGTGTAGCTGGCACAGATCGACCACGTCCTCTCCCTGCAACAGGAGCTCCACCAGCAGCACCACGACCTGGGCCACGTCCCTTATTTGACGCTCTCCTCATATTTCTCAAATTTAGGATCTTGCCCTAAATGGGTGTTTAATTAATAGCAGAATAGAACAACAGTATGTAAAGGATGTATCTCACACGCCCTGAACCAGACTAGGCCTCAATGGCTGTATTTCAAATAACTGAATAGAAACACAGTATGTAAAGGCTGTATCTCACAATGACATACTGTATGCAGCAAAGGCTGCAAAATAAACTTTTTTGCCCAAAACGGGTGTTTGTTTAATAACTGAATATGACAGCAGTATATAACCCTTGAATTTCACACGTGCTTATGCTGCAAGGCCGGAAAAAAATTGTATTTTGCCCAAAAAAGGTTGTTTTATTATTAGAAGAATATAACCACAGTATATAAAGAGTGTATCTCGCACTCCCTGATCCACACTAGGCCGCAATTAACAATTTGTGCCCAAAAATAACTGAATAGAAGCATAGTATGTAAAGGCTGTATCTCACACGTACTGATCCAGACTAGGCCGCAATGTATGTTTTTTTTGCTTAAAATGGGTGTTTGTTTAATAATAGAATATGACAGCAGTATATAACCCTTGAATTTCACACTGACAGATGCAGCAAGGGCTGTAAAATTGGGTATTTTGGCAAAAAAGTGTGTTTTTAAAAACCCAGAAAATGATCGCTGTATTTCTAGCACACTGACTAATCCAGATGTTCTACATTTCCAAAAAAGTGTGTTTTTTAGTAGCAGAATATGAAAGATGTATATATTAAACTTGAATTTCACACGTGCAAATCTGTAAAATAGTGGATTTTGCCAAAAGAGGGTGTTTTTAAAAACCCAGAAAATTATGGCTGTATTTCTAGCTTAAATTGCACACTGACTAATCCAGATGTTGGATATTGCCAGAAAAGTGTGTTTCTTTTACTAAAAGAATATGAAAGCTGTATGAAAGCCTTGAATTTCACACGTGCTGATGCTGCAAGGGCTGTAAAATTGGGCATTTTGGCAAAAAAGTGTGTTTTTAAAACCCCTGAAAATTATGCCTGTATTTCTAGCTTAAATTGCACACTGACTAATCCTGCAAATGCACCAGATGTTGAATATTGCCAAAAAAGGGTGATTTTTTAAAACCAGATTATTAGTGCAGTATTTCAAGCTTGGATTTTAATGTCACAAAAGCTTAGATGCAGTGCTGGTGCACTGAGCTTGCATAAAATGGCCGCCGCCGCCGCGCCCACCTAACTAACAGACGGATAAAAGTAATTTTTTTCTGTCACTGGGCTCAGGGCAGGGTAAAAAGATTGTGCCCTGCACCCACACAACTAAATATATGAGGATCGCTGAGTTAGATTCCAGTTCTGAATAAAGATTCTATCCTCTTCTCTCTCTGAAATCACAAGTCCAGCCGCATCCTCTCCCTACACTAGTAATAGCAGAGTGACGTGCAGCGCTATGTGACTCAAGCTTATATAGAGCCTGGGTCACATGCTGCTCTGGCCAATCACAGCCATGCCATTAGTAGGCATGGCTGTGATGGCTTCTAAGGGCACAGAGTTAAACGCTTGTTGACTGGCTACTCTGCAGCCTTTCAAAAAGCGCCAAGAAAGCGCCGAACACCGAACCCGAACCCAAACTTTTACTAAAATGTTCGGGTCCGGGGTCCAAAAATCCTAAAGTTCGGTACGAACCCGAACTTTACAGTTTGGGTCCGCTCAACCCTAATCGAGGGCTAACAGCCAAACAAAAAAACTCAATATTTATTACCACGATTCTGCAGTTTATAGAAACACCTCATTTGTGGTCGTGACCTGCTGTATGGACACACAGCAGGGCTCAGACGGCAATCAGCAACATATAGATTTTGGAGGGCAGTTTTCACAGGAATAATTTTCATGCGCCATGTTGCAATTGAAGACCACCTGATGCACCACTAAAGTAAAAAAATCCCAAAAAGTGACCTTATTCTGAAAACTACCCCCCTCAAGGAATCTTTTAAGGCATGTAGTGAGAACTTTGGCCCCAAAGGTGTTTCATAGAATTAGGGTAATTTCACACTTGCGTAAAAGTTTTCCAGTATTGAGTTCAGTCCTAGGGGCTCAATACCGGGGAAAAAAACTAATCAGTTTTATCCTAATGCATTCTGAATGGAAAGCAATCCATTCAGGATGCATCAGGATGTCTTCAATTCAGTCCTTTTACGTATTTGGATGAAGAAAAAAAACGCAGCATGCTGCATTTTTCTCTCCAGCCAAAAATCCTGAACACTTGCCGGAATGCCAGCATTTTTTTCCTTTGGAATGTATTAGTTCCGGATCCGGCATGGTTTCCATTTGCATACAGATTGCCGGATCCGGCAGGCAGTTCCGGCGACGAAACTGTCTGCCGGAATCCAGCAACGCAAGTGTGAAAGTACCCTTAGGCCTCATGCACACGGCCGTTGTTTTGGTCCGCATCTGAGCCGCTGTTTTGGCGGCTCAGATGCGGACCCATTCACTTCAATGGGGCCGCAAAAGATGTGGACAGCACTCCGTGTGCTGTTCGCATCCGTTGCTCCGTTCCGTGGCCCCGCTAAAAAAATATAACATGTCCTATTCTTGTTCGGGCTTTGCGGACAAGAATAGGCATTTATATTGAAGGCTGTCCGTGCCGTTACGCAAATTGCAGAACGCGCACGGACACCATCCGTGTTTTGCGAATTTGCGATTTGCGGACCGCCAAATACTCCACGGTCGTGTGCATGAGGCCTTAGGAAACACATGACTGTCAAAATAAAAAAATAAAAAAATTTCCCGCAAAAGTGATTTTCCGCTCAAATTTTCCACATTCACACGGGGGAACTGCAGAAAATACACCCCAAAATGTGTTGCCCATTTCCTCCTGATTACAGCAATACCTCATATGTGCTTGTATACTGCTGTATGGGCTCACCACAGGGGTCAGAAGGAAAGAAGCACCAAATGGCTGATGGAGGACAGATTTCTCCTGAATAATTGACAGGCACCATCTTGCAATTGAACACACCCTGATGCACCCCTACAATGGAAGCCCCCAAAAAGTGACCCCATTCTAGAAACTACACCCATCAAGGAATCTATCAAGGCATGTAGTGAGCACTTTGACCTTGGTAATTCATGGAATTGGCTGTGAATATTAAAAATTCATTTTTTTTCTAGAAAAAATTACTTTACACCCTAATTTTTCACTTTCACAAGGGAGAACTGGAGAAAATACACCTCATAATTTGTTGTCCATTTTCTCCTGATTAAGGCAATACCCCATATGTGCTTGTATACTGCTATATGGGCATACCACAGGGGTCAGAAACGTGAGGGGCATTGCCCCGGGCGCCAAATTGCAGGGGGCGCCAGGCAGCAGGGCCACGGGAGCCTAAAGCCTATGAGGCAGTAGAATGGCGCAGGAGATTGCGATTACCTCACTTTGACCTCCTGTGTCGGGTCTCGCAAAGATGACGTGATGACGTGGCGTGGGAAGGCACAGTGAGACGTTCGTGACCGCCTGCGCCGGGACGCCATAAATGGTAATGGAGTGAGGAAGACAGGTAAGTTAGTATTTTTTTTTTGTGTCTAAGTACCCTAAGGCAAGCCATACTGGGGGCACTATGGAGGTGGGGGGGATTATCAGTTTAAATAGAAGAAAAAACAAAGAAGGCAGTTAAATATTATACAAAGTCGCCACATTATATAGTATACAGGGGGGGGCGCATTATACAGAGGGGGCCAGTATACAGTCAGGTCCATAAATATTGGGACATCGACACAATTCTAAAATTTTGGGCTCTATACACCACTACAATGGATTTGAAATAAAACAAACAAGATGTGCTTTAACTGCTGACTGTCAGCTTTAATTTGAGGGTATTTACATCCAAATCAGGTGAACGGTGCAGGAATTACAGCAGTTTGCATATGTGCCTCCCACGTGTTAAGGGACCAAAAGTAATGGGACAATTGGCTTCTCACCTGTTCCATGGCCTGGTGTGTGTTATTCCCTCATTATCCCAATTACAATGAGCAGATAAAAGGTCCAGAGTTCATTTCAAGTCTGCTATTTGCATTTGGAATCTGTTGCTGTCAACTCTCAAGATGAGATCCAAAGACTAGACTGTCACTATCAGTGAAGCAAGCTATCATTAGGCTGAAAAAACAAAACAAACCCATCAGAGAGATAGCAAAAACATTAGGCCTGGCCAAAACAACTGTTTGGAACATTCTTAAAAAGAAGGAACGCACCGGTGAGCTCAGCAACACCAAAAGACCCAGAAGACTGCGGAAAACAACTGTGGTGGATGACCGAAGAATTCTTTCCCTGGTGAAGAAAACACCCTTCACAACAGTTGGCCAGATCAAGAACACTCTCCAGGAGGTAGGTGTATGTGTGTCAAAGTCAACAATCAAGAGAAGACTTCACCAGAGTGAATACAGAGGATTCACCACAAGATGTAAACCATTGGTGAGCCTCAAAAACAGGAAGGTCAGATTAGAGTTTGCCAAACAACATCTAAAAAAAGCCTTCACAGTTCTGGAACAACATCCTATGGACAGATGATACCAAGATCAACTTGTACTAGAGTGATGGGAAGAGAAGAGTATGGAGAAGGAAAGGAACTGCTCATGATCCTAAGCATATCACCTCATCAGTGAAGCATGGTGGTGGTAGTGTCATGGCATGGGCATGTATGGCTGCCAATGGAACTGCTTCTCTTGTATTTATTGATGATGTGACTGCTAACAAAAGCAGCAGGATGAATTCTGAAGTGTTTCGGGCAATATTATCTGCTCATATTCAGCCAAATGCTTCAAAACTCATTGGACGGCGCTTCACAGTGCAGATGGACAATGACCCAAAGCATACTGCAAAAGCAACCAAAGAGTTTTTTAAGGGAAAGAAGTGGAATGTTATGCAATGGCCAAGTCAATCACCTGACCTGAATCCGATTGAGCATGCATTTCACTTGCTGAAGACAAAACTGAAGGGAAAATGCCCCAAGAACAAACAGGAACTGAAGACAGTTGCAGTAGAGGCCTGGCAGAGCATCACCAGGGATGAAAGCCAGCGTCTGGTGATGTCTATGCGTTCCAGACTTCAGGCTATAATTGATTGCAAAGGATTTGCAACCAAGTATTAAAAAGTGAAAGTTTGATTTATGATTATTATTCTGTCCCATTACTTTTGGTTCCTTAACAAGTGGAAGGCACATATGCAAACTGTGTAATTCCTGCACCGTTCACCTGATTTGGATGTAAATACCCTCAAATTAAAGCTGACAGTCTGCAGTTAAAGCACATCTTGTTTCTTATTTCTTCTTATTTGTTTCACGATAGGATTAGGGTGTGGATTTAGAATATGGCCCACCCTGCCGCACCCTGGGCCCAGACTTCAGGTCACACTGTACATGTTCTGAATTCTGGGGCCTCACACCCATCTACTGCATTATCTGTACTCAGACAGTTATCACTGTGTTATCTGTAGTGTTACATAGGACCTCAGGTGACATCTACTACATTATCGGTAAAAGGGGGCGTGTCCACAGGTTGGGGGGGCTCAATACATGGCTTTCCCCGGGCGCTGGCAACCCCCGCTACGCCACTGGTCAGAAGGAAAGGAGCACCAAATGGCTGATGGAGGGCAGATTTCTCTTGAATAATTGACAGCACCATCTTGCAATTGAACACACCCTGATGCACCCCTACAATGAAAACCCCCAAAAAGTGACCCCATTCTGGGAACTACACCCCTCACAGAATATTTCAAGGTGTGTAGTGAGCACTTTGACCCATCAGGTGTGTCACAGAATTAAGAAAGACTGGGCTGTGAAAAGGAAAAATTATTTTTTTTTCCAGAAAAAGTTGCTTTACACCCACATTTTTCACTTTCACAAGGGGTAACAGGACAAAATTCACCCTTCATTTTGTTACCCATTTACCCCTGAATACAGAAACACCTCATATGTGCTCAAAAATGATGTATGGGTGCACAGCAGGCTTCAGAGTGGAAGAAGCACCATATGGATTTTGGAGAGCGGATTTAGCTGGAATGGTAATTGGGAGCTATGTTGCATATAAAGACTCCCTGAGGTGGCCCTACAGTGGAAACCCCCAAAAAGTGCCCCCAGTCTAAAAACTAAACCCCTCAAGGAATATTTGACGGTGTGTAGTGTGCACTTTGACCCATCAGGCTTTTCACAAAATTAGGAAACACTTGGCTGTGAAAAGGAAAATTTTGATTTTTTTCCAGAAAAAGTTTCTTTACACCCAAATTTTTCACTTTCACAAGGGGGAACAGGACAAAATTCACCCCACCTTTTGTTAGCAATTTCCCCCTGAATACGGCAACACCGCATATGTGCTTGTTGCCTGTTGTATGTGCGCAAGGGTACATTTCCGCAAACAGGTGTCTCACAGAAGGCAGAAATACTTGTTAAAGGATTTCAAAGCACACATTTGTGAAAATTAAAAATTACTATCGTATTTTTCGCCCTATAAGACACACTTTTTTCGCCCCAAAAGTGGAAGGAAAATGGCAGTGGGTCTTATGGGGCGAAGGCTGCCATTTCTACACTGATACACCGTCGACTGCAAGCTGCACAGCTTCGGCCGGCGTGTGTATAAGCGAGGGGGGAGAAGGGGCTGGGGGCCGGCCTTTAGCTTTATAATGGCAGTGGGGCCCGTGCAGTCACTGTATTCTATTCCACCGGGCCCCGCTCACTGTACTAATGGTATCTGTAACTGCAGGCAGGCAATGGTTAACTACAGTTATGTTCAAAATTATTCAACCCCCACTGAAATTTAGTGTTTTGGCCAGTTTAACATTGATTTTGATAATTTCAGTCATCTTGTTTACAATTAAATCAAAGAGGCCCTTGTAAGTCAGACAAATATAACATAACATTTATAATGAAATACCCACAAATGTCTTTTCTGTGCTCACATCATTATCAGTTTTATTCAACCCCCAAGTGACATTCAATCTTAGTACTTAGTACAACATCCTTTTCCAGTTATAACAGCTTTTAAACGTGAAGCATAGCTTGACACAAGTGTCTTGCAGCGATCTACGGGTATCTTCGCCCATTCTTCATGGGCAAAAGCCTCCAGCTCTGTCACATTCTTAGGCTTGCGCGCTGCAACTGCTTTCTTTAAGTCCCACCAGAGGTTCTCCATCGTATTTAAGTCTGGTGACTGCGATGGCCACTTCAAAATGTTCCAGCCTTTAATCTGCAGCCATGCTCTAGTGGACTTGGAGGTATGCTTGGGATCATTGTCCTATTGAAAGGTCCAACGTCTCCCAAGCCTCAGGTTTGTGACGGACTGCATCACATTTTCATTCAATATCTCCTGGTACTAAAGAGAATTCATGGTACCTTGCACACGCTGAAGCTTCCCTGTACCTGTAGAAGCAAAACAGCCCCAAAGCATGATTGACACCCCCGCCATGCTTCACAGTAGGCAAGGTGTTCTTTTCTTCATAGGCCTTGTTCTTCCTCCTCCAAACATAGCGTTGATCCATGGGCCCAAACAGTTCTAATTTTGTTTCATCAGTCCACAGAACACTATCCCAAAACTTTTGTGGTTTGTCCACATGACTTTTGGCATACTGCAGTGGACTCTTCTTATTCTTTGGAGACAGCAAGGGGGTGCGCCTTGGAGTTCTGGCATGGAGGCCTTCATTACGCAGTGTGCGCCTTATTGTCTGAGCTGAAACTTCAGTACCCACATCTGACAAATCTTTTTTCAGTTCCTCAGCAGTCACACGGGGACTTTTCTCCACTTTGCGCTTCAGGTAGCGCACAGCAGTCGAAGTCAGCATCTTCTTTCTGCCACGACCAGGTAGCGTTCCAACAGTGCCCTTTGCCTTGAATTTGCGAATGATGCTTCCTATGGTGTTTCTTTGCAATCTTCTTATAGCCATTGCCCTTCCTGTGAAGAGAAATCACCTCTTCTCTTGTCTTCCTGGACCATTCTCTTGACTTCACCATGTTTGTAAACACACCAGTAAATGTCTAGAAGGAGCTGAGTATCACAGTCCTTTTAAATCTGCCTAATTGGTGCTTATTATGCTTGATTGATGCTCCTTGACATCCACAGGTGTTTTCAATACCTGATCGAAAACACTTGAATGAACCTCTGTTCTTAAGAGTGGTAGTCTTTAAGTGGTTGAATAATTGTGTCAATGAAGAAATCACAAAAAAAAACATTTAATACTGTATTACAAAAACAATTGATGTCATGTTAGTTGCATTTGGTTCTTTAAAAAGTCCTTGTAACATTTCATTCTGAACACAATTACAAATGTACACTAAATTCCCTAAAACCCTTTACAGCATTGGGGGTTGAATAATTTTGAACACAACTGTATACATATGTTCGATCCAGCACTGAGCAGCCTGTACAATCATAGCAGGCTGGATGCTGGAGGCAGAAGGCAGGAGGCTGGGCGGACGGGCGGGCACTGGCAGCATAACTTCCTATGTCACGTGCCTGCGCCGCCCACTTTATGAATGAAGCAGGCGGCGCAGGCACGTGACGTAAAAAGTTACGCTGCCAGTGCCCGCCCAGCCTCCTGCCTACTGCCTCCAGCATCCAGCCTGCTATGATCATAAGTACAGGCTGCTCATTGCTGGATCGAACATATGTATAGTTAACCATTGCCTGCCTGCAGTTACAGATACCATTTGTACAGTTTCTGCACTGGGCCCCCGCTGCCATTTAAAAACTAGTGTAGATGCCAGCCCCCAGCCCCTGTATTGGGGGTCATTCACAGTGGCTGACACTGTTATGGGGGATCTGTGGATGTCAAATATCATAAGATCCCCCCCATAGCAGTGTCATGCCATCCACAGATGCCCCCATAACAGTGTCAGCCACAGACCCCCATAACAATGTCAGCCACAGACCCCCATAACAATGTCAGCCACAGACCCCCATAACAGTGCCATCCACAGACCCCCATAACAGTGCCATCCACAGACGCTCCCATAACAGTGTCAGCCACAGATGCCCCCATAAAAGTGTCAGCCACAGACTCCCATAACAGTGCCATCCACAGACTCCCATAACAGTGCCATCCACAAACCCCTATAACAGTGCCATCCACAGACCCCCATAATAGTGTCATTCACAGGCTGCCACTAGTTCAAAGCCCACCAAAAGCACACCTTTTGGTTCAACTTTTTTTTTTCTTCTTATTTTCCTCCTCAAAAACCTAGGTGCGTCTTATGGGCCGGTGCATCTTATAGGGCGAAAAATACGGTAGTTACTAATTACTAGTGGCGTGATAAGAGTCTAACTTACTATATTCCCCTCCTAAAGTCCTTGAATCTCAAGTCACGTATTCTAAAGTCACACACTTAATACAAACACGTTGCGTTGTTTGCCAGATTGTAAAAGTGCAGCTCTCAAACCAGACAGTTTTTTTCCTCTGGATTCCTCTGCATTTAAAAAATTCCTGAGGTCCCCAGAAATTAAAACCCCCAAGAAGTGACCCAATTTTGAAAAGAGCACCCCCGTCTGAACATTTTAAGTGGTGGAAATGGTACTCTTCTGTAAACAGGTGCTCACAGGATTTTAAAGCACACATTTGTGAAAATGAAAAATTACTAGCAGACCCCAATTTTTCATTTTCACCTGGGGTTAAAGGAGAAAATGCACCCCAGTATGTGTTGCTCATTTTCTCCCCATTCAGGAAACACCCCATATGTGCTTGAAGCCTGCTGTATGGGCTCACAGCAGGCAAACAGCTAAATGTGAATTTGGCCGGCCTGAATTGGCAGACATGGATTTTAGGTGCCATAGTAACATAGTTTATAAGGCCGAAAAAAGACATCTGTCCACCCAGTTCAGCCTATTATCCTGCAAGCTGATCCAGAGGAAGGCAAAAAAAAACTGTGAGGTAGAAGCCAATTTCCCCCACTTACGGGATAAAAAATTCCTTCGCAACTCCAATCAGGCAATCAGAATAACTTCCTGGATCAACGACCCATCTCTAGTAGCTATAACCTGTAACATTATTATACTCCAGAAATAAATCCAGGCCCCTCTTGAACTCTTTTAGTGAACTCACCATCACTATCTACTCAGGCAGAGTTCCATAGTCTCACTGCTCTTACCATAAAGAATCCTCTTCTATGTTTGTGTACAAGCCTTCTTTCTTTCAGACTCAGAGGATGTCCCCTCGTCACAGTCACAGTCCTGGGGATAAATAGATGATGGGAGTGATCTCTCTACTGACCCCTGATATATTTATACATAGTTATTAGATCTCCCCTCATTCGTCTTTTTTCTAAAGTGTATAACCCTAATTTTGATAATATTTCAGGGTACTGTAGTACCCCCATTCCAGTTATTACTTTAGTTGCCCTCCTCTGAAGCCTCTGCAGCCCTGCTATGTCTGCCTTGTTCACAGGAGCCCAGAACTTTTACATTCTGAATTTCATCTAACAGTTTATTTTCCTCAGTGGAGAAAAAAATATTTAATAGCTTTGCTTTCTCCTCATCGCTCTCTGTAAATCCCCCTCATTACTCTATAGAGGGCCGACACTTTCAAATTTATACTTTTTACCATTTATATAATTGAAGAACATTTTAGGGTTAGTTTTGCTCTCTCTGGCAACTAATCTCTCGGTTTCTAGTTTGGCTGCTTTTATTAGTTTTTTACATATTCAATTTTTTTCCTTATAGTTTTTCAATGCTTCCTCGCTACCCTCCTGTTTTAGTGATTTAAATGCTCTCTTTTTGTCATTTATTGCTTTCTTTACAGTTCTCTTTATCCACATTGGTTTTTTCTTGTTCCTTAACCTTTTATTCCCATAAGGTATGTACCTCTCACAATGAGATTTTAAGATGCTTTTAAAAATATCCCATTTTTTGGCTGTATTTTTATTTTTGAGGACTTTATCCCAGTTAGTTAGGCCTATGGCCGCTCTTAGTTGGCTAAATTTAGCTTTTTTGAAGTTTGGTATTTTTGTTCCTCCCTGTAGAAACGCTCTTTTGAATGACAATTTGAAGGTTATTACTTTATGGTCACTATTTACCAGATGTCCCCCGACCTGCACATCTTTTGTTCTGTCAGGTTTATTGGTTAATATTAAGTCCAGCATGGCCGTCCCTCTAGTCGGGTCCTGAACTGATGGAAAAGGCAATTGTCTTTTGTTATTGCCAAGAACCTGTTTTCTTTATGAGATATACAAGTTTTAGTTTCCCAGTCTATATCTGGGAGCTTAAGTCCCCCATAATAACGATCTCATTATGATCTACTGCTTCGTCTATTTCGTTTAGTAGCAGATTTTCGGTGGACTCTGGTATATTAGGTGGTTTATAGTAAACTCATATTAGTATTTTATTATTGTTTTTGCTTCCATGTATTTCTACAGACAGTGACTCCACATGTTCATGTCCCTCACTTATATATACTCGGACTGTGGGCTTTAGACAGGACTTTACATAAAGGAAGACCCCTCCCCCTCTCTGTTTTTTGTGATCCTTTCTAAACAGACTGTAACCCTGTACATTAACTGCCCAGTCATAGCTACCATCCAGCCATGTCTCAGTTATTCCCATTAGTCCTCCTCACATATCACTAATTCCAGTTCACCAGTTTTATTAGTCAGGCTTCTGGCATTAGTATACATACAATTAAGAGGTTTATGTATATTTTTTCCCTGCACCTTTCCTTCTGAACTGTTCTACTCCCTCTTTCCATTCCTCCTCCAGTCCCATTACCTTGCCCCCGGTTTCTATCTGCACTATCTTTCCATCCTATAACGTAATAACCCTCCCCCCCAGTCCCTAGTTTCAACACTCCTCCAATCTTCTAGCCATCTTCTCCCCCAACACAGCTGCCCCTTCCACATTGGGGTGCAGCCCATCCTTACAATAGAGCCTGTAGCCGACAGAGAAGTCCGGCCAGTTCTCCAGGAACAAAAACCCCTCCTTACTACACCAGTTCATCAGCCACTTTTTAAGCTCCCTAATGTCCCGCTGCCTTTCTTGTGTGGGTATTTAGGAAAACACTACCTTTAAGGTCCTTTCCCTAAGCTTGTGACCAAAAACCGTAAAATCATTTTTAACCTCTTTAGGACACATGACGTACCGGTACGGAATATTGTCCCGGTACTTAAGGACACATCGTTGAGCAGGCACCTTGGCTAAATGCGCGGGGGGGGGGGGTCCCATGACCCCCCCGTGTCGTCTATCGCCGCAAACCGCAGGTCAATTCAGACCTGCGGTTTGCAGCTTTTTATGGTGCGGCGGCGGCGGGCGGTGTTGCCATCGGGTCCCCATGGGGCTGTAGGGGGGACCTGATGGCATGGAAGGCAGCGCGATGCCTTCCTGAGGCATCGCCGCTGCCTTCCTGTGACGTGCCTGTGAGATCCAGCCCCCTGGATCTCACAGGCCGGAAGCTGTATGAGTAATACACACAGTATTACTCATACAGCCAATGCATTCCAATACAGAAGTATTGGAATGCATTGTAAAGGATTAGACCCCCAAAAGTTGAAGTCCCAAATTGGGAAAAAAAATTAAGTGAAAAAAAAAGTTAAGAAAATTAAGTTTTCCCCCCAAAAAATGAAAAGTTTCAAGTAAAAATAACGTCATTTTCACCAAATAAAGTTAAGAAAAATTGGTAAAACATAGTGGGGGACATATTAGGTATCGCCGCGTCTGTATTGACCGGCTCTATAAAAATATCACATGACCTAACCCCTCAGATGAACACCGTAAAAAATAAAAATAAAAACTGTGCTAAATAAACAATTTTTTTGTCACCTTACATCACAAAAAGTAAAACAGCAAGCAATCAAAAAGGTGTATGCCCAGCAAAATAGTACCATTCTAACCGTCACCTCATCACGCAAAAAATGAGCCCCTACATGAGACAATCACCCAAAAAATAAAAAAAAACATGGCTCAGAATATAGAGACACTAAAATATAATTTTTTTGTTTAAAAAAGCTGTTATTGTGTAAAACTTACATTAAAAAAAAAGTATACATATTAGGTATCTCCGTGTCCGTATAGACCGTCTCTATAAAAATATCACATGACATAACCCCTCAGATGAACACCATAAAAAATTAAAAATAAAAACTGTGCTAAATAAACCATTTTTTGTGACCTTAAATTACAAAAAGTGTAAAAGCAAGCGATCAAAAAGTCATATGCACCCCAAAATAGTGCCAATCAAACAGTCATCTCATCCCGCAAAAATCATACCCTACCCAAGATAATCACCCAAAAACTGAAAAAACTATGGCTCTCAGAATATGGAGACACTAAAACATGATTTATTTTTTTGTTTCAAAAATGAAATCATTGTGTAAAACTTACATAAATTAAAAAAATATATACATATTAGGTATCGTCGTGTCCGTAATATCTTGCTCTATAAAAATATCACATGACCCAACCCCTCAGATGAGTACCGTAAAAAATAAAAAAATAAAAACGGTGTAAAAAAAGCCATTTTTTGTCACATTACATCACAAAAAGTGTAATAGCAAGCGATCAAAAGGTCACACGCACCGAAAAATAGTGGCAATCAAACCGTCATCTCATGCCGCAAAAATCATACACTACCCAAGATAATCGCCAAAAAACTGATAAAACTATGGCTCTCAGACTATGGAAACACTAAAACATGATTTTTTTTTTGTGTCAAAAATGAAATCATTGTGTAAAACTTACATAAAAAAAAAAAAAGTATACATGTTAGGTATCGCCGCGTCCGTGACAACCTGATCTATAAAAATACCACATGATCTAACCTGTCAGATGAATTTTGTAAATAACAAAAAACAAAAACAGTGCCAAAACAGCTATTTCTTGTTACCATGCCTCACAAAAAGTGTAATATAGAGCAACCAAAAATCATATGTACCCTAAAATAGTACCAACAAAACTGCCACTCTATCCCGTAGTTTCTAAAATGGGGTCACTTTTTTGGAGTTTGTACTCTAGGGGTGCATCAGGGGGGCTTCAAATGGGACATGGTGTCAAAAACACAGTCCAGGAAAATCTGCCTTCCAAAAAACGTACAGCATTCCTTTCCTTCTGCACCCTGCCGTGTGCCCGTACAGCGGTTTACGACCACATATGGGGTGTTTCTGTAAACTACAGAATCAGAGCCATAAATATTGAGTTATGTTTGGCTGTTAACCCTTGCTTTGTAACTGGAAAAAAATTATTAAAATGGAAAATCTGGCAAAAAAGTGAAATTTTGAAATTGTATCTCTATTTTCAATTAATTCTTGTGGAACACCTAAAGGGTTAGCAAAGATTGTAAAATCAGTTTTGAATACCTTGAGGGGTGTAGTTTCTAGAATGGGGTCACTTTTTTGGAGTTTCTACTCTAGGGGTGCATCAGGGGGGCTTCAAATGGGACATGGTGTCAAAAAACAGTCCAGCAAAATCTGCCTTCCAAAAACCGTATGGCATTCCTTTCCTTCTGCGCCCTGCTGTGTGCCCGTACAGCGGTTTACGACCACATATGAGGTGTTTCTGTAAACTACATAATCAGAGCCATAAATATTGAGTTTTGTTTGGCTGTTAACCCTTGCTTTGTAACTGGAAAAAAAATATTAAAATGGAAAATCTGCCAAAAAAGTGAAATTTTGAAATTGTATCTCTATTTTCCATTAATTCTTGTGGAACACCTAAAGGGTGGTTTCTATTATGTAAGCCTCACAAAGTGACTTCAGACCTAAACTGGTCCTTGAAAAGTGGGTTTTTGAAAATTTCTGAAAAATTTCAAGATTTGCTTCTAAACTTCCAAGCCTTGTAACATCCCCCAAAAATAAAATGTAATTCCCAAAATGATCCAAACATGAAGTAGACATATGGGAAATGTAAAGTAATAACTATTTTTGTAGGTATTACTATGTATTATAGAAGTAGGGAAATTGAAACTTGGAAATTTGCAATTTTTTAAAAATTTTTGGCAAATTTGGTATGATTTTTTTTTAACTTCATTTTACCAGTGTCATGAAGTACAATATGTGACGAAAAAACTATCTCAGAATGGCCTAGATAAGTCAAAGCGTTTTAAAGTTATCCCCACTTAAAGTGACACTGGTCAGATTTGCAAAAAATGGCCTGGTCCTTAAGGTGAAAATGAGCCCGGTCCCTAAGGGGTTAAGGATGCTCCACCTACCTCTACCTTTGTCATTGGTTCTGAAATATACCATGACTGCTGGGTCTTCTTCAGCCCCTCCCAGTATTCTGTCAACCCGATCAGCGATGTGTCGAACTCGAGCGCCAGCAAGACAACACACCGTTTGACGATCCTGGTCTTTGTGACAGATCGCCCTATCTATACCCCTAATAATTGAGTCTCACACTACAAGCACCTGTCTGGCCTGCCTGCTCTCCTGGTCCCCTGCTTACTGGAGCTGACATTTCCCTGACTGGCAGAGGAAGGGTCCGGCTGCAACAGTGCTCTCCCTGAACTGACATCCCCCTCATCTGCCAACCTTGCAAACTTGTTGGGGTGTGTCAGATCAGGGCTAGCCTCCCTGGCACTCTTCCCTCTACCCCGCTTTCTAACTTATCCAGCTAGCTACCTCACTTTCCTGAACCTCCTCGCTACTACCCTCCCCCACATCTACCCTATAGAGTGCTTGCTTAGTGAGCAGCAAACTCTTTTCCAAATTGTCAACGCTTCTCAGTGTTGAAACTCGCCCGGTTAGATACTCGATGTGCGATTTCAACCGGGCAATTTGCTCACATTTTAAACAAAGATATGCACCCTTAAACCGCTGTTCCAGGACTGCATACATTAGACAAGATGTGCACTGGACTGCACTGTCAATAATAGAACACATACTAAATGGGGATTACACAAGAAAAGAGAAACAATACAATATAGTGCAGTGATAAGAGTCTAAATTACTGTAGTCCCCTCCTAAAGTACTTGAATCTCAAGTCACGTAATCTAAAGTCACACACTTAATACAAACACACACTTGATATCAAACACGCGAACGCTCACAAACTCGTGTTGTTTGCATGATGGTAAAAGCGCAGCCTTCAAACCAGACTGCATTTTTCCTCTGGATTCCTCTGCATTTAAAAAATTCCTCAGGTCCCCAGAAATTAAAAACCCCAAGAAGTGGAAAGAGCACCCCCGTCTGAACATTTTAAGTGGTGGAAAGGGTACTTTTCCGCAAACAGGTATCTCACAGGATTTTAAAGCACACATTTGTGAAAATGAAAAATTACTAGCAGACCCCAATTTTTCACTTTCACAAGGGGTTAAAGGATAAAATGCACCCCAGTATGTGTTGCCCATTTTCTCCCCATTCAGGAAATACCCCATATGTGCTTGTAGTCTGCTGTATGGGAGCACAGCAGGCAAACAGCTAAATGTGATTTTTGGTGCCATGTTGCATTAAAATAATTCTTGAGGTCCTCAGAAATTAAAAATCCCAAGAAGTGACCCCATTTTGGAAAGTGCACCCCCTGTACGAACATTTTAAGGGGTGGAAAGGGCACTTTTGACCTAACAGTTGTCTTACAAAAAAGAATATGTAGTGGTTCTTGGAAAGTGGATATGCAAGCGAGGTGGACCAAATAAGAGATATAAAGTGGAAATATTACATTAAGCATAAAGGATGAAATTAATAACCCATGGATGAGTGGTAGGTTTGGAAACAATCCTATATGCAAAGGCCAGTTTTATGAAGGCAGGTGTCGCACTGATAAATGGTGTCCTTTCGTATTCCTTTTGTAACAAACCTGGTATCTTTTCTGGGTCTTTCCCCTCTTCTCTGTTTGTGGGACTTCACCAGGGAAATGTTGTCCTGCTACAACACGGGTACCATTACCTCCTGAAGTACTCAGGCCCTCCCCTTCCTGACTTTGGAAAATTAGGGCCTTGATGACCACTAGAGATGAGCGAATCGAAACTGATGAAGTGGAATTCAATCCGAATTTCAGGAAAAAAAGGAACGAATGCGAATTTCCTTGCGCTTCGTGGTAAAAAAATTTCATTTTTCCTTAAAAGGCTGCTGCACGTGTGAGGACATGGCGAAAGGAAATCTTGAAAGGCGGGATCACCAAGACTGACATGCATGCAGTAAATCAGCAGCCAGCCTGTGATGTCACAGCCCTATAAATACTGTGGCCAGTGTCCTGACAGTGCTAGAAAAGCGATTTACAAGTGCAGGAAAAGATTATTTGGGGATCCAAATATCCATTATACAGCTCTGTCATTCCAGCAATTTGTTCTTGTTATTGGGGTGCAAGTGCCATGTTGAAAAGCCTTTAGTGGCCTATTTCAGTACAAAAAGAAAAATATACTCACACTTCACCGTTGCAGTTATTTGTGGCGAAAGCGTTTAGTGGCAAAATATATACACATTTCACTTCTGCAGTTATATGTGGTGATAGCGTTTATTGGCCTATTTCAGTAGAAAAAGAGTAATATATACGTAATTTCACTTCTGCAGTTATATGTGATGATAGCATATATTGGGCTATTTCAGTACATAAAGAGAAATATATGTGCAGTTCACTTTCTCAGTCATTTGCACTAAAAGCTTTTACTGGCCTATTTCTGTGCAAAAAGAGAAATATATACGCAGTTCACTTTTGCAGTTATTTGTGCTGAAAGCATTTAGTGGCCTATTTCAGTACAGAAATGAAAATATACACGCACTTCACTGTTGCAGTTATTTGTGGCGAAAGCATTTAGTGGCCAATTTCAGTACAAAAAGAAAAATATATTTGTCGCTTTTAGGGGTGTTTTAATTTGTTTTTAATTTATTTAGTTCAGCTAAAAGTATGTCACACAGAGAAGTGCCAGGCCATGCACAGAGGAGTGGCAGAGGCCTAAATGTTTCTGGCGCAGGCAGAGGTCGCAGCTGAGTAAGGGGGCGTGGCACCAGGAGTCGCAGCGAGAGGCCTGAGCTCCCAGTGTCATCTAGCAGTCGTGTCTTGACCAGCAACCCAGCGGTTCTTGATTGGTTAACTCGGTCATCCACTTCATCCCAAGTCACATCAGACACCCCCAGACAACAGTCGGTGGGTTCGTCAGACACAACCCTTAGTTGGCCTGGCCTGGGAGCAGGCCCTGTGCCCTCACCTGTCCTCAAACTGCCTTTGTTCTTTGCTGTTCCCTCACACCCAGAAGTATTGTATGCTGTGGGCTCAGCTCCACTATACAGCGAGGACGAGCAACTAGAGGACAGTCAGCAACTACTGCCCAGCCAAAATCTGGAAGAGACATCCGCCGCTTCCTCCGCTAGGCGGGAAGTAGTGATGTGAAGAGAGTGGCGTGGAAGCTTGTGTTGCAAGCGGTGAGGCTCCTGACCCAGAGATGGTTGAGGATGACATTAGTGACGTGCAGACAGTACTCGATGATGATGATGTAGCTGATCGCACTTGGGAGCCTGGTGACGAAGGGGCTTCATCATCGGGAGAAGAGGGTGGCAGCTTGCCCGTGAGGCAGCAGCAGAGCCACCAAGTCGCTAGTGTGGCCTGAAGTCCCCAGGGTGTCAGCAGTGGGAGGTCAGTAGCCAAACGTGCCTGGGTTTGACCACCCCCTTTGCAGGAGCCTACCTGCCTGGGAAGTAGCGGTGAACGGGTTCTCGGAGGCAGCGGCGGTAACAGTCAGTCAGTACATAGTGTTGGGGGTAAAAACACCTACTCTGCGCTGTGGAAGTTTTTCGTTAAGCTGCCGGAGGAGGCAAACATGGCCATAAGTAGAATCTGTGGGCAGTAGGTAAAGCGTGGCCAGGCTGCCAATGTTGGCACCATGGTCCTGGGTCATCATATGCAGCATCACCATAAATTGGCCTGGGAGAACCGTGGCTCCAATGTGGTGGTCCAGCCTGCTGCAGTAACTGCTGCTTCATTCAGTGGCATGCAGCTGATTTCAGGCAGTCAAGGCTCCACCACCTCAGCCAAAGAGAGTTGTCTGTCATTCTCATGATCTGCTGGCCCTGATGCTCCTGCTCCTCCTCCTCATCATCAGTCATTCCATCAGCAATTGATCACCGAAGCGATTGCCAAGAGACAACAGTATGCGTGCACTCATCCAACGGCGCAGAAGCTGAATGTGCTCCTGTCCAAGTTGCTGGTGTTGCAGTCCCTCCCTTTCCGAGTGGTGGACCCTGCACCTTTCACAGAGCTGATGGATTGTGCCGAGCCGAGGTGGAGAGTTCCATGCCGTAATTTCTTTGCCAAAAAGGCAGTACCAGCCCTGCACACACATGTAGAACAGAAGTTGGACCAGTCCTTGAGCCCATCGGTGTCTGCCAAAGTGCATGGCAGAGCCGACGTGTGGAGCTATAACTATAGTCAGAGACAGTACATGTCGTTTATGGCCCACTGGGTGAATGTGGTTCCTGCACAGCCACACCAGCAACTTGGCCAGGTGACACCGCTTCCGCCTCCACATTGCCACGCTGTTGGTCCAGCGGCAATGTCCGCCTCTGCCTCCTCATCCTCCACCGTGTCCTCAGCCTCCACTGCAGGGACAATTCACAGTTCCCCTCCAGCATACCACATGTACAGGGCACTGCAGCTCGTTTGCATAGGCGAACGAAGTCACACAGGGGAGGAACTGCTCAATATCCTTCAGCAAGAAATCAAATCCTGGCTTTCGCGACAACTCAAAATCGGAACCATGGTGACCGACAACGGGAAGGACATTGTGTCGGCGCTGCCTCGAGGAGGGCTGAGCCATGCGTCCTGCATGGCACACGTGTTCAATCTGGTTGTCAAGCAGTTCCTGAAGTATTCCCCCCATCTGCAAGACATCCTAAAAATGGGCAGGAAACTTTGCATGCACTTCAGCCACTCGTACACCGCTAAGCACACCATCCTCGAGCTGCAGCGGCAGAACGGCATCCCCCTACATAGGATGATATGCAACGTTTCTACCTGTTGGAATTCCAACCTCCATTTGTTGGACAATGGGACAAGGGAGGAGGCTGTGAGTCCCGCCTATTACAGGCTCATGTGACGCAGGCACACAGGTGCACCTGAATATTACCATGACGGGGTATTGGTTATTCCCCGCTCGCCCCTCATGAACAGTCACATACTAACCCTTGACTCACTTACCACAAGCCCTGACCTTCTAAACTGGCCCTGTCAGAAACCCCAATAAGACACGGACACCAAGTTGGATTATATCGGCCACAGCAGCCGTTTATTGTAAACATATACATAAATAATTAACCTTTTATTTTCCACAAAACATTCCCATAAGATATAACCAACTTAATTCACCTGAGTAACACGGGGGAGGTCCTGGAAGCCCCAAACCTCGGAATTTTCCCAGTATCCTTTTGAGCCGACTTGCCCCCAGCCGTTAAGCACCAGCTCGGGGGCACCACTGACGGCTCGCCCAAATTCCGCCACAACCGACCACCAGCCATAGGAGTCCAGCCCCAACCGTGGAGCCCTCCCATCCTCGTCACCTGAATCTCTCCAACTTCAAGGACCTCCCACCGCCACAGCCGCCGTGACAAAATAATTAATATTTTATTTTACACATTCATTTAAACAATCCCCCCACTCCGTCCCCTTCCCATCCCCCGCCATCCGGCCCAAGCTCTGGAACCTGAGCCAAAAGGGGTGGGTGGGTGGGAGCTCGGTTTTCTCCGCAAAATGGCCTCCTTCTTCCCAGGCCCTCACCTTTTTAACCCCTCGCTCCGCCGCCCCCCTAACTCAAACTGACCAATCCCTCCCCAGGGGCTCCCTCAAACCAGCCCCCCGTCATGGTCGCCTCCCCCCAAGGCTGCGCCCCCAGTCCGGCTCTGTCTTGACGGGGTATTGGTTATTCCCCGCTCGCCCCTCATGAACAGTCACATACTAACCCTTGACTCACTTACCACAAGCCCTGACCTTCTAAACTGGCCCTGTCAGAAACCCCAATAAGACACGGACACCAAGTTGGATTATATCGGCCACAGCAGCCGTTTATTGTAAACATATACATAAATAATTAACCTTTTATTTTCCACAAAACATTCCCATAAGATATAACCAACTTAATTCACCTGAGTAACACGGGGGAGGTCCTGGAAGCCCCAAACCTCGGAATTTTCCCAGTATCCTTTTGAGCCGACTTGCCCCCAGCCGTTAAGCACCAGCTCGGGGGCACCACTGACGGCTCGCCCAAATTCCGCCACAACCGACCACCAGCCATAGGAGTCCAGCCCCAACCGTGGAGCCCTCCCATCCTCGTCACCTGAATCTCTCCAACTTCAAGGACCTCCCACCGCCACGAACGCACATGCTTGACACCTTAAGCCTGTGCGTCCCTCCACATCCGCAAAGCTGTCTCAATGCCCTCCTGTATTGCCAGACACCACATGTCAATACCCACTGCGTTCAAGTGAACGCCGTCAGACCGCCAAAAAGCTCCGACCCCTTTTTCCAGTTCAGTATGCCGTACTACCACTGCACCATTCCTTGCCATAAACCGCCCTATGGCCCGGTTAGCTTTTATCCTAGCCTTATTTATCCCCTCCACCGACCTCGCCCCCCTCCACACTTTGCGGGGAACAATGTCCGACCAAACGGAAATAAGACCCGGGAACAGCGCCCACAACCGGAGTAGATCGAATTTAACGTCCTTCACCAATTCCCGCAACGGCCGCGCCCCCAAATCGTTGCCCCCCACGTGCAACACCAACACATCCGGCACCCTATCCAACCTAACAAACTTGTGGACCTCAGGTAACACGCCCCCCCACACCATTCCCCTACGCCCCAACCATCTTACCACCGCTACCGACCGGTCAATCCCCAACTGTTGTCCATCCGGCCGAACCGCTGCCCGGATGGCTCCCCAGAAAACATAGGAGTGACCCATTATCCAGATAAGCGCTGGGTCCGAACCTGCAACGAAATAACAAAACAAAAGCATACCGTGCGTGATGAGACAGCATACAATACAATATCACAACCGATCTAGACGAATATATGATCTAAAGCGAATCGATTCCCACCTTCCTATCCGCATGATCATGTCCTGTCCCAGCCCGCGTCTGGCCGCTTCCGTCGCTGCCCCGATTCTAAAAGAATGGCTAGAGTAACCCCCAAGCGCTAGGCCCAACTGCCCTAGACACTGCTTAAAGACCGCCGTGAACTGGAAACGGGAAAGGAAAGACCCGTCCGCATGCACTAAGAGAGGAGAATTCGCCCTCCCCATCGCAACCCCGTACTCCCTCAAGCAACATACCGGACACATTGCGCAACCCGGGACCGCGAACAAAACAACCTTCCGCCCTCTCCCTTCCACATCAGTTTTTGACCGCCTAATACGAAACTCCACCCTGTCCTGAAAAAGGTCTACATCGTCCCTAAACAAAACGCCCTGTCTCTTAACCGACGGAGAAACCAACTCGCCCAAACGCAAGGCCCCAAAAAATGCCAGCGAAAAAGCCAACCGGAACAAACGTAACTCCCACGACGAGGCACAAACGCCGACTAGTTGATCCCCCAACCTCAACAGCAAAGCAAAAGACACCGGCCTACGGTCATCCTGCCCTGACTGAGAACGCCGCCAACCCTTTAAAGCCCTCACCACCAGAAAAGACTTGGTGACGTCCGGCAGGTTCCTAAGACGAAAACCGAAAGCCAAACCTGAAACACAACTATTAATCCTAGAGACAGACCACCCCTCCTCTCTACAATGCCCTATGAACAATAGCAATGGAATCTCAAAGTCCTCTGACACAACAGCCAACCTGGTCTTCCAATCCTCCCAGCATTGCCATGCCCTATCATATGTCTCCCACGTACCGGGTGCAAGTGAAGCCCGTATGAGACCCGCTACGGTGTCTCCAGAAGTTCCCACAGGCAACTCGGGCAGTCCAGCCCTCGCTCCTCTGCCCCCGGAGCCAGCTGGCGGAAACGTTCCCACTGTGAACGAGAGAGAGCATCAGCAATACAGTTATCAACCCCTGGTACATGCACCGCTACCACCCAAGCATTGAGTGACAAGCACTCCAGCACCAGCCTCTGCAATAGACGCACGACCAACGGTGAAGAAGCCGACAACCCGTTAATCGCTTGCACCACCCCCAAGTTGTCACAATAGAAACGAACCTTCTTGTTCCTAAACTCCTCCCCCCATAACATTACTGCCACCACAATGGGGAACAATTCCAGCAGCGCTAAATTCTTGACCCAGCCTCTCTCCTCCCAGGTATCAGGCCAACCCCCCGCACACCACTGCCCCCCGCAATAGACCCCGAAACCGCCTCCCCCCGCCGCGTTAGAGAAAAGGTCAAAATCAAAGGAGTCTACCGCCTCACCCATAAACAGACCTCTGCCATTATAACACTCCAGAAACGATGCCCAAACTTGCAAATCCGCCCTAAGCTCTTTCCCCAGTCTAATAAAATGGTGCGGCGCTGCCACCCCTGCCGTTGCTGCCGCCAAACGCCTACTAAATACCCTACCCATGGGGATAATCCTACAGGCGAAATTCAGCTTCCCCAGGAGTGACTGTAGGCTCCGCAATTGGATTTTCTGCAGTCGCCTCGCCCTATCAACCTCCATTTTCAAATCCTCAACCTTGTCCAAGGGCAGCCTACATTCCATCCTCACTGAGTCAATCACTATGCCCAGGAAGCTCAATTCCGTGGTCGGCCCCACCGTTTTCCCTGCCGCCAAGGGAACCCCGAAGGAATCAAACAACGCCTCCATCGTGTGCAACAGTAAAGAGCACACCCTGGATCCCGGGGGGCCAATACATAAGAAATCGTCCAGATAGTGAATAAGTGATTCACATCCGGAGGAATCCACTACCGCCCATTCTAGAAAAGAGCTGAACTTCTCAAAATACGCGCAGGACAACGAACACCCCATTGGCAAACAACTATCAACAAAAAACTTACCCTCCCAAAAACATCCCAACAAATGCAGGCTCTCTGGGTGCACCGGCAACAACCTAAATGCTGACTCAATATCTGTTTTCGCCATCAATGCACCCCTCCCAAACTTCCTAACCCACTTCACTGCCGCATCAAACGAGGTATAGACTACCGAGCACAGCGTCGGGTCAATGCCATCGTTGACCGACGATCCCTTAGGAAAGGATAGATGTTGAATCAGGCGAAACGTATTCGCCTCCTTCTTTCGGACCACCCCCAGAGGCGACACACGCAAGTTCTGCAAAGGTGGTTCCAAAAACGGGCCCGCCATCCTTCCCAGTCTAACTTCCTTCTCTAACTTAGTAGTCACCACCTCAGGGTGCTCCCTCGCCGACTGCAAATTCTTCTTAAGCAACACGGGCCCCGATGGAACAAACGGAATTTTAAACCCCCCTGAAAAACCTTCCCGCAACAATTGCGCAGCCCCCCTATCTGGATATCTAGCGAGAAACCGGTCCATCTCTTCCAGACGCACCGGCGTCTCCCCCTTTTCCAGAACTCTCGCCCCCCTTCTGTCTTGCCCCTCTAAAGCAGCGCGTGGCTCCGTGAGACCCGCCACAGGTGGAACATTCGTGCTTAAATTTGCACTTGGCTCCAAATTTACACCCCCCTTCATTAAATAAAAAACACAACCCCTTCGCAGATGCTGCCACGAAACCGGATTGTCCCCCCGCCCCTGACTCGCTCCGAAAGGGCTGACCTGACCGAACCGGCGCCGTCACTTTGAGCCACAAAGCGATATCCTTGTGGTCCCATTTTATGCTAGGGCGTACCGCCTTCCGCTGCCTAAACTGTTCGTCGTAACGCAGCCAGGCCATACCCCCATACACCCGGTAAGCTTCCCCAATAGCATCCAGGTAACAAAAACGCCCGGAGCAGCACTCCGGCGCCTTCTCCCCTATCACACTGGCCAATATCGCGAACGCCTGCAACCAGTTAGGGAACGTCCGCGGTATCAGTCGGTGCCTACGCTTCTCCTCGTCCTCCCTCTTACCCTCATCCTTTCGCGCCCTATCCAAATTGAACCTTTCCAAAGGGAGTAAGGAAAATATATCCACATACTCCCCTTTCCAAATGCGCTCCCTAACCTCCTGCTTCAAATGTGCCCCCAACGGGCCCTCGAAACAAACATAAACTTCGCCCTTAGCCCTATCGTCCAACCGCATTACATCCTCCTGATCAGACCCACCTACCTGCGTCTGGACAGACGCCGAAGTACCACATGAAACCACCGTAGGTGTACTTGAAGCTGGCGGCCCCCCGGCGGCCCCCCCACGCCCCACGCCGGCAACGGCCCTGACGCCACCGACCCGCCGACCCCACCCCCCAGGCCCCCCAACGGTAACACGGGATTCCCTGCCGCCCCCAAATTCGCTAACAACCCCACTAAACCCCCCAAGAGCTGGCCCAGCCCCTTACTCAAATCCGACTGAGACCCCCCAACCCCCCCAGACACTAACTGACATAAAGGTCCCCAAGGTGCCTCACCTGGCTGCCTGGGTGCTGTGACCCCATCAGCCGAAGGTCCTGACTCCCGACGCTCGGTCCTCTGAGACGGTCCTGGCACAGCGAGCTCCCACGGATGTCCCCTGGCCGGGCTGGGGCCAGAGACGTGATCTTCCGGATCCTCCCTGGAACCGACTTGCGCGACGACACCATCCTCTTCAACTTGCCTGGCCGACGAGGGCCTGCTGCCAAGGTCCGCAGCAGCCCCGTGCCCTCTGGAACACTGCTCTGGCTGAGGGGCCTCATCCACATCAGGATCCTGGAGAGAGCCCGCCGTTCCTGGTCCCGACCACAAGGTGGCGCTGCTGCGCTGCTGATGAGGCCTGCTGAGGCCTGACCGAGGGCTCCGCCTACTAGCTGGATTCCTTCCACGCCTGGGCGCCCGGGAAGGAGCTGCAGCCGGCGCCTGCAGGCGTGAAGGGTCCTGAGCCCTAGGGGAGGCCATATCTGGGCTGAGGCGCGCCGGCGGCCGGGCCCGCCGCGGCCGGGATGCCCGTGGCTGAGGCGAAGCGGGAGCCTCAGCCGCCCCTCTGAGCAGCTGCTGGACCTGTTCCTGGAGCCAGCCTGGTCCCCGAGCAGCTGCCGCCGACCTGAGATCCGCCAGGAGTGAATCGACGTCCATGACGAAAGTAAGTGAGCGCAATGAGTCGTTGTGTGCAGCTCGGTTTTCTCCGCAAAATGGCCTCCTTCTTCCCAGGCCCTCACCTTTTTAACCCCTCGCTCCGCCGCCCCCCTAACTCAAACTGACCAATCCCTCCCCAGGGGCTCCCTCAAACCAGCCCCCCGTCATGGTCGCCTCCCCCCAAGGCTGCGCCCCCAGTCCGGCTCTGTCTTTATATCAAAATCAAGGCATATTCAAACCTGGAGTTGCCATACCTCCAGGCATGCATGTACAGACAAAATAACGAAATAATGTGGTCATAAAAGGCAGAAAAAAGGTCAAAACCCCTTATGCTGTTGCGCATATATAATCGGGGGAACAAATCCTGCACATGTGATCCATTGCTAACAGCAGTCCCCAGTAAACATGCATACGATGGAGGATGCCGGCAGCGGACCGCATGTACCATAGAAACATCCTACATGGGGGAACCAAATGTGTGGCTGTAATTAGCTATATAAAGCAAACATTTACAAAGAAGAAATGGTGCACTACAATGGAAAATGCAATTGACAATATATGGCTAAACCCTCACTGATATTAAAATGAGACTTTTGCCAATATATTCTTATATCAAGAACATACCGGAGCCCGCGCGCCCCGTCAAGGTCTCTCAAAGTGGCACGGGACCTAACGCCAACCTATCTATGCCATATGAACAATTACGGATAGGTAAGTACTTTACTGGTAACTATTTTAAACATAATTTTCTGGGCAATGGGGAGTAAGTGAAGGAATTGGCAAAGTGTGAAAGCAGGAATAAGGATGGCTGCAACGGCCTCTCCCTGAGCAAATGGATGAGGTGAGTATGTATTTATTTTCTTACCCTGATTAACCCCTTAATAGCCTTAATACTGTCAAATGCCACGATCAGCATTGAATGCAGGATTTATTACCTGCGCGGGGAGGTCGGGGGGCAGGTGTCATCTATGTTGCAATAGCCGTTCCCCATCATTGTGCCTGCTACATACAATGAAATTAAATTCATGCAATTTATCATGAATCAAATTTGTTTATTAAATTCAGCAAAGCAGTCAAATCAAATTTTTGATAACTTTGCTCATCTCTACCCAGCACCTCCGCTGATCAGCTGGTTGAAGATAACGCAGCCTTCCCTCCGTTGTTTACCTGCTCGCCGTCGACATTGCAGTGGTGAGCAGGGTATTTACAAGAAGCCATCCCATTTGTTTCTATTGGACGGCTCTGTAGTACACACTTGAATAGGAATGAGCCGTCCTATAGAAGCTCACCGTTGACATCACAACGATGAAGGGAAGGCAGCACTTGCATACAGCGCAGCCATCTCTTCAACCAGCTGATCGATGCAGAGGTGGACACAGGCAGCAAAGGGCCCCTGTGCAAAGGATGTACCTGCCCCCCCCCCCCCCCCCAAACCATACATACAAATATAAACATATATGTGCAAATAAAAAACATCTTGTGAATATGTTTACAATAAGCATATATGTGGTAGGCAAACATGTTTGCCGTATTTGTGGGAGGGGAGGCTTGTTACCCTATATAAACCCCCCTCCCCCTAGCAGGGTTCTCGACGGCGAATGCTTAGAGCAGCGTTACTCAGCTGAGAGGCACTTCCGGTTTTACGGCCATACTGGGGTCCGCGTGCATTGCAGGAAGCAGCGGTCAGAAGACTGTGGTAGGATCGGGGCTGGGTTGGGGGGGGGAAGCTCCGGACGGTAACCTGTCGCGGGTAGTTGGGGGTGAGAGGGAACGCAGGCAAGCCTGATCATACAGGGGTTTGATGTCGGCATCAGCGCCGCGGCAAGGGGGCGTGTGTCAGGTGCCGCGGCGTCGCGTTCTCTCAGCTCGGTACTGATGCTCAGGTCGGGTATGCTTACTCTGGCCTCGTGTGTATGAGGGGCAGCACGGTCAATATGTGCATGATAAGTAGAAGCGGGAGGACGTAGTGATCTGGTGTATGTGGCAGGGGAAAAAAGGAAAAAAAAAAAAAAAAGGGGGGGCAGGGAAGAGGGGGGAATATATGGGGAAATATATATATTCTATAGGGCAGATTGTAGCATGCTTTAGCTTGGCGCAAGCAGGAGTTGTTAAAGGTAGAAATATAAAAAAAAAAAAAAAAAAAAAAAGGAGAGAGAGGGAAGTAATATAGGGTAGATTACAATAAAGTTATATCATGGGGGGGAAGGGCGTTTAAAAAAAAAAAAAAGGGGGGGGGAGATAGGTACATAGTGGGGATTTATTAATTTAGATATACAGTTAAGTTAGTGGCTACGCTGGAAGCCTAAGTCTATAATATGATGCATTTCGTAGGTTACAAGCTTGTCGACTGGTAAGAGTATACGGCTCGTCACTTCATTTCGTTGGAAGCTTGATAGCAGGTAAATAAAAAAAATTAAAAAAATTAAAAAATAAAGAGGGGGGGATATAGACAAGGGGGACGGTGAGAGTATTAAAAAAATAAAAATAAAATATATATACATTTTTTATTTCAGTATACGTTCATATACAGCATAAGACCTACGCATCTTTAAAGTTCTATTTTCAAGCAAGAAGTCTGTCACGTCTACAGACTCAATGTAAGTCCTGTCACGCCTTCAGGCAAGCGTACGTGCTGCCACATCTGCAGCTATTAGGACCTGTCACGACTTCAGGCAGTGGGTTCGGTCTGGCACGTCTTCAGACATATAAGTCCTGTCACGGCTTCAGGCTTTACGTATAGTCTGGCACGTCTTCAGACTCAGTAAGTCCTGACACGACTTCAGGGTCTCGTATAGTCTGTCACGTCTTCAGACTCAGTAAGTCCTGACACGACTTCAGGCACTACGCATGGGGACCTCACATATCACATTGCGGTTCCATTCGAGTTTAAGGGCATTACCGGTTATTTCACGATTGCGGTTCATCGGTTAGGCACAGAGTTGGGTTTGAGAGCACCAGCCGTGGTTATAACTAGTTCACTTTGGCTTCAGGGGAGTGGTTGCCTTATACAGGGTTCTTTCTATAGTTCTGCACCTTATCAGGTTGGTGGCGGGTGCATGGTGACGGGCCCTTTAATAGTGAGGTTACAAGTTCAATGCTCAAAGTTCTCTTTTTACTGTTCTAGTGCAAGATGTCTAATATCTCGGAAATTGGGGATACTCCTAGCTGTCATGGGAGCATTGATTTACAGTCCGAGAGTGGAGAACCTACCTACAGGTCATGGACCGTGCCTAAACTGATGGCAGAATTAACAAGAAGAGGGGTCCCATTTTCCACCGCAGCCAGTAAGGCTGAACTGTATAGACTTTTACAGTCAGAGTCTGCAGGGTCAAGTCAGGACGTGGTCTCTATGAACACAATTCAGACGTCCCTGACGCAACTGCACACTTTGATTAATTCGATGGCTTCCTCATTGTCTGAAGTGCAAGTTAGATTGGAATCTGTTGAGAATAAGGTCATCTCAGGTTCTTCAGCAGGGACAAGTCGCCCGGCCACTCAGGGTATACAACAGGAACCCCAAGCAGCTCCTATTAGTTTTCCTGATATCGCGCCCTCGCATTTCGTCCCAAGCAATATTCGGCAGGACATTGTAGAGGGTAAGGATGTCAACTTGGCTACACTCCTTATCGCTACTCATGAAACGCCTGACAACAAAACGATTGCTTGCGGGGAAGTGTCAGTGGTTTTAAAATCAAAACATGTTAGGCTCAATAGGAAGCTTACCGTTTCTGAATTTGTATTAGCAAGATGTTATTTGTTCAGTCACTCCTCAGAGAAGGGAAGAACTGGATTTGTATCTTTATAAGGTCGTGGAACTTGGGTATAAGTATGGGGGTACAGCGTTTTATGAGTACCACAGGTCTTTCTCTGCAAAAGCAGCAGCTGCTTTATCCCAATTTAATCAGAGGATTGACTGGTCAAAAATGGACACCGAATTATTCTGCCGACACTTTGCAGGCTTGAAAGCCCCGGCTTGTTCGTTATGCAATTCCTATTCTCATACGACAGCATGGTGCACTAGCAACAATGGGTTGGTAGAATCTCAGCAGGTAAAGAATTTCCAGTTCCCTTCCACCAGTAAAATGGCTACAGGCATGGATAAATTAGGTCGACCTATCAGGTTCCTAGGCAGGTCACAACTTTGTAATAATTTTAACTTTGCGAAATGTCACTATAATCAATGTAGGTTACTACACTTGTGCTCTATTTTGCTTTAGGGCCCACCCAAGGGCGGCCTGTCCACAGAGAGATGTCAAGACCACATGACTAGGGGTGGTAAATATAGATATGTTCAAGCTATTGCTGGCGGATCACCCAGAGGCAGGTTGGGTACAGTTCGTCCTGGAGGGTTTAGCTAACGGGTTTCATACGGGTTTCATGGCACTCCCGCAGATCCCTTACGAGTGTAGTAATCTACGTTCGGCGGATAGGAATCCATCAGTTGTGTCAGATTTAATCCAGCAGGAACTCGACAAAGGTTATCTGATCGGGCCTCTTAGTCAGTCACCATTCGATTGCTGGCGCGTCAACCCGGTGGGGGTTGTGACCGGGAAATTCAATCCTAATAAAAAAAGGCTTATTTACGACTTGTCAGCGCCTCATTCATCAGCCATTCCCAGTTTGAATTCTTTAATACCATCAGAAGAATTCACCATGAAATATGCCTCAATAGACAAAGCTATTCAGGTAATATTATCTTTAGGTTACAATACGTGGCTGTCGAAAGCGGATATTACTGACGCCTTTAAATTACTCCCCTTGCAACCACAGCTTTGGCGTTGGCACTGTATCAAGTGGCAAGATTCATAATTTTTTTCTAACAAACTCACGTTTGGCTCAAAATCTAGCCCCTGGTTGTTTGATCAATTTGCGAAGGCCTTACACTGGGTGCTGACAGACAAATTCCGGGTTAATCATGTCATACATTATCTGGATGATTTCTTGCTAATTGAACCATCGTAGCAGGTTCCGCAAGATTTACATATTCTGCAGTCAGTCTTTGAGCACCTCAATGTCCCCGTTGCAGCCAGTAAAGTGGAAGGGCCCAGCACTAGAAGTACTTTTTTAGGTATACAGTTGGATACACAAAAAATGGAGGCTAGTTTACCAGCCGCTAAACTAGTTAGAATCAAGGAGGCGGTAGCTAACGTTACTCGGGCAACAGTAATCTCCAAAACAGAATTGCAGTCTCTCCTGGGGGTTCTGAATTTCGCTATTCGGATAATTCCACAGGGAAGATCATTTATATCTAGATTGTTGAGACTACTCTCCTCGTCCGATTCGTCTAGATCAGCAGGCCAGGGCGGACTTAAGCATGTGGGACAAATTCCTGTCCCAATAGAATGGGGTCTCGTTATTTTTTCCAGCAGCATCCAATCAATCGCCAGTGGTATACTCTGATGCAGCTGCCACTACAGGGTTTGCGGCTATCTATGGTTCACATTGGATGGCGGGTCGTTGGCCTCCAGAGATTGGTAATTCCTCCGCGTGTATGCGGTCTTCCCCTCTCTTGGAGATTTATCCTATAGTGGCAGCTGCACAGGTCTGTGGTGTGGAATGGACGAACAAGACAGTCTTGTTCTTGACAGACAGCGCAGTAGTGTTTGAGATTTTAGCTAGAGGTAGATCCGCTGTGTTAGAAATTATGTCCTTTGTGCGGAGGCTGGTATGGTTATCCCTACAACATCAGTTTAATTTTGTGTGCTCCCATATTAGTGGTCTTGAAAACACGGCAGCAGATGCATTGTCCCGCTTCAATTTCCCTCTTTTCTTCCAGGTTTCCCCAGAAGCAGACCCAGTACCGTCAGTTATACCGCGATACGCAGATCTGAGGATGGATTAGGGCACCATCTCGAAACAGTGCGCAGGCTCATGCGCCAGTCATTATCGAGTAATACGGTTAGACTCTACAACACAGCATGGGCATGGTTCACGAAGTTCAGTGAATTTTACCCAGCGGAGGGTATGGGGCATATTTCCTATATAATGGCATTCATCGGGTTTTGCCACTCAGCTAAAATTAGCTTATAGCACCATTAAAATATATCTGGCAGGAATTCAGCATTTTTTCCATTTACTCCGCCCTGAGGAGCCGTCGCTTTTTTCAGCCCACCCCATTAGAGCAGTTCTGAGAGGTATTCAGAAAGAATCAGTTAAAACTCATGTTACACGGCAACCTCTATCAGGCCAGACCTTCAAGTTGCTGTCTGATTTTCTGGATAAAAAACCCTTCGGGTATGATATCAGCCTTGTCATTAAAACCGCATTATACGTGGGTTTCTTTGGGTTCCTTAGGCCGGGGGAATTCACGTGTGGTGCGGCCTCCTCTACGTACCTGAGGAAGAAGCATTTTAGTCGGGACGGCGACAGTTATGTACTAAAGTTACCTCACTCCAAAACCGCATCACCAGGGGAAGTGATAGAGGTCAGATATTTTCCTACTAATAATAAGTGGTGTCCTGTTAATACCATTCAGGAATGGTTAACGTTTGTCTCAGACAGACCAGATGATTCAGCATTATTCACAATAGCCCGGAAACCCCTTAGCTTATCGGTATTCCTCAAGTATATACGTATGTCGTTAGCCAATGCCGGTGTCAATCCCAGGTCTATTACTGGTCATTCAATTAGAATGGGCGCAGCATCCGCCGCATCTAGTAACGGGATACCGGTTCATGTGATTAAAAGATTAGGCAGGTGGAAGTCTTCATGTTATGGGCGTTACATTCCAAATATGCATAATGAACTGTCTATGGCGTTTCAGAAACTGTTAATGTAACGTAATAAATCTAATGTGCATCGATTAGCTTTGGTTTCTCTTTTTGGCCCTCTTTAGGTTTCTCTTCCTACAGCAGTTACGGCACAATTCTACTGCTTGTTAGAGATAGATAGGCATTGTTATCATGCTCTCGATACGTCTCTGATAGCCGAACCGAGTACAAGTGGTAGGCAAACATGTTTGCCGTATTTGTGGGAGGGGAGGCTTGTTACCCTATATAAACCCCCCTCCCCCTAGCAGGGTTCTCGACGGCGAATGCTTACCCACCCTCCCTCCCACTTTACGGATGGTCAGTATAAGAGAGGCCCTCTTTAGGTTTCTCTTCCTACAGCAGTTACGGCACAATTCTACTGCTTGTTAGAGATAGATAGGCATTGTTATCATGCTCTCGATACGTCTCTGATAGCCGAACCGAGTACAAATATTATTTTCATACTAGGTCATGCCTCTAACTCTAAATTATTCTCCCTTTCTGCCAGTACATAGTAGTTATGTCCAGATATGTGCCCCCTCACAGTAGTAATGGTCAGATATGTGCCCCCTTCACAGGAAGTTAAAAAAATACACTGACCTAGTTCCTCATGATCACAGTTCAGCCGCTGGAGCTCCACAGCAGTAGCAGGATGTAGTGTCACACATTGCTGGTCTGTGTAGGAGGAGGAGCACAGCAGATTCCCGGCCGCACCGCTCCTCCTCCTACACAGAACAGCAGTGTGATGTGTGACACTACATCCTGCTACTGCTGTGGAGCCAGGTCCATATTTAGATTTGATGCTGCCCTAGGCACTTTAGTGCCAGCTTTCTCCCCCCAATGAAGTCCATAGCTGATGGTAAAATGCTCCCTAGGCGTTCAGCTATCCCTCAGGACTCCATCATACACTTGTCTGTAGTGAAGTGAGGAACCGCACTCAATCAAAGTGTCCCTGGTGCCAATCAAGTGTCCCTGGTACATGTGCACTTGGCAGCTGAAGGCATCTGTGTTGGTCCCATGTTCTTATGTGCCCACATTGCTGAGAAAAATGATGTTTTATTATATACAAACGGGGGCGTTACCATTACCCGTAGAGGCTCCGCTCTCTGTAACTGCCGCACCCTCTGCACTTTAACATGGCCCGGTGGGATGACATTTTCACTGCCAGGCCCTGTCAAAGTAGAGACAGCAGAGCCTCTAGGTGTAATGGTAACGCCCCCGTAGTTCGTAGAGGATCATTTGCATATATTCAAATATTCATTTTTTTTCTCAATAATGCAGACATGTATGAACATGGGCCCAACACAGACCGGCACTGATGGTGGCTTTAGCGCTGCCCTCGCCATTTTACAGGCTAAGGCAGCGCTAAAGCGTGTCCATTAGTGCCAGTGACATCACCGGAATCACTGCCAGGCGGAAGCCATCCCAAATAGTATCCCCAGTGGTAATAAGGCTCCCTACAGTGCCCTCAGTACTAATAAGGCCTCCCTATAGGGCACCTCTTATAATCTATAAGGCGCTTCTATAGTGCCCTCAGTAGTAGTAATGCCCTCCTCCACTGCCCACAGTATTTATAATGTTCCCTGCAGTGCCCCCTGTAATTATAATACCTCCTGCCGTACCCCCTGGAGTTATAATCATCTCTGTAGTGCCCCCATAAATTATAATGCCCATCCTCTCCCTCCAGTCTTCTATACCATGCAGTCCCATGTAAATAACACCAGTTGTTTCCCACCAGTCTTCTATATGATACAGTCCTATGTAAATAACCTATCTTCCTTACAGTCTTCTGTACCATGCAGTCCCATATAAATAACTTCACTCCTCTCCCTTCAGTCTTCTACACCATGCAGCCCCATGTAAATAACACCAGTCCTCTCCCTCCAGTCCCATGTAAATAACTTCTCTTCCTTACAGTTCTCTATAACATACAGTCCCATGTAAATAACTTAAATCCCCTCCTTCACCCCCCTCCAACACATAGTCCCATATAAATAACATCACTCCTTACCCTCCAGTCTTCTAAAATATCCAGTCCCATGTAAATAACACCAGTCATCTCCATCCAATCTTCTATAACATACAGCCCCATGTAAAAAACATATATTTCTTATAGTCTTCTATAACATACAGTCCTATGTAACTGACACCCCTCCCCTCCCTTCAGCCTCTCTAATGTAACGCTCCAACGGGTGTGGACCCGCCTTGCCACTTACCGGTTTGGCTTTGGGCCAAACTTGGGAGCAGAATCTAAGTGTTCCCCTAGTTTTCACCCTTTATACCGCTCCAAGATGCGGAAGCTGGTCTTAGCTGCAGGGGAGACACCAGGTCGCTACCGCAAGAGTGGTCCTGGTTAAGTGGCAGCTGGCCGAGCAGGCCAAGTGGGATACAGGCAGGTGGAGCGAGCTGTCACTAGATGGGAGGAGCGCAGCAACAGAGTCAGATGAAGCAGAGCTGAGTTAGTGATTTAGCAGGGCTGGAGCTCAGGTGCAGCAGGTGTAACAAACTGAACAGAACAGAGGCGTGGTCGACAATCCGAATCATACACTTGAGAGCAGCGAGGTACAGGAGGATCAGGCAGAGACAAGGTCAGGATACAGGCTAAGGTCGGAAGCAGGATATCAACACAGGAACAACAAGCTGGAACCTTCGCTGTAGAAAACTACAATATTGCTCAGGCATCACAGGAAGGGGAAAAAATATATGTATAGCACGCAAGGAAGAGAATTGACCCTGTGTAAGGGGATCTAACCTTGCAAAGCGAGGTACCTGGGATAGATCAAAAAATATATGTGGTAACCCTTTAAAACATAATGTTTATTCAATTAATCAATAAAATAAGCCCACCACTGTGAATGGTGAATATGAATACCAGTAGCATACAAGTTACGTAACTTGTTCATTGTTTAGTGTACCTGAGCGTCAAGGCCTTGACGGCTCAGTGTTGTTACCATCTTTCTGTCCCTCTTTTTGCTTTGTCGAATGATCGGGCAGCCCACCTTGGTATGAAGGTGAGATTGAGGGGGTTGTTTATTAGGTAGATGCAGGGCAACTATAGGTCTGAGAGACCCGATCCTGTATCTTTTCCATTTTCACCTCTTAGGCAAACCCGCGCGAGTAGGTACGCAATTGCAGTCAGTTTTGACTGCGATTGTGTTCCGTTGTTCAGTTTTTATCGCGCGGGTGCAATGCGTATTGCATGCACGTAATAAAAAACTGAATGTGGTACCCAGACACAAACTTCTTCACAGAAGTTCAGGTTTGGTTTCAAGGTTGTGTAGATTGTATAATTTCCCCTTATAAAATGGTTATAAGGGAAAATAATATCATTCTGAATACAGAATGCATAGTACAATAGGGCTGGAGGGGTTAAAAAATAATAATAAATTTAACTCACCTTAATCCACTTGTTCGCGCAGCCGGCATCTCTTCTGTCTTCATCTGTGAGAAATAGACTGTTGGTAAATGGGGATTGACCGCCAGGGAAGGAAATACCTGGTCAGGCCCCTTCGATAACCTTTTACCTTAAATAAGAGACTGACAACCATATTCCTTTAAATGCTGGGTGATGATCGGCCACAGCTTTCTTTATTTAACAATAACTCCATAAACTGTAAATGGCGCAGTATGCCAGCCGCTGGACTCCCAGCGGGCAAGTCCGCCTTGTGCCATAATCAATCACATAATGAATTAGATACCGCCACGGAGGAGACACGTGCCTACACGGGGATCCGACCACCACCCAGCAAAAACATGGCTTGTTCAACGCCGTCCTGAATACCCGATAAGAATATATCCAGACCTATATCGACGAGATGCACCCCATCCGGCCTCATTAACGCCCGGTTGTCACCTTCGAGCTGCCTATGTCGAACAACCACACTCCCTTTAGAGTGCACAAACCTGGAGATTAGTGCGTTCACCGTACATCTACACTTCTCTAAAGCCTCGCGATCTCGGGCCACATGCCAGACTACCCGAGGAACAATCTCTGACCACACTAACATTTCCCTAAAAAATGATGGAAAACGTTGAACGTCTGATCGCATAAGTGTCAATAGCTCAGCCACCCGCAAATGGCAAAGGTCATTGCCACCGGCATGTATCACCAAAATCACCGGACCTACCGAACGCAATCCAATATAAACCACCTCCGTGAGCAACTAAGAACACCTTAACCCACAAACTCCTCTCCAAAGGACATCCACGTTCCGGAATCCGAGATTGTGCCCGCCAGGCCGACATTCTGCCCGCTGTGCAGTCCAGAACACGTAAGAGTGCCCAACTATCCACACCGTTGGACGCCCCGCATCTGAAAAGACAACATTGTTAGAAAAGGCCACCAACATGAAACACCCACGAGCCGTAACAAGGCTAAAGATCGAAACATCTCCTATATTATCTTTCTTCTCTCTTTTTTTTTTTTACAGCAACAATTCCGGCCGAACAGCGACTAATGCGCATAACCTCCGCTTCTGGAAAACCCGCGCTCGCCGCTTCCGTCGCTGCGCCAATGCGGAACGAATGAGTCCCAAATTCCTTCGGGTCGGCCCCCACCTCCGCAAGACACCGTCTAAAAACCGCCGAAAACTGAAACTGCGTCACCGGCGACCCATCCTGATGCGCAAAGAAATTGGCCCCCTCCCGTCGCTTGGCCCTAAATTCCGCCACCAAACGAACCGGAGAGGCAACATCGGGAGCAGGAAGCAGGGGGATCCAGGCCCCATTACCGTATTGATCCGTTTTTGACCGTCGAACTCTAATTCGCAGGGCGTCATTAGCCAAAACCATGTCCTGCACTAACAAACCGCCCGGCTTCTTTAGAGATGGGGCAAACAATTCACCAACCCGCAGGGCCGCGAAGAAGTCGACGCTAAAACTGGCAGCAAAAAGAGATTCCTCATAAGCAGATTTGCAAACGCCAGCGCAACTAATAACGAGCCTGCACAGCAAAGAAAAGGACACCGGCCGACGCGTGTCGCGAACCACATACTCCTTGCGCCAGCCTCCCATGGCCTGACGCACCACGAAGTGTTTCGTCACGTCCAGCCATCCGCATATTTTAAAAAAGAACGCTACACCCGACAAACGCCGAAGGGCGACAGGGGCAGACACCCCCGCACCATGTAATTGAAGAAACCATTCCACGGTAACCTCCAGCCGGAGATCATCCCGGGAAGACACGTCCCTCATACCCACCATTGACAACCACTCAGACCACGCCTTACCATGAGACTGGAGAAACTGAGGAGCTAATCAGTGACATCAGTTGTCCACCAGACACCACAGGAACGGCGGGCACTCCTTGCCACACGGATCCGCCCCTGGATGAAGTTCCAAAAAGACCTGCCAATGGAATCGAGAGAGAGAGTCAGCAATTCTGTTATCCACCCCAGGAACGTGGCGAGCCCGAAAGTAAATGTTCTGCTCCAGGCAACGTAAGACCAGGTGACGCAACAACGCCAAGACAGGAAGGGAAGAGGAGGACAGCCGGTTGATAACTTGTACAACCCCCAAATTATCTGACCAAAAGCAAACATGTTTATTCGTCCCCCCAAATCTCAACAGCGACCACAATAGGGAACAATTCTAACAATGTTAAATTCCTACAGTACGCGGAATCCCCTCACGACTCCGGCCATGGTGCCGCACACCATTCGCTGCCCAAAATGGTACCAAAACCACAAGACCCGGCCGCATCCGACCACAATGACAACTCGGAACTCTGAATTTCCCTGGAAATATAACAAGTATGACCATTGTAACCACTTAAAAAGGAGCGCCAAACACATAAATCCGCCTTAAGGGACTTAGTCAGTCGGATACGATGTCTCGGGGACGATACCCCTTTCGTGGCAAGCGAAAGCCGGCCAGAAAAAAGGCGGCCCATAGGCATAACCCGACATGCGAAACAAAGCAACCCCAACAGGGATTGAAGCTGCTTGAGGGTAACCTTTTGAACCGCCATAAAACCCTCAAATCAACTCCAACAACCTGCCCAGCTTGTCACCGGGCAACCAGAAAACCATCCCGACAGTATCAATTTCGATACCTAAAAAGGACAAACAAGTGACCGGGCCTTCGGTCTTATCAGCCGAGATGGGTACTCCAAACTGAGCCATCTGTGCCAAAAAACCCGACAACAAGTAACAACAACCGTCCCCTGAGCCGGGCGTAACAAACAGGAAATCATCTAAATAATGTATAACGGATGACACGAATTTGGGGTACCTGTCTAACCACGGGGACATCGCGTCCACGCTCACCGGGGTCCTTGGAATCATTCGGGGCAAACATCTTGGGGAACCTGGCTGCCTGGAGGGAACACCTGATTCCAGCATTGAGGCCTCCACACACGGAGCACTCATGCTTATACTTGCATAATCACGCGTACTTGCAGTTGCCTTCATTGAAAGGCCAACAGGCTCCCGGGCGTCTAACGGCCACCGGTCCATGGGCTGCACCAGCACCGGCGGCCGCACCTGGAAAGGGGGGTTGCCTCTGAGACATCAGCCGCAACCACACGTCTGTCGCCTTGACCCCCCAACCCACTTCAGGCTGCAATGCAAGGTGCCTCCTAAACTCCTCGTCATACCGCCACCAAGCGCTGCCCCCATGGGCCTTGTATGCACTGTATACAGTATCCACGTAAATAAACAACTCAGAACAACGTTCCGGATGACGTTGGCCCATAATAAACCCCAAAACCGAAAACGCCTGCTACCAGTTACCTATAGTTTTCGCCACCTTAGGCCGACGCTCATACGGCCTGTCTAACACCCAATGCTCCCTATCCACTGTATGCTGATCTATAGAAATAAGCGACCAAATGTCCACATATTGATTGGACCAAATTTTTTCCCTAATTGCTTCCTCCACATGGGCACCCAGCGGGCTAACCCCACAGAAAAAGGATTCTTTATGGACACCCGCAGCTACAGGGGGGGCCACCGCAGAGGTTATTGGAGAGGGAGAGTTCTGCAACCTGTCTAACAAAGCCCGCATCAGCGATTCCATACTAGCAACAGTCCCACCCTCCCCCGAAGCCCCAGCAAATTGAAACTCACCAACCGATGAATGAGGAACCACCAGAGAAGACATCTCAGCAGGAACAGCTCGTACATCGACCACCGGATGAACCAGGCTTGGAGCCCTGGAATCACAGCTAGGCACTGGCCTCACCCGTCTACACCGCAAAGTTCTACAAGACTCCTCAGATGCGCTCGACGACCACTCCGAAGATGAGGGGGAACACCACCTGGAGGATCTGGAGCATCTGCGACTCCCATGAGCCCTGGAGCGGCGTCGGGATGGACGCCTGTGATGAGAGCAATCACCCCTTTGTCCATCAACCGACGAAGAGGGAGAGACAGACACCTTCCTGCGTCTCCTTTGCCTGGCTGCCGCGGGCACCGGTGGTGAAGGGGTGGGGGTGCGGAGGTACAACTAGGGACCGCCATAACACTATTATCCGGTACCCTAGTAGGATCACCAGACACTGATGCCGCCGCTAATATATTCAACCCCTGCCCCTCATTACCAGGGGGGGGGCAACATTTGAGTTGGAGGGGGGGACTCTAATGCCTGCGAACTTTCCCGGGCTCCCGTGCTTGCGCCTAAACTCAGAGCGCCGGCCGAAACAAGCGTGCCTCCAGACGCCGGCGGAAGGGGAGGAGCTACATCATCGCGCTGCACCCGCCCATCATCCCCTCGCCCGGAGGAGCGGCCTGACCCAGCGCGCCGCCCGGAGCCAGCAGGTAAGTGGTGCCCTGCAACAAGGGACGGACCCTGGGAACAGCCGCGGCGAGAAACGGGGGTCGGGGGGGCTATGGCCAAGACGTGCAGGGGGGCGGGAACGCCGCGCGGACTGCCGGTCCCCCGCACAAGTCCCAGAGCTGCCGGCAGAAGCCGAGAGCTCAACAGCAGCGGCAGGCATAGGGGCCGGAGTGGAAGGCAGAGGGGAATGCAGGCTGCCCAAAAATGATCGCAGCCACCCCTCTCCTTCCTCCTGAAATCGCGCCAGGAGGGATTCCCTAAGGGACAGATCTCCCGCGGACATGGCAGTGGCAGGAGGTACCTGAACCAATGCTTCCACCGTCAAGAGCAAGTGACGGGAGCAACTCAGGAAATATATAACCGCCTACAGCACCGCCCCTTCTGCAGAGGGGAATCATGGGAAGGATCCCTGCTTAACCCCCTCCAAACCATTCTCCTCCCACCTTAATCTTAATTCCTAAACTGGCCCCTGACCCCTTATAAACTGAGGACAAGGGGGGGGGGGGGGGTTTAGGAGAGCCCCCCAGTCTCTTAGCACCTTCCTTAAACAGTCGGGCGCTTGCCAGGACCTTTGATGACGTCACTACCCTCATGACATGATCAATCACCATGGTGATGGATCATGTGATGGACCATGTGATGAGCGTAGTGACGTCATCAAAGGTCCTATTCCACACAGATGAAGACAGAAGAGATGCCGGCTGCGCGAACAAGTGGATTAAGGCTGAATTCACACGGGCGAAATTTCCACGCGGGTGCAATGCGTGAGGTGAATCCAGCACCATTCATTTCTATGGGGCTGTGCACACGAGCGGTGATTTTCACGCATCACTTGTGCGTTGCGTGAAAATCGCAGCATGCTCTATATTGTGCGTTTTCCACACAACGCAGGCCCCATAGAAGTGAATGGGGCTGCGTGAAAATCGCAAGCATCCGCAAGCAAGTGCAGATGCGGTGCGATTTTCACTCACGGTTGCTAGGAGGCGATTGGGATGGGGACCCGATCATTATTATTTTCCCTTATAACATGGTTGCGCAATCAAGTGGATTAAGGCGAGTTAAATTATTTTTTTAAACCCCTCCAGCCCTATTGTACTATGCATTCTGTATTCAGAATGCTATTATTTTCCCTTATAACCAGGTTATAAAGGGAAATAATAATGATCGGGTCCCCATCCCGATCATCTCCTAACAACCGTGAGTGAAAATCGCACCGCATCCGCACTTGATTGCGGATGCTTGCAATTTTCACGCAGCCCCATTCACTTCTATGGGGCCTGCATTGCGTGAAAAACGCAGAATATAGAACATGCTGCGATTTTCACGCAACGCACAAGTGATGCGTGAAAATCACCGCTCGTGTGCACAGCCCCATAGAAATGAATGGGTCCGGATTCAGTGCGGGTGCAATGCGTTCACGTCACGCATTGCACCCGCGTGGAAATCTCGCCCGTGTGAAAGAGGCTTATGCCTCCCTTGGTCTCTAATTAACAGGGTATACGCACCTTGTATGCTACTGGTATTCATATTCACCATTCACAGTGGTGGGGCTTATTTTATTGATTGATTGATTGATTGATTGAATAAACGTTATGTTTTAAAGGGTTACCACATATATTTTTTTGATCACAGGAAGGGGGGAAGCACCCTTATAAAGGTGGTGCCTGGCCGGGATTGGAGAGAAGGCGGAATCAGGGGCGTGCACGAACCCTTAAAGAAACAGGACCCGTGCGGCTCCTGCAAGGTGCAACTGAAGCTGTCGCAGCCCACGACAGTGCAGGAAAGCGGGTCCGGAGCCTGCAGCGGAGAAGAGGAGCCTTGTGTGCAGTTCGACTGAAGTACATACTAGGATGCGCTGCATGCTGGTCGCTGCCAGCTGCCATTGTTACATCGAACATACAGTCCCAGTTAATTAACATATTTCCTTCCCACTAAGCAGGGAGGAGGTATAATGGGGAGAACCACATCTCCCAGCATTTCTCTGACACATTCATTCCATGGCATCACAGGTCTCCACTTCTGAGCTGCCTCTTTCTGCCCTGGTCACATGACGGTGACCTCATCACAGGTGCTACCTCCACTTCCACTGCGGAAAAGATCACATGACTATGATGTCATCGAAGGTCCTTCAGCTATGGAGTGTAGACACAAAACGGCAGCAGATTAGCAGTAAGTGGTAATCAGCCCCCCCCTCTAAAAAAAAAACAAAAAAAAACGCTGCCCTCTCCCGACCTCCACACCAAGGTGCCCAGGTTACCCTGTTGGCAGAGGTAGGGAATGAAAAATATGATAAAATAAAAAAATAAACGCCTCTTCTGGAACTGGGATGGGCCCCCTCCCTTGCTGGGCCCCTGTGCAGCTGAACCAGACCACGCTGATGTAAATGGTTTTGAATGGTCTGATGTGACACTTGGGTTTCTCTCACCTCCCTTAACCACCTCAGCCCCCTTAGCTTAAACACCCTTAATGACCAGGCCACTTTTTACACTTCTGACCTACACTACTTTCACCGTTTATTGCTCGGTCATGCAACTTACCACCCAAATGAATTTTACCTCCTTTTCTTCTCACTAATAGAGCTTTCATTTGGTGGTATTTCATTGCTGCTGACATTTTTACTTTTTTTGTTATTAATCGAAATTTAACGATTTTTTTGCAAAAAAATGACATTTTTCACTTTCAGTTGTAAAATTTTGCAAAAAAAACGAGATCCATATATAAATTTTTCTCTAAATTTATTGTTCTACATGTCTGATAAAAAAAAAAAAGTTTGGGTAAAAAATAAATGGTTTGGGTAAAAGTTATAGCGTTTACAAACTATGGTACAAAAATGTGAATTTCCGCTTTTTGAAGCAGCTCTGACTTTCTGAGCACCTGTCATGTTTCCTGAGGTTCTACAATGGCCAGACAGTACAAACACCCCACAAATGACCCCATTTCGGAAAGTAGACACCCTAAGGTATTCGCTGATGGGCATAGTGAGTTCATAGAACTTTTTATTTTTTGTCACAAGTCAGCGGAAAATGATGATTTTTTATTTTATTTTTTTCTTACAAAGTCTCATATTCCACTAACTTGTGACAAAAAATAAAAACTTCTATGAACTCACTATGCCAATCAGCGAATACCTTGGGGTGTCTTCTTTCCAAAATGGGGTCACTTGTGGGGTAGTTATACTGCCCTGGCATTCTAGGGGCCCAAATGTGTGGTAAGTAGTTTGAAATCAAAATCTGTAAAAAATGGCCGGTGAAATCCGAAAGGTGCTCTTTGGAATGTGGGCCCCTTTGCCCACCTAGGCTGCAAAAAAGTGTCACACATGTGGTATCTCCGTACTCAGGAGAAGTTGGGCAATGTGTTTTGGGGTGTCATTTTACATATACCCATGCTGGGTGAGATAAATATCTTGGTCAAATGCCAACTTTGTATAAAAAAATTGGAAAAGTTGTCTTTTGCCAAGATATTTCTCTCACCCAGCATGGGTATATGTAAAATGACACCCCAAAACACATTGCCCAACTTCTCCTGAGTACGGAGATACCACATGTGTGACACTTTTTTGCAGCCTAGGTGGGCAAAGGGGCACACATTCCAAAGAGCACCTTTCGGATTTCACCGATCATTTTTTACAGATTTTGATTTCACACCACTTCTCACGCATTCGGCCCCTAAAATGCCAGGGCAGTATAACTACCCCACAAGTGACCCCATTTTGGAAAGAAGACACCTCAAGGTATTTTGTGATGGGCATAGTGAGTTCATGGAAGTTTTTATTTTTTGTCACAAGTTAGTGAAATATGAGACTTTGTAAGAAAAAAAAAAAAAAATCATTATTTTCCGCTAACTTGTGACAAAAAATATAAAATTCTAGGAACTGGCCATGCCCCTCACGGAATACCTTGGGGTGTCTTCTTTCCAAAATGGGGTCACTTGTGGGGTAGTTATACTGCCCTGGCATTTTCCAGGGGCCCTAATGTGTGGTAAGTAGGTAAATGACCTGTGAAATCCTAAAGGTGCTCTTTGGAATGTGGGCCCCTTTGCCCACCTAGGCTGCAAAAAAGTGTCACACATGTGGTATCGCCGTATTCAGGAGAAGTTGGGCAATGTGTTTTGGGGTGTCTTTTTACATATACTCATGCTGGGTGAGAGAAATATCTCGGCAAAAGACAACTTTCCCCATTTTTTATACAAAGTTGGCATTTGACCAAGATATTTATCTCACCCAGCATGGGTATATGTAAAATGACACCCCAAAACACATTGCCCAACTTCTCCTGAGTACAGTGATACCAGATGTGTGACACTTTTTTGCAGCCTAGATGCGCAAAGGGGCCCACATTCATTTTATAAGGGCATTTTTAGACATTTGGATCCCAGACTTCTTCCCCCGCTTTAGGGCCCCTAGAATGCCAGGCAGTATAAATACCCCACATGTGACCCCATTTTGGAAAGAAAACACCCCAAGGTATTCAATGAGGGGCATGGCGAGTTCATAGAATTTTTTTTTTTGGCACAAGTTAGCGGAAATTGATATATATATTTTTTTTCTCACAAAGTCTCCCTTTCCGCTAACTTGGGACAAAAATTTCAATCTTTCATGGACTCAATATGCCCCTCACGGAATACCTTGGAGTGTCTTCTTTCCGAAATGGGGTCACATGTGGGGTATTTATACTGCCCTGGCATTCTAGGGGCCCTAAAGCGTGAGAAGAAGTCTGGAATATAAATGTCTAAAAAATTTTACGCATTTGGATTCCGTGAGGGGTATGGTGAGTTCATGTGAGATTTTATTTTTTGACACAAGTTAGTGGAATATGAGACTTTGTAAGAACGCGCCTGTGTGCGCGCGTTCACAGGAAATATCGCGTCTCGCGAGATGACGCGTATATGCGTGACTCTGCGCAGCGCTGCCACGTCCGGAACGCGATCCTGCGTTAGGCGGTCCGGAGGTGGTTAAAGAGTAACTAAACCTTTGAGTAAAATTTTAATAAGATGTCCCTAATGCCCTAATAAAAGTTTTTCTAATATACTTTATTAATGGATTTTGCTACTGCATGTGCCCCCTGGAGGTTTACTAACTCCTGGCATAGCACATGGGTACCCTGTACCCATGTGCTATGCCAGAATTAGATGAACGGAGCGGGCTCCTACTTCTGCCTGCTCCGCTAAGCTAGGAGTCCTGCATGTCAGCTCTTAGCTTAGTAAAGCAGGCAGGAGACCACCCCGCTCAGCTAATCCTTGCATAGCACATAGGTACAGGGCACCCATGTGCTATACCAGAAGTTTATAAACCTCCGGGGGCACGGGCAGGAGCAGCAAAATGTGCTCCAGCTCGTATGCACTGCTGCTGTGGCCCCATTCATTAAGTGTCTACTGCCCATACTCCCTAAACCACTGATCTGTCAGAGGTGTACTGAAATGGTGTGCTTTAGGTAGGGAAAGTCTAATAAAAATATAAAATCCATTAATAAAGTTTATTAGAAAAACTTTTATTAGGGCATTAGGGACATCTTACTATAATTTTACTCAAAGGATTAGTTAATCTTTAAATATACCTGGAGTTGTGTGGCATTTGTCATCCAGTTCCACAGGACATTGTTCACAATGAAGTGGTCCTCAGTGTGGGATGTAGCCAAATGACGTCCACTTCTCTGCCTTTTTGTGACTCTTCCAGTATGTATCTCTGATACTACCTGCTGATGACACTCTGTGACACTCTAAGCTCAGTCGCCACTTCCGTCTAAGAACATTTTGCTTGAACCCTCACAAAGGTGAGGTACTGTTGATCAATTGTTAGTTGTCGTTTTGGTCTCATGATGTCAAAATGTGAACAGCGTGATGAGGAGGACTGTTTAATACCAATTCTAATTGAACCAGGAAATTTATTGGGCGATTCACGGATCACACACCTGTTGTGAATTTTGCCATTAGTCTCCTTGCTAGAGATCAGCAAGTTGTACAAAAAGTACTGAGACTTGGAACAGTTGGACATGTGCACTCAGAAGTTTAGAGAAAGTCACATTAACCCCTTCTATCCTCGGCCAGTTTTCACCTTCCTGCCCAGGCCCTTTTTTTCAAATCTGACATGTGTCACTTGTTTAGAGAAGGTCACGTTAAATTCACCTGTAGACGTTAGAGTGCATTTTCGGTTCATCCTGAAATTTCACTCACAAGCCAAATATTCCAAACTTTTTTGAGTAGTGTATTATAGAAAAATATAAAATAATATTTCTATTTAATTTGTACATTCAAGCAGTGTATCTACATGGGCAGATGATAAAAATGTCTTCTAGCTGTTAGCAGCTGGTGCATATTCCATAGAGATCTGAGGATAGAAATGTCTTGTAGCTGCTACCAGCTGGTGCTTATTCCTTAGAGATCTGAGGAGGTGCTGAGCTCTCCGTGACAGGATTCCATGACGCATCTATTCCTGACCGGCTCGCTGCAGCCTCCGGAGGCTTTTCTGCTTAGTCTCATTGTCTGATAAATTGTTTTGTGTTCATCATTTTGTAGAAACCTGATACACGATTTACCAGCACAATGTAAACTCATCATTCTGTTGCAAATATTTCCTGTAAGGAGATCTCATAATTGTAGAGGAGCTTCTGGGAATCACGTAATGGACTGAAAGAATCTAAATGTCAATGTAGAAAAATTCCTCTGCTTCTTACTGTATTTTATGTGTATTTTTACTAAGGAAAGCCAAATACTGTCATACAAGAGAATAAAAGTGTGACTGCTGTGACGTCGACACTCCCCATTGTATTTATGCAACAAGGAATATGAGGTCTCTGGTTCTGTAATGCACAGTAAGGCTGAGTTCACACTTCACTTAGGGCAGGTTTGCATTCACGTTAGAAATTCCATTACAGGTTTGGTTTACAGATGAGCGAATCGAAGTTGACGAAGTGGAATTGGATCCGAATTTCAGGAAAAATTCCATTAGCACCGAATCAGAATTTCCTCATGATTCGTGGTAATGAATCGCATTTTTCCTGAACTAAAATGGCTGCTGCACGTGTGAGGACATGGAGCAGGAACTATGGGAAGGCGGGATCACCCATAATGCCATGCATGCAGCCAATCAGCAGCCAGCCAGCCCTGTGATGTCACAGCCCTATAAATAGCCTCAGCCATCTTGGATTCTGCCATTTTCCAGTGTACTTAGTGCAGGAAGAGACGTCAGCAGGCTCTAGGGACAGTGCTAGGAAAAAATTGTGTTAAAAATAAATGATTTACAAGTGCAGAGAAAGATTATTCAAGGTGTAGGGAAAGGATAGGGAGGAATCATTCCACAGCATTTATATATAACAGGGTTTGGTAGGGGAGGTTACAGCCTGAGTAATAGGAACAATCCCATTACACATTGCTGCATTGACTTTGCCATTATACAGCTCTGTAATTCCAGCAAACCATTCTAGTTATCAGGGTGGAAGTGCTGTTTGATGCAGCCATAAACAGAGTATATTACAAGGAAATATTTCTACTAGTGTTGAGCGAGCATGCTCGGCCGAATACCTGTATATATATACAGTATATATATATAAAAAGAAAAACGAACAGCACTCATGGAATCCACAGAAAAGGTTTTTCTTTATTCACCCATGTGATGCAACGTTTCGGCTCTGAACTAGAGCCTTTCTCAAGCAAAGAACAAGTGCATACTGTGAGATATATATATACCCAACAGGAAGTGAAGCCAATTCAATTACAAGATCATGTGACAATCATGTGATGCAGATCATGTGATACAGATCATGTGATGCAAATCATTCGTAGATACAAAAACAAACACAATAGTGTTCAAATATAAAGTAATCAGTGCATAAATTCATACAGATGACATCATAATTAGGGATGAGCGAACCCGAACTGTATAGTTCGGGTTCGTACCGAATTTTGGGGTGTCCGT